>NC_056742.1:56752759-56757759 GCF_019279795.1 Protopterus annectens | reverse complement strand
TCAAGTGAAGTTTGGGAATATTGTCACTGAGTTGTAAACAGAACCTTCTATTAGCTAGATTACAAGGTTTAATTGCCATTTGCTTTATTATAAAATGATTATCCTGGAGGCTTATACTCAGGGGCTTAGTTCCTCATCATGAGGAAGATCCAGAAGTGGAGAACCGGACAAAGTCGAGTCAGGGCTAACTTCATGCGAATAATGTTTGTGAACACTTGTTTATAGTGCCAGAAGTTAGGCCTGGGAGAGGGTGTGGCCTCACACTTTTGTTTTGCACACAGTCTGTATCCTGGATGGACTGTGTGGAGTGAACACTGTTTTGAGAAGTAAATTAGTAGCCATTTGCTTTATACAAATCTTCAATGCCAAATGGGCCAATATGTAAATCTTAAGTTCATACAGCCATGCTTCTTATGTCATTTTAGGCTTTATTTATATAAATTAATTAAAAAAAAAAAAAAAAAAATATATATATATATATATATATATTTATATATATATATATATATATATATATATATATATATATATATTTATATATATATATATATATATATATATATATATACATACATACATACATATATAGATATAGATATAGCTTTCATGTTTATGCACCATGTGGTACATCAGACAAGAAGCACCTTTCATCACTCATTGTTTCTGTAGCAGTTACAGATTTTACGGGCTCAGGTTGTTAGCCCAACTCCAAACCCTCCTCAGAGTGTGCACTACACACACACACACACACACACACACACACACACACACACACACACACACACACACACACACACACACACACACGCACACACATGCACACATTCACACCTAGGGCCAATTTATAGTGTCCAATCCACCTACTGCATATGTCTTTGGAATGTCGGCGGAACCGGAGCCCCCAGAGGAAACTCGCATAAACATAGGGAGGACATGCAGACTCTGCACAAAAGGCACTTAGATGAGAATCAAACCGGAGAACCTCCTGATGTGTGGCAACAATGCTAACTGTTACACCACTGTGCTGCCATATATATATATATATGTATACACATATACATACAGCTTTTCAGTCAGCCATTTATGATCAGCTAAACAGCTGGTTGACAGGTGTCTGAAACTGGACATTTCCCAGGGTTGATAAATGTTGTGTTTGTACAATCTTGGAGTTAGTATATATAATTAGCGGGGAGGTGTGGGGATGCGAGGGGGGGACTTGTGGCACCACAAAAAACAATGTTTTATTTGTTTGCTTTATTTTTACATGTGCTGAGGCTGTTTTTCAGTTAATGCAGACTTGCTTATATACATCTGTGATTTAAGACGTCAATGTTTAGCATGTACACAATGGATATATTTGATGTGTATAAATTCACCCATATACCTATCTCTCTCTCTCTCTCTCTCTTTCTCTCTCTCTCTCTCTCTCTTTTATTTAACATTTGTTTACCAGGAAAGTCTGACTTGGAACAAAACCAATTTTCAGCAGAGGCCTGGGGAGAAACGCTCTAGATGCATGTCTTTGTAGTATGGGAGGAAGCCGGAGTACCCAGAGGAAAAACACATGAATGCAGGGTGGACATGCAGACTCCACACAGAAGGCACTCCGGCTGAGAATTGAGTACCACTGCATACATCTACACACACACACACACACACACACACACACACACACACACACACACACACACACACTGTAACTGCAGTGGAGTGAGGAGGCTCTTTAATATGTCAAGTTAAAATTATTACTCATCCCGTATACCAATCAGATGTTGTTAAGATTTTCTGGGATACATGGCTGTCAGTGTGGCATAAACAGATACAGCTCTGACTACAACCCAGGGGACCAAAGTTTCATTAGTGGCATTATTATTTGAGGGATAAGGTGGCAAGCAATAAGCTCAAGAGGCATCAACTCACTCAGTTTCATACAAAGTTGGATGCTTGTTCCATGACACTAGCAAAACTGAAAACTTGTTTGATGTATCACCCACTTGCAGACTCTGTGCTAGTCTGCATTTTTCTGCATCAGGAATCAGTTGCCCTGCTGAGCCTCACTGCTGGGGAAAAAGATTTGTCATTAGGGCTTCCTAGCTGGAATAAATGGATTGCAGAATTCTTGCTTTGCCTGGTGATGCCAGCCTCCCACATCAACTGAATAAATAAGAGAATTAACCACTGCCTGGTGCAGAGGGGTAAAAATCTCTGCCCGAGGCCTATGTGAAATAAGTTTGATTAGTGGTTCTGTTGCTTGACTGAGCTAGCAAGGAGGAAAAGACTGCTTGCCCTATGTAGGACAGAGTAAAGCTGGATGCTTGATAGGAATGAGGCAGGCTCTGAGCCTAGTGTATGAAGTATAGCTCAGCAAGCTGCCAACTGGCAGTAGCCTTAATCAGACAAATTCACAGCAGCATGTGTTTGCACAGGAAGGTGTCATGGCTGCCACTGTGATTCAGGACAAGCATCACCCTACCCAGAGAAGGGGTTAGTCCATAAAACAGAAATGACCTAATTTCTGGGATACCTGAGAGAATACCACTGGTCCTTATGGCTGCCTGGATGACAGCAGTCTGGATGGCTCTGAACGGTAATTTGCATCCAGCTGTGGAGGCTTGATGTTCAGCAGGTGCAGGTGCAGAAAGAATTAAAAAAATAAATATAACAACAAAAAAAAAATGCCAAATGGGTGCAGGCTGTGGCTTCATTTGTCAGGGATCTTGTGGAGGTTGGGAAGCTGAAGGATAAAAAACAAGAAAAAAAATTATTTCTCAGCTTTAAATCATTGATTCTGATATAGAATATAATTTTCATAAAGTTTTTTTTTTCAGTTTAACAACTTGATAGTCTCTTTAAACCCAATTACTTGTGATTGCGAATAAAAAAAGAGCTTTAAAGATGCTTGTAAGACATTATAATAGCTACTTGCTTAAATGAGGAATATGGATATAATCCACTGATAAATGTAAGTTAGGCTATGCTTTCAGAAACTGTGTAGCTTTATAAGCCCTTAATAATGAACTTCAGTAGTTTGCCTTCTGTGGATCTCACACCCACACAGTCTTTAGCAGAAGCAGAGAAATAAAACGGTGTTTGCACAGAGAACTAGCTACCAAACCATCAGTTTTGTCACTCACAGCATTTTGCATAGTCAAGTTATAGTCTCACAATTTCAGTCAGCAAGATTTTGCATATGTCATGGTCTAGGAAGCTAGCAACCAGCCAGGAGATAGGTGCCTCAATTTTATCCAGGCCTCCAGGTTTATGCTTTACTGTGCCCTATGATTTTCATATCATGGGAATCTAGGCAATCCATTGTACCCCAAAGAGCCACACAATGTATGTCACATTCTCATTATTTTATCTTTGACTTGTACACACATCAGACATCAAATCTACCATCTATTCCTGTGGATTCTGTCACAATCATCTTCCGGAGTACAAGTTTCTTTGTTAAAAATCCAGCCGTTCATCCTGTGTGGTAAACATGGTTCTAAAAGTAAGTGAATTGTCAGTCTCCTGAGGAGACTCTAACATAATGTATTTTTGAATTATTTCTGCCCCTGGGCCTGCAAAATATCAATCCTCTAGGGGACTATCATCACTGCAGCTTGAGGCTGGTTTGTTCTCTCACCAGCACCCTGGTAATAAGAGCATTGTTTAATTTATGAACCTAACTTCTACCACTAAGTGATGACATGAGCATCTGCATCAAAATGAGGACCATCTATGCTTCCTTAGTTTGTGCATGCATGCACCCTCACATACTGACAGGAGACACAAACAGTGGCTTGGGCAGTAAAGCTTACATCTTTGTCACTCAGTCCCAACTGCATGATGTAATTCCTCTTTCAGGCAGCACTTCTACCACTGAAGCTATGGTGTAAGTTTGACAAGGACCCCTATCCATCTCTTCCTCTTCAGGATGGGTTCACATCCTCTCTGCCTATGCCATCACGTGCTGAAGCTGTTATTCAAACTCAGCTCACCTGGGTTGCTGTTAGGGCTATAACTCTATATACCACTGGAGCAGCCTAAAATAATGTAATTTGACTGGAAACAGAGAAGGATTTCTCTAGTCCCTATAATTACCAATCTGTATAGCTAAAATAGATTGAGAAGGACAATGCCAAATGTTGAAACAGTTGTGTAGTGAGGGTACTGGTAAACAGGGATTTGGAGAGACATGGGCCACACTACATATGATTAAGTTAGGTTTCAAGTTGCATAAATCACAGAGAGCAATGGGGACATGGGAGTTAAAGTGTATGTGAGTGAACTAGACAGGAATGGAAATTGAAAAAAAGAATGCTGGGCAGGAGCGGCCCTAGGTCAACTGGTGCCCTAGGCAAAACAGCTCCACGGCACCCCCCAACACATTACCTGGTGCCCCCATCCTGGTCTACCTACACCAAATAAATACTGGAAAAGCACCCCTGCTACACCGGCACCCTAGGCGGCCACCTAGTTGGCCTATGCCTAAGGCCAGCCATGATGCTGGGAATGTGAACATGAATGGAAAAACATGTGACTACACTTAAAGTCAAAATGGAAAACAGAAGAATGTTGATGGAGCTATGCTATGCAAGTCTTGTGCATGGGTGGAGGATAACAAAAGAATAACGAGTAACAAATAAAGAGCAAACCAACAAAAGATTACAACAGAGGAACTTAACCTGCTGTATGTTAATGCAATGCCAGTCTCTTCTGAGGAACTTAACTTGCTGTATGTTAACAATGCAATGCCAGTCTCTTCTGTGCACTCAGGAAAAATAAGAGACTTATTGATGAAAGTAAATCCTGAGCAGATGAAAAAACTTTCATCAAGATAAAGGGATATTCCAGAAAAAAGTCTGCAAATGCAAACTGTATGGAAAATCCAGAAGGGAGAGAACAGCTCAGCAAAGGGGATCATGTGACAGTAATGTACTGAGGTAGGTCATTGAGAAAATAAATGGTAACCAAAATGAAGGTCTGGGAGTAGCAGCACACAGTAAAGCAGA
>NC_056742.1:56587759-56747759 GCF_019279795.1 Protopterus annectens | reverse complement strand
TTCTCACAATCTCTCCTTCTCTTAATGGTCTGAGAGGTTTGGATTTACTGTAGTACAACCTTTGTGATTGTTGTTTTTTTAAAAGGTTGAGTCTTGACCATTCTGTTGTTCTCTGCATTTGTCATCAATAATTGCTTACTGATGGGAACAGTTTTTCTAGACTGTCTGGACATCAGTCTCTGAGTAGGTCAACCAAGCAAATTATCTTGAGGAATATTTCTGAGATTAAGTAGGTTAAGAAAAACATTTCACCATCTCTCTTGGATTTCTCCAAATATTTTGCACTTTGAACTGCCCACTCAGCTAAGCCATTGGACTGTGGATACTCAGGACTACTAGTAACATAGACAAAGTCCCAAGACTCAGCAAAATTCCTGTACTGCTGACTTGTAAACTGTGCACCATGGCCAGATATAACTTTGTGTGGACTACCATGAACAGAAAAATGTCTCTTCGATTTCATAATGACAGTGTTGAACATTAAGTTAGGAAGAAGGTCAATTTTAAACCAATTTGAATAAGAGTCGACTAACAGCAAGCAATGTTGTCCATTTCATTCAAAAATATCAGTAGCAACAGTCGACCACGGTAGTTCAGAAATTTGGTTTAGCTGAAGTGATTCTTTTTGTTGGTGCGATTTAGTACTGTTGCAAATGGAAAATGCTAAAGTTTCCTTCTCTATACCTTTTGACATAGAAGGCCAAAATACTATGCATCTTGCCCTTCTTTTGGTTGAATTAGTACCTGGGTGACCTCAATGCAAAATGTTGATATATTCCTGTTGTAATGCTGAACGAATTACCACTTTAGGACCTTTCATGATGATTCCATCTTCCATCATGAGCTCATTTCTGTAGGGAACATACTTCTATATGTCAAGTGGTAAACTAGTTTGTTGTACTGGTCATCTTTAACTGATAACACGTTTCATCTTCTGAAGAACTGGGTCTGAAGCTGTATGATTTCTGAGTTTATCGAGATGTGATGAGGAAAAAATTCTGACTGCCATGACTTCAAATTCTGCCTTCTCATTGTCATGCTTTTCTGTTGTTTGTCTGGGTGCTCTTGACAAAGCATCAGCAAAGTATGGAAGTTTGTCTTTTGCACAGATAATATTGAAATCATGCTTTTGCTAATTTAACATCACACATTGTAAGCA
Source organism: Protopterus annectens (assembly GCF_019279795.1). Taxonomy (NCBI): domain Eukaryota; kingdom Metazoa; phylum Chordata; order Ceratodontiformes; family Protopteridae; genus Protopterus; species Protopterus annectens. The sequence continues at coordinate 56,746,600 of NC_056742.1, read as the reverse complement.
TGCTATGACTGTATGTTTTGGCTTCTACAGAATTGTCACTAGAGGTTGGTCATCAGTCTCTATTTGAAAAGGTGTGCCATAAATATAATCACTGAACTTTGAACATGCAAACACTACTGCCATAAGCTATGTTTCAATTTGTGCATACTGCATTTAGTTTGGGTTAAAGTTCTGGATGCATAGGTTACTGTTATGCCTTCTTGAAGACATGCTGTACCAAGATCATACTTTGAAGCATCAGGCGAAAGTGTTACAGTTTTGTGAACAAATATCTCAATGTGGGTGGACTGGCAATTTTCTGTTTCAGAATGTCAATTGCTCTTTGGTGTTGTTCCAATCAGGACCAGTTTACATTTTTCTGTGTCAACTCACATAACAGTGCTGAAAGCTCACTCAGATCTTGGATGAACTTTCCTAAATAGTTGACCATACAAAGAAAGTGTTGTAAAGATGTGACATTTTCTGAAACTGGCATCTCAAGAATTGTTCCTTGCATAGATGGATCTGGTTGTAAGCCAGAACTGGTAAACAAATGACCGACATAAGTAACTGTTTTTCAGTTTGGATTTATATTTCTGAGGATTTGGTTTAAGATTTAATTCATGAGCACAGTCTACAGCTTTCTTGAGGTTTCTAGTATGTTCGACTTCACCACTGCCCCCTACAATAATGTCGTCTATTATAATAGCGCATGAATAACCTGAAAAAATTTGTTCCATCGCACTTTGAAATGCTTCACTGGCAGAATTTATCTCAAATTGCATTCTCAAAAATCTGAATCTACCAAATGGTATACTGTAAGTGGTTAACAATGAAGATTTGTGATCCAGTGAAATTTTCCAAAATGAACTTTTTGCATCCAAGACTGAAAAAACAGTGGCATTTGGAATGACAGCAGCTACTTCTTCTACTGTGAACATCAGATGATGAGGACATTTAAGCAGTTTGTTTAAATCTCTCTGATCAATACTTATTCAAATATCATCTGAGCTTTTCTTATGAGCTACAACCATGGAGAATACTTATCCAGTCGGTTCTTTTACTGGAGTAAGACACCTAAATTCACCATTTTGTCAAGGTCTGCTTTTACTTTGCTCTGCATTGCTAACAGAACCTTCCTTCTTTGTCTAACAACTGGGCTTACTTCATGGTTTACCATCATGGAATATGTGACTGGAAGTTTGCCAAGCTCGTCGGTCAAAATATCAGCATATTCACTAAAAATATTCCTTGTAGAGCTATCGTGGTTGTTCAAAGTTATATGATGGACCTCTTTATTAAATGAAATGAGTCCCATTCTCAAACTGCCACTGAGGCCTAACAATGACTCCATGTGTCTTTGACTATGTAAAACTGCAAGTTATAGTTGTTTCCAGCAGAATGGCAGGTGAGAACTACTACGCCATCAGTTTGAATATCTTCTCCACCATAAGCAACTAGTTTTGAACACTTTGCTAAATCAAGTTTCTTACCATTTCTTAATTTTGCAAACATCTGTGCTGACATAACATTGCACTTAGATTCAGTGTCTACTTTAAGCTCTGCAGGTTTCCCATTAATCTGAACAGTACAACATATTTCACTCTTTGCTACCAGCTGATAATCTACTGTGTTAACTGTTTCATTAATAACAGAGACACCATCAACAGAGAAAGTTTGCTCACTTCTCTCTATCTGATCTACTTGCTTCCTTGGATACTCTCTTTTAATAAAAGTATATGCCACCTTAGACTTGCAAAGCCTTTTGAAATTATTCCACTTTTTACGTTTATGACACTGCTGACCAAAAGTTATGCACTTCTCTCATTTAGGTGCATGACCACCTCCACAATTACAACAGTTAACAATGTCTGCTGCAACATACTTTGGTTTATATTTCTTTTTTCTCCTAACCTCATGTTGCACACTATCAAAATTCAGACATATATGTTTTTCTCATTTGTAAGCATATTTGGATGCTTATCTGTAAGCTCATATTTTTGACAAATCTCAGCTGCTTTGCTCAGTGTTAAATCACTTTCTCAAAGCAAAATCTTTCTCACTGCATCATCATAAATACCACACACAGGCCTGTTTTTATCAACTCATCTCTCAGATCACCCAATCTGCAAATTTTTGCTTTATTTCTCAAGTCAGTAATGTATGCTGCTATAGCGTCACCAGGCTTTTGATTTCTTGTGTAAAACATGTGCCTTTCCATTGTAATATTTGCCTGAGGGTGATAAATTTCTCTAAATGTATGTTTTAAGCACTCAGGGCTTTCCCGTGTTTCAGCCTGTATCACAATATGGTGGTTCTCCCCCTCCCCTGCATACATGGCAGGTGCATATACCAGTGAACTTTCCCTCTCAATGGTTTCTGAGCCAGCTAAATTAAGAAGTATGAATGCCTGTGTACATGCATCTTTATCAGCCTGTATGAAAATATCATATGCTTGCTCAAACACTCGCCAATTCTCAGCAATATTATTATCAAACACCAGCGGTCCAGGTCTGTGAAATCCCTCCACCATAACAACAAAATTTGTTTAGATATAAGTATAGACCAGGTACTTGTAATTATGCTCAAATACACACAAAAATCTCTCTGAATAGGCTTCACTTTTAACACTACAGACACTGTGAACACTCCGGATACTTTGGATACTTTGAAAAGTTTCACTTAATGTGAAAATGCAGTACATTGTGAAAAACTGAGATTGTTTTAGCCTTTTTTTTACATTTAACTCTTCAAAAATTATTCTGAACACTTTTGTATTTATTTAAAATACTTTTATCAGTATGTCGCAATTTCAGACATTTTATTTATTTTGGTAATTATTTCAAACATTTTAAATGCTCTGTCACTTATTCAGTGACTGAAAAATCATTTAAATTAGTTTAAGTACCTTTGAATTACCACTGACCTGTTTGCGAGTTGGATCCTGTATATTCCTCCACTACTAACTGCGTGCTTCATGGTTTGCAAGATGCTTCAACTTCAGATGCCATTCTGATACCATGTAGCATGTCTCTTGATTTCAAATGAAATACTGAGGCATTGTTATGGGTTCAAGTTGTTTATTGCACATAAACATATCAGGAGCTGCAACCAGAACATACATTTAATCTAAATGACTGACTTATTACTTCAAACACCCTCGCATGTGCAGCTCCATTCATGCCCACATTCACTCTGACTGACTATACAAAATGGCACTGATCTTGCATGTGCTCAGTAACTTATATGCATGTGCTATCTGGCTACAGTGGCTGGCTATGTACAATACACACAATGATCTACAGAAATGATGTTATTTAAATAGGGAATTTCAGAAGAGGGTATAATAACATTTATGCAAAAATATTTTAATAACCAGATAAAACTATTAGCTATTTTTTATATATGACTGGTTATGATATATTTATTATTTATTAATAATATTTCTTTATGTATTTGTTTCCATTTTGAATCATAAAATGAATTTATCTACAACACTAACTTTTACAATTATTAAAGTAGCATACAATTGAATATCAGGGTATCCCATTCCACCATAATTCCAACCTTTTCTATGCCAGTCAAAGGAAACTCTTGGTTTATTGGAATGTAAAAAAAAAAAATATGTAGAACATTATTTACTATCTTTATCAATTTATTTGATAGAGATAGTACTAAAGATTGTAAGACAAACAATATTTTAGGAGAATTATCATCGTAATAAGCATTAATTGTTCTTCCATGGTAAAGAAGATTTTGTTCCAATTTGTAACTAAACTTAAAATTTTACCAACAACCTGTAGATTGTATCTTTCTATCATTTCTTTACTATTAGACATGATGGTTATACCAAGGTATTTAATTTGATTGTTATTCCAATTCCAATTGAAATTAGAATATTTTTGTATGATTTTTAATTTTCAATAATTAATAATGTGTGTATTTTATTATGATTAAATCTTAATTGTGAGATTTTTTCAAACTGACTCACAGAACTAACCATATGTTCTAATTAATTTTCTATATTTCTATTGTTAGTAAAATAGTAGCAAAAAGAGGGCGGCCACAGTGGTGGAGGGTGGCCACGGTGGTGCAGCGGTTAGCATTGTCGCCTCACAGCATGAGGTTCTCCGGTTCGATCCTCAGCTGGGGTGCCTTCTGTGTGGAGTCTACATGTCCTCCCTGTGGTCGTGTGGGTTTCCTCTGGGTGCTCCAGTTTCCTCCCACATCCCAAAGACATGCTGTAGGTGGATTGGACACTGTAAATTGGCCCTAGGTGTGAGTGCATGAGTGTCTGCCTTCTGTGGAAGGTTGGGCGCCGGGCTGGCAACTCGACACTGTAAAACTCCACTGCCAATCATGAGCGGACAGGTGATCTGCTGTGGCGACAACTAACCGGGAAAAAGCCGAAAGAAGAAGAAGAAGTAAAATAGTAGCAAAGAGTTGAATCTTTAGTTCAAAATCTTTTATTTTGGTACCATTTATGCTCTTATTGGATATAATACTAATATCAAAGGTTTCTATGGCTAATACAAAAAGTAAAGGTGATAATGGTTAGCCTTGTTTTGTGCCTTTTTGCAATTTAAAAGAATTAGAAAGAAAATAACCTATTTTAACATAAGCACAACAGTTATTGTATAACTTAGAAATTAATGTAATTATGTCAGGTGAGAAATTATACACTTTAAACAAGTATGACCAATTAACTGAGTTAAAAGCCTTATCTCAATTGAGATTAATGATGAAAAGTTCTTTTTCATTTTTATCTCCATAGTCTATCAATGTATGTATTCTTATTTTATTGTCCTGTACTTGTCTATTTAAAATAAACCCAGTTTGATCATTGGTAATTAGTTTAGGTATAAGTAGATTAATTCTGTTATCTAAAATGGACATGAACATCTTATAGTCCACATTTAAAAGTGAAATGGGTCTGTATGATGAACACTTTGTTGTATCCTTATCTTGTTTTAAAATAGGTGATATAAGGGAATATTTCCATGATGGGGGGACTTCAGCAGTTGTTTTCATGTCTCTACTGACCTTATCTTATATTTGAACTACATCATCCAGTAGTATTTTACAGTTCTGGTATAAGACCATCTAAACCGGGCACCTTATTATGTTTTAACTTTTTTAATTGATCTTTCAATTCTGTTAACGTGAATGGTCTGTCTTTTTTTATTTTATTTTAGTTTAGTTTTTTCACTTGTTAATTTATTATTTATATTTTCCATTAGAAAAGTTTCACCTATATAATTATTATCCAGGTTATTTGTATTACTATTTATATTTTCATAAAATATAAAGCCCTCAAGAATACCATTCATATATGTTCTACTTTCTTTTTTATTATTTATATGTGTTATACTTTCTTTGATATGATTTAGTTTATTAATTTTCTTTGATCTAAGAGCAAGTTTATGCAAGTTTAAAGGGTTTCCTGAATATACCTGAAGTTAAAAATTTTCCTGGTCTATAATTTAGAATTTCAACATACTTTGTAATTAAGTTTTTATGTTTTTTAAGTTTAGACTGACTGGTAATGTCATTTGGTATTAGATTAACTTCAGTGTGTCTATTTTGTCCTGTAGTATATCCAGTTCTTTGTCCCATTCTCTTGTTTTACTAATATACCAGCTTATAACTCTTCCATTTAAGTAAGACTTTAATGACTCCCGCAGGGCAATGACAGTCACTTCATCATTCATATTTATTTCTAAGAAATTTTTGATCTCTTTAACATACCAATCCTTGAATCCTTTTATTTTAATAATGTACGTTGGTAATCTCCTGTGATGTATTAGATTGTCAGTTTTTAAAATAATATTAAAGATTATAGTATTATGGTCCAATAATGGACATGGAACTACTGAAACTTCTCTGATATGAAATAACAGATTGTTTGAGACAAATATGTTATCAGTATTTGTTTGTGTTCCATATCCATATGAATAATGATTAAATTGAAGTGAGTTTTTTTCCTTAGCTCATATATATCCTTTAAATTCATTAGATTTACTAAATGTGTTAAGTGTCTGAATATGTGATTTTCAGCTTTGTATCTACAGTGGACTCTTTTATAAAATACAACTAAAATCACTAGCCATTATGACTTCACCTTTCATGAAACAGGTTATAGTGTCTAAGTATTTTTTTTTTCATCTTTAGCTCCAGCCCTTGGAATCCAATAAGGGTTCACCAATGTATACAGTTTTCTATTACACTCAATTGTAACAATGTTTAACATGCCATTTTATTAACATGGGTATCTTTTACTTTAGGCATTATTGGTGAATTCTTTCATAAAACAAGGGTGCCTTTTCTTTTAGTTCAAAAGCTAGAACCTGCTAAATCCAAATATATTTTTAAAGAAAGTTTATTTACATCTGTATTAAGTAAATATGTTTCTTGTATAAATACTGAGTTTTATGTAATTACAAGTATTTGAACAGAATCTCTGTCTTTAATGGATTATTCAATCCATTAATATAAATAGATATGCATTTTAAACTAGACAATTATATAAGAAAAGAAAACACAAGTATAATGAAATTGCATTTATGTACAAAACATTATATACTTTATATATAACAATATGAAATCTTCAGCTATGGGCAAAACTTTTGAAACAAAAATACCTAATTATGTAATGCTAAAATATTCTACCATGGAATAATCTATATCTAGTTTGTTGAAAAAGACAAACTACCTCTCAAACTCTCCATTAGACTAACAAACCTTAAATCGTGCTTCTGATTCATATTAATGTGTCTCATATTTTTAGTATGCATCATCTCAAATTAATAAGAAAAGTTAAATAGGTGTTCAGAATCCTTATTATAAGTTGACCGAGCTGAATAACTCTACAGTCATCTTTCCCTGTATCTCAAATTATCTCCCTGGTATATTATAGGGAGGAAGTCACTTGCTATTTTCATTTTTATTAAATTATAGGATAGATGATTTTATATTTTTTTCTATTTTATTTGCTATGCATAAAGTTGTTCAAAGGATCATAAGTTTATAAATTAGTACTAAGCTAACTCTGCTTGTGGGCCATTCGAAGCCCAGTTAACTACCCCATGTGACTTAACAACTATGCCAACCTCCCACCCTTGTAGGCATATTTAAATTTGTTATATATAATTACTTATTCTAATCTTGTTTTATTTCTGTTTGTATATTATGTCTTTTACTCTTTTACTATTACTATATTCCTAGGTTTTATATTTTGGCAGTGATCCTAGTGTACAGTATAGAATAGAGCATTTATATTTACCTATGTATATCTAATACTCTTTAAGCTAGTACTATTGTTAGCATCAGTTCTATTTTTCCTTAAATGCTATATCTAATCTTCCCTTTTAAATTTCAAACTTTGCATAATAAATTATTCTGATATATTAAGTTTTGCTTCCATTAAAAAAGAGACAATAACAGATAAATACAATCCTAAATTTTTTATCATCTATAGGCCAGTATATAACCTATCCTTGTAGTATACTGCAAGCATTCAGAACTATTTTATAAATAACAGTGGTTTACGATGCAAACCACTGTCTTTTGCTTATAATCTAATGTGTATTCATTGACATCTTAGCATCTGAGCCAAAATATTATGGTTATTTACTTTTAGACAGGAAGAAGTAACCTGGACAGTTCTTAGAATTTTAGAACTCTTGCAGCATCACAAAAGTGCTCATGATTCTAATTAAGCTGCTTCAAGCTGGTCCTCATGACAAGGACAAATGAACAGCTTATCAGCTACAATTCACACAAAAACATTCATGAGTAAATCCAAGCCACCTCTACTTTATACATCAATCCCTTAAACCCTTCCAAACCACAGAAAAACTAACAAAAACATTTCAAAGTATGTTAACAACTACAGAGCTACTGTAGCTAAAGAAATAACATTTAATGATTCAGTAAGCACTATTTGTATAAGATGTTTAATATAAAGCACACTGACATTTTTTTAAAGGTGACATACCACACAAACTTGTATTAAAAGAATGACAGTTATGTGTGATCTAGGTTTAACCTGTAAAAGTGTGTGTGGTACTCTAATTATCTGATATCATTCTAATAGTAACTTTTATATATGTAAAATATATATATATATTTTTATACTTTATAATATAGCATGTCTTTCCTGGGTGTTATTGCATGTCAAGTATACTATCAGGAGTACACTACTGGCCCATTTTAAGAACCCAGACTGCAACTTAACATGTCCCTTTGGTTTCATTTGTTGCATCTTGTATTATATTTAATAGTGCATTACTCAAGTATGCCAAGATATCAGAAAGTGCGCCACCTAACATAAGTTTTATCATAATAGTGATTAACTTTTAATAAGATGAGCAGTTTAACCTTTTAAACTTTAAGTGAAAATGAATGGCTTTAATTTCATATATAGCTAAAAGAATAAAACATTAACATTTTAGAAAGGGAACTTCTAATGACTTGAAGTAGGGAAAGATAGAAATAGATGATTTACCTTATAAAAAGTAATATGCAGCACATGTTCATAAGTATTCAAGAACTTATGCAAATTAATAAGAATTCATAACCATGAAATACATTAACTTTCATTTGTCCTTCAGTTTTTTACTGTTTTCGTCTTTTATTAACTAACCTTGTCTTGTTGCATTTCTCTTTAAAGAAGTTGATAGATTCCAGTCCATTTCTTCTTTTTTTTTTTGTTTTGTTTTTTTTTTTTTTTTGTTGTTTTTTTTCTGTGTAAAGTCCATTGCATCTTCCAAGGTGTTAAAATCTTATTTCCTTCTAGAAGGTGAATCCTTATTTTTGCTGGAAACAAGATTTATGATTTAATAATGTTGTGCTTTAAACTTTTAACAAGTGGCACACATTCTTTTCTCTTGGACATCATAATGTAGAATAGTCATTGTCAAATCTTATAGTATTTCCTTTAATTTTAACTGGATAACTAGTCCATGCAGCTTTTAAGACTAAATCCTTATCTTGACTTGAGAAAAATCTTATGATCCCTGACCTTGTTGAAGGTGTTTTTTTTTTTTTAAAGATGAGTTAGAAAGTGATCTATGTGCCCTTTCAATGCCATAGGAAAAAGTTTCAGGCAGGTTCAAAGTTTTAGGCAGCCAGGCATTAAGGAACTGAATCATACTGTCTCCCGCTTCTTTTTTAGGAATCCATTAAATCCCAATGTTATTCCTTCTAGATCTGTCCTCTAAGTCTTTGATTTTATTCCAGAACAAGTTGTTTTGTTTCCAAAGAAATTCAGTGTTATTCTCATTTTCAAGTAATCGCCCATCAAAATCAGACACTGTCTCTCCTATACTCAAGATTTGTGATTGTTGTTTAAGAGATTCACTGAGCACTTCATCTTGTTTTTTATATCCCTCTTTAAACTTGCCCATTTTGCTTTCTAATTTATCTATCTTTACAGATAACTTACTGATGTTACTTAGTATAACCTGTATGTCTTTTTTCATATTACTGCCCTTTACACTAGGCTTAGGGTGGCTCATTCTAAGACAATTGGTTCTTTCTTGTTTTCTTGACAGGGAAAAAGCAATTAGAAGAATTTCAAACTTATTATTTTTTGTAGTAAATCTTTCAATAGATGTTCAACTATAAGTTCATCAAGTTTTAAAACATTCTACTTGATTTTTTTTTTGTTTTCATTAAACATCCTGTCAGAGATGATAAAATGAAGCAGGGCTGAAAAATAGTGCTGTTAACTGCTCACCATCCTGGCCACAGATTCTATATTTTTTCATAGTACATATTACTTTCACAATTAATGCATTTACATGGAGGCATACCAAAGTATGCAACCTGTGCATTAGCTTTGCTCATAACATATGTTTCCATCTGTTTCAGCCACATATGGCCAAGACACTAGCCTTGTTTATAACTGCATGTTCCTATATATAACACAAGCTCATTAAATGCTAAAGATGCTTTGATAAAATTTTGCTGCTGTCAAATTTGCATGAAAAACTGGTACTGTAGCACTTAAAATGGCATAGACACATACACAAAAACTAATATCCTTTTGACTTTAAGCATTTTCATCATACTGCTTTAGGATGTTGGGTGCTATATGAACAATACAAAATAGCTTGAAAGACTTTTTTGAAAGTAATATAGTAATTATGACAATACTGTAACATTCTCGACATCAATCAAAGTATTTTACATTTTTTCAGTATCATGAATATATCATTTATAGAATTAGAATATGATAATGATTTTACCGATGTAGCTGTGAGTGCTGTGTCTTTTGTTTCATAAAAAAAAAAGTAAAAAGTTTACAAAGACAAACCAATTAGTAAAAGGTATGAGGAAAAACCAATCCACAGTTTTCACTGTGTGATAACTTAAACCTCCTGTTGTACAGGCCCATGGGATATATGCAAATGACCCTTAAGGAACCAAGTGTTTCAACTATATGGCTTCTGAATGTCCATGACTTTTTAACATTTTAACTTTTTTCTTTTTAAGTCTTTGCAGATTCATTCGGGCCAATTTGGCTTTATTGGCTTTATACACACACAAAGATGCTGCGTTAAAATCAACAAGAATGAACATTTTATATAGTAGAAATAAGTACTCCTACAAGGTCCTGAGTTTATATTTTGCAATAGTTGTAAGAAGTACTTTAATTTCTTGAGCTATTGTTATAAGCTTGCTAAGGAAAGCAGATCAGGTTAACTATAAATGGCACAATACTAAGGAATTCATTTCTGACCAATTGTCTTTGTGCAGCTCGCATTTCTTAAACTTAATATTTAATTTAATCCTTGGCATAATATAATTTCTTCTGTTTTACATGTATATGTTTTAATGTGAGAAATAAACGTGTTGATTATGAAATTAGTCATTTTCATTCAACATATGCATTAATTTCATAGCAGAAAATAAAATGTAGAACTCTATTATGAAAAAAAGACATTAGCAAACTTATACTACACTTCTGATCTAAGTGACACTTTTGAAAATATGTATTATTATTAAATAAGGAAATCTGCACACCATTGGATTGGACGGTGGACCGCAGATATGTTCCTTGGTGCGTTAATTTTATTCTGCATTAATTTCAGAACAAAGTAGAAGTTGGATGGCAGGAGAAAGATCAGCACACCTCTAAACGGATTGACAATAATAAATAAGCAATTTATCTGTGTGTGTACTTGTTCATGTATTTATCTATGTAACATTTGTTTCCTATGTAAATAAGTTGGTTTAATGGCCCTTTTTTTAGCCATGTCCATGGTCTTGATGGTAAGAACCATAAACTTAACAGAACACGACTGAACATTAAACAGAATAAAGAATAGAATAACAAAATTGAAGATGTCAATGAGAGAGTATTGCAATAGAAATTGAGCACTTGCAAAACATTAAGTGTTGTGCAATTATAATGACAAATGTAGTAAATGTTGACGAGGAACAAGCAAGGTAACATGATATCTAAGGTGAGTTTAATAATTATATAAACAACACAACCCCCTAGATTGCAGAGGAAAGAAATGCCAAAAGAAGATCAGAATACATGTTTCTGAACTGCTGATACTAATGCATAGTGGAATATTGAGGCAAGCACAAAAATAGTTAAACAAACACTCTAAATTAGGTCGCGAGCCTATAATGTACAGCAGAATAATGAAGAACAGATTAAGATATTGTCTACTGCTATAAAGTAGCGCATAGCTAATTTGGCAGAAATCAGACAGTGTCTCTAAAGCAGTGAAATTTATTTTTCTTTAGAAGCATGCTATTTGAGAGATATATTGAAGTCTTGAAGTTTCTTAGAATTCCTCTTGATTGGCTAATGATCTAATATATACCTGTCAAATTTCAAAGTTCTAGTTTATTACTGTGCCTTTACCAGATTATATAACAAATTAGAAACAAATAAGATAACCAATAAATGATCAGCCATGAAAATAATAAATACAGTAAAACAATGTTGGCAGTGAGCAACTATCACATAAAAGAAAAAGAAAATTTACAGTACTGCCGTAACACATTAAAAATGTTAAGATCTTCAAGACTTTATATAAATGCTAAGTTATCATATAAATGTTAAGTTGTCAATGTAGTTTGAGGATATTTTGAAAATATGAAAGTAGATGACTCCTAAAGTCACAGCAGTAATAGGTTTAGAATGTGCAGCATCTGATAAGAAAACAAGTGATTACCAGATCTGTAGTTGCATCCAGGAAAGTCCATGACAGAACCTCTACTCACTTTAAACATTGTACATAAATGCATAAGAGGTAGTACAAACTCCAAATGTGCAACCAAAATAAGGTGATAATGTGAAACTCTAGTAAGCAGCCAGGTTGCAGACTTTTTCACAAGCTGAATATGGTATAACTCACTGTAAGACAGCCTCTTGCACAAGCTGAATATGAAATAGTTCACTGTTAGACAGCCTCAAATATAACATCTGTCAGTGCATTAAGTAGTAAGAGATTAAAGCATGAAGAAGCATCCAAGGATCATCACTGGAAGAAGCGGCATGAGTCATACAATATTTCTTAGATGGTAACAGAAGGAAATGAAAATGGTTAACAATCTGTCCTAAAATGTCAGCCTACCAACAAGCTTATCAAGACTACATCTTAGAAACAAACTGTAAAATACCACCCTTGCAAATAATATAATGGTTCAAAAGTGGAGAGCAGGAGTCTGACAGAGTAGTGTAAAATGTTATAGCCACAGTTTCTGATGGGCCAAGCTTCAGTTAATTACTACAAATCCATAGACGGAAAAGTCCAGCTCAGAAGCCTCAGTTCTAATGTCAGTTATTCTGTCATTCTGCCAGTTTGCTATCCACCTTCCCCCAGATGGCACAGTGGTTAACGCTGCACATGTGTTTATGCTTCCATCATGCAGTGCACTATCAAATGCAATGGGCAAATCATGATAGGCAGCATGGAGAGTATACCCGCTCTCCACTGCCTGTGTCCTCATTTCAAACAGACTTACAAGCTTAGCAGGCATGACATAACCATTACAAATTTGAGCTGCTCTGGGTTCATCAGATTTCTGATGCTGTGATTTATGAGGTCAGTTAGGATACATTTCATTTCTCTACAGTAAGACTCATTAGGCTGATGGGTCTGTAATTTCTTGGATCCGTGATGGGTCCACCTTGTGGAGAGGCATCACTACTGCAGTGCTCCAATCCAATCTGTAGACGGGATTAGGTTAAACATTTTAAGGAGGACATCAGTGAGTGAATGTTTGGCACTGTTTATTAGGCAATCCAGTATATTGTTGGGACCTGAAGAAGAAGTGTTTTTAGTCTTCGAGATTACCTTATGGGCATGTTCCTTGGTGAAGGTGTGGGGGGTATGACCCAGGGATGACTGGAGTTAGAATGATAGTTTCAGGGGAAAAGTTACTCATAAACTTATTGTTAGTATGTTAACAATGCATTTTGCATTTCAGTGGGAGACACCATTATGTAAAAAGTTGAAGCAGTGTTGTCAATTATCTCTTAGTTTTATAATGTAAGTGAAGTAGGCCTTGGAGTTATCCTTTGCCATGGTTGCTAGCCTGAATGCAAGGAATGCTTTACTGGTCCTTATTAATACTTTTCATTTATTAATGAGTTTTTAACATTATCATAATGCAGAGGGGTTCTGACACCACATGTTAATTTAAGCAGCTTCTTCCTTCTTTTATACAGTTTGTTAATACCGACTGACCACCAGGGAGGTTTGATTTTGAATATACTTCTATATGTGTTTCTAGCAGAGATGGCATGGTCAAAGCATTTGTCTAAACAGGTACAAAGATTCTTAGTGCAGCTAGCTAGCTGGATATCCCTGGTCAAAAGTGGAGTGTTTATGGGTAAATACATAGCATTTGTCATATAATTGAAAAAGGTGTATCTTTTTATAGTCTCCTAAAGAGTAGTATTGGTTACCAGGAAAGTGGATGTTCTGAAGGTAGAGGTAACCACTAGGTGGTCTGACTTAACTAATGATTAATTAAATGCTTTATATCCACTGAGTGTCAGGATAAACAAGTGTGTGTGTGTGTGTGTGTGTGTGTGTGTGTGTGTGTGTGTGTATGCATATGTATGTATTATGTGCGTATAGGTATATACATATATATATATATATATATATATATATATATATATATATATACATGCACAACATTTTATATATATTACTAGTTACATTATATTTTGTAGATTGTTCTCTATATCAAAACATGACATGTTGAATATTTTGATCAGTTCATGTTTCAACGCACATAAAATGGTACTGTTTGTCGGTACAATGTTGATGAAAAGTTAAGAAAAGGGAATGGAGTTTTACCAATCTCACCACTGTTTTGCAGCCTCATAGTTGGTATACACAAACAGCAGGACTTAGTTATGTATTTAACCAAGAGCAGTTAACTGAAATATTTGAATGACTATTAGCACACCCAATTGTCTAATTTACTGTTTGAAAACTGAGTATGAGAAACTACTGGTATGAGGCTACAATGACAAAAAAGGCATGCATGAGGCAGTCCAAGGGGAAGAGCTGTGTGACAATATATGATATATCGTCTCTGCGATATAATCATTTTATTTGACTTTATTCACTATGGCTTATCCTGCCATTTCCAGCGTGATCTGGTGACTGAGATTTTGAATGATAAGAGTTCATCTGAGTGATACATTCTGCAAGTAAAGATTAGGAATATCAAATCCGACTGCATGTGATACTGCAGATTTGTTACTTACTGTTTTAAGAGATTCTACTACAATTCAGCCTACAGATCTACTCATTATACAGCCATGGTCCATTTTTGCTTGGATTTTCTTCTTTTTACACTAGAAACAAATGAGGACTTCTTTCAGAGTTAATATATTGCTGCGTAAAAGACTGACAGAGCAGTCTACAATAAGCATAAAGCAGAACTGCATACCCCATAATACAGATGGCTACTAGATTATACTGCAGCCCAAAAATGTCAAGAAACCATCACTTACTGCAGTTTGCAGACATATGCAAGAAATAAATGTATCATTCAGTATCTTGTGAAGGATAGGCTTAAATGTTGAACTGAAAGCTATACAGATAACAACCAACTGCTCTCATATATCAAGTGCATCAGCGTGTTCTCAACGACTGTAGGACTACTCATCAAACATGATTTAACTTTGCTCAATTGCCAATAATCAGTTAGTTCTAGGATGCAGGACTGTGTTCCTTGTTCAGCTGTTCCCTTATAATACTCTTCACTGTCAGATAAAGCATAAATATTAAGTCCAGTAGTTAGATATTCCTTGGCTTTGCATTGCAGCACTCACTTTGCAACTGTCATTGCTTGATTCAGATCTTCGTGCATACAGGCATCTCTAAATGATTCACCTGCCATCACTGACAGTAGGTTACATTGTTCAGGGCGGTCTTTAATGTATTCTTTGGTGCATTCAGTCCTCTTTAATGAATCCTGTTATGGTCCTCTTGGCTACTAATTCACTGTAATGTAATGTGTTAATCATTCCTCATTGCTAATTTCACTGCAAAAGTAACATGATTTGACATAACTGACATTTTTCAATGAGTGATACAGCATTCAATCTTGGCATGGTTTTGATATATATGAACATTGTTTTATATACGTGAATGACATCATTAGTGCTCACAAAACTAGGAACTGCAGCGTTCACAGATTAATTGTTATTACTGTTCAGTCCCTAGCTCATTATCCAGTCCCAGAAGCACCCAAATGCACCTTACATACCCACAGTGTTCTCGTGACTAAACACTCATTTAAATCTTCCAGAGATATTCCATGGAGTTCTGTTACTGAAAGGCAAATACAATCAAGCTGCCATTCTTTGAACAGTAAAATACATATACCAATAAAGACACAGCTGGCATGATGTCATTGTTTCCATTTTTACATCACAGAGCACTGACCATAAATGCAAGGACTGCAGCTGAACATGCATACACTACACAGTGTGAAACAGTTTATATAGACAGCAAGACTCACACATGTTTAATAACAGTATGATTTTTTAATGGCTATCCTGTGAAATTACTGCAAAATGTTTCTGTCATATCATGAACTGACTCATGCCCTAATTTCCATGCTGCATAAGTATTTTATTACTTAATAGTAAGTTGCGCTTCAAATACAACATATAAAGCAGGCACAAGAACAAGGGTTCACAATGTGTCACAGAACACTGCCTTTATATGTGCATGTACTGTATCTGTAGCCATAAAACTCGCAGCTCCGCTTATACATCTGCAGAGTACCTCATGCAGCATATAAGTTAACTATATATGTACAAGGAATTTCAGATATAGAAAATGCTGTTATACACTAACATTTTTGGTATGAGGCTTGCATCAGCAGCAGAATCATGGTATGAGGGTCTATGTACAACATGTGGTGCATTTATGGATATGGACTTATTCAGCAATGTAACTGTACAAACCCTAATAACAGGACTAAGATTAACAGGTGCTGCTATGTTCCTTCCTGTAGTCTAGGGTTTGATACCTTCAGGCTCCAGTTGCCTATGGTGTGACACTATCCAAGCTCCCAGGCTGAGTATGAAAATGGTCCACATGGATCAGTGCCCTCCCACAGTTAACAAAAGCAGAATAAAAAATAAAGATAAACTTTAATATGTTAATATAATTTTTTGCACTAAACATACGCACTTTTTAGTAATATTACAATGCTTCTGCAGCAGATCTCAGTACTCTGAGGCAAAAATTAGGAGTCAGTCTCACATATGATGCTGTTCCTAATCTTATCTTTGGATCCCTCATCTGTTTAATTTGAGGCATCAAACTTCACATTCTGTTTTGAGAACATACACCAAATTACTTTTTGTATACGGTAGCTCACAATGGTTATCTTTGCACAATTTCTGAATGAATACAAACTTAAGAGAGGTGTGTGTGTGTGTGTGTGTGTGTGTGTGTGTGTGTGTGTGTGTGTGTGTGTGTGCGTGCATGCATGTGCGTGTGTGTGTGTGTGTGTGTGTGTGTGTGTGTGTGTGTGTGTGTGTGTGCATGTGTGTGTGCCTGTGTGCGTGTGCGTGCGCGCGTGTGTGTGTGTGTGTGTGTGTGTGTGTGTGTGTGTGTGTGTGTGTGTGTGTGTGCGTGTGCATGTGTCTATGCACTCACATGAGACAGACATGCTGATTACAGCTTGTTAGTAACCCTGTATTGCAACAGTCAGATCTGCTGTGTCTTTGCATGAAACCCTACTGATATTTTACTGCAGAGAATGTCTTCTCCACCCCAAACTCAATGTAATCCTAGCCACAACTGTAGTACTACAGGACTCTGCTAGTCAGCATTGATAGCTGAGGGTCTGTAATAGTAGAAAAGACTCTTTTAAAACTAATCACAAATGCTTAGTTAACAAATACCAAGAACAAGAAAATAATCAAGAAACAGTTGAGATTTTTGTTCTAGTAAGCCAGAACTAGTGCTGTGTGTCTGTTAGCTAACCTTTTAGTATATATGAATTAATGACATACACGTCTGTTTCAAACTGCAGCAGGACAGTAAAATAAATTAGTTTATGTGACTAACATATGAAGAGGAGCTTTCAAATGATTCAGAGAAGTGAATTCATTACAAGATTAATTAAACCCTGATCAGGAAAAAGAAATGTGGGTACTTTTCCATTATCGGGGCAACAGCTCTAATGAGCTGTTGGAAGGTTAGCACACAGTCGCAATGATTTTATATAAGTAGAGAAAATATATTATGTATTGACCTTTCATAAAACCAGTTTAACTAGTCCAATATTTTTTTTTCATTAAAAACAATATGCAACTGTACCATTGGCATAAGGGAGGAGTGGCAGTTTCCCCCACAGACAGTTTTTTGCAGGCATTGTGAAAGATAAATATTACATTTTTGTGTATTGACAAACTTTACTGGAATGTCTACATGTATGTAACCTTTCCCCCTGTAAATGTACTTTTAGAATTACCATTTTGAAGCTAATATTTGAGAACTTGAAAATCCGTTAGTAGATCACTAACAGTAGTGCAGGTTTTCAGTTAATTATTTCTGCTGTCAATATTGGATGTTTAATCACTTCAAAGACATGCACTCGTATACAGTTATGCTCCACTGTCACTCTTGTAAAAGTGTGCATGAGATGGGCGGTGTAAGATGGAGTTTGCTAGTGTGAATCAGATGCAGCGCTTCTTGGCAATACTAGCCTTCGCAGTGTTTTCGTATGGTATGAAAAGTACATTCCCTACACTGATGTCCCTCTAAAACTGTTACCTTCACTGATGTCATGTAAGAGTAAGGGACTTTGTCTTTTAGAATGCAAACGGGATACATTAGCTGCA
Source organism: Protopterus annectens (assembly GCF_019279795.1). NCBI lineage: Eukaryota > Metazoa > Chordata > Ceratodontiformes > Protopteridae > Protopterus > Protopterus annectens. The sequence goes on along the minus strand of NC_056742.1, from coordinate 56,728,266 downwards.
AAAATGTCCTTAGTCCTTTTTTTGTACACAATTGTAAGTAAAAACTGAGGGCTGTTCCCACATCAGCGGCAGCAGAGTGATCTGTGAGACCATGTGCTAACCTTCCAACAGCTCATTACAGCTGTTGCCCCGATAATGGAAAAGTACTGAAATTTGTCCAAAACTGTGTGAAAGTCAGTAGTTTCAGAATGTCTATGACATTCTACTCTCCATGTCTTTGTTACCTTTTTTATCCTTGGGTTTGGATGTTATTTGGAATATTTTGCAGGCACCCTAATGTGTAGAGGTATCAGGGTTGATTTCAAGCTCTGTGTCTGTACAGCCAAGCAATCTACTGATGCTGCACTGACAACTTTAAACATAGGCTGAAACATTCATGCCTTCAGCTAGTGGAGTTTGGCTTTATTGGCCTGAATGTACCCATAAAGCTTTAGAAACTAAAAAGTTATTGGGCATTCAGAAGCCATGTGGCTGAAACACTGCTATGTACTTAAGAGACCATGTGGATATATGCCATGGGCCTCCACTACACAAGGTTTAAGGTATTACACAATGGATACACTATCTGTGTATTTCTTGCAGTTTTTCTTGAATGATTTGTCTTTATGACTTTTTACTCTTTGGCCTGAAGGTTCTTCATGAAGGAAGAGATAGTTTATGGCTATGCAGAAAATTTTCAAGTGGGAATGTGTGCGTCATTTTTTCAGTGAATAAAAAGAAGCTTTCCATTGTTTAAATTTCTCCATGTCTTTTGAGTTTCTAATACCATGATGGGAATGGACCCCATTCCTAAGTCAAAGTACAATTAAAGTTCATGAAATTAGTATTGTTTCTATTTCTGATGTCATCCAGAAGTGCTCTTTGCAGCATCTGCAATATGCCCAGTAATGACTTATTCTGCAATTCATATGGGGTTACATGTATTGGTAACATATATAAATATGATTGTAAATTCTTTTTTATAAGACCCATTGCTCCAACTACAATTGGAACTGTCTGAGTATCTTTCTTACCCACTGCTCTCTTTTCTGTCTGCAAATCCTGATATTTTATGACTTTGTGTCTCTCACTGTACTCAAGACACTGTAGTCACTGGGTATGGCAATTTCAATGATCAATGCTACTTTTGTCTTGTTTTCATGGACGACTATATCCGTTTTTCTAGCATCTACCTGCTGAACTGTTGGTAATGGGTGATCCCATGTGATGCAGGCTTCATCATTTTTTTATGATGCTTTGTGGCTCATATTTCCAGTGTTTGCCAACCATTTCAGTACCACAATGTTGCGCAATCCCCAGTCCAACAGTCTTGCCACATTATTATGGCTTTCAGTATACAGTTCATCTACCATTAGTATGTCACAACCAGCAAGGAGGTATGCAACTGTTTCCAATTCTGTTTTATAAAACCTACATTTGTTTGTTTCTCCCACATGTTCAATGGACTTTGTAAACTAGAGTGTATGTAGCCCACAATCTTGGGCCGCCTATAGTAACCATTCATCTATTGGTTTGAATTTGCCTCTCCTTAACCATTTCTGTATTCATTTCTGATCAACATGAAGTTCTACTGGAAGTTTTCTATATTCACAATTATATTTATGCATTTTCCACATTTCTTGCCTTCTCATTGGTCCTTTACCTTATATTCTTTCTTTTGTTTTTTTGGCGCATTTGGCTGCTGCCTGATTTTTATCTACTTCTTGTTTGATTTCCATTCCTGCTTGACGCTGATATGTTTCTGCTAGATTAAGCAGAGAAGTCATCTTAGATTTATTCTCCTCATGTTCCAGACCTTTCACTACCTTTGCGTCTTGTCAGGTCAGCAGATGATAATGGTTATTTTATGGGAACTGTGCAGGCTCACCCTAAAATAATTATTAACTTTGAACTTACAATGAAATGGGGGACTTCAAGGGAGTTTTTCAGTATTGTTTGCAGGTGCTCTGTGGAAACAGACAAATAATATTACAGAAAACCTGAAATATCATGAGAAAAGTACTACAATGACATAGGCTGCTGGAGTTGTCGCCAAATAATTTAGATCCCTGCAATTGAGTAGTACACATTTTGCTCACATTCACAGCATTAAGTTTAAAACGTTCATCATGGCTGCAAGGCTTTAAAAATATGTGTCATAACTCCCATTTTGTTTCTGACATTCATGGCATCAAGGTATAGCCAAGTGTGGATTGCATAAAGTCTGGGGATTTGAGACTTGAATTACTTGTTTTTCTGTGATCTTGACCTCTTAGTCTCAAATGACTGTGATCTCCATTAGTGGTATGTTTCATTTCTTAGTAGAAAGCTGCTGGGATGAAAATCTACATCTCCAAGTCACAGGTATAGCTCTACTAAAAAAAAAATAAATAAATAAAAAAATGAAGTGCTCTTTGCCACTAGTAAGTGAGCAATGATCTCAGGTTAGGTAGTATAGGATTCCTGTGGCCTTGTTCACAAGTGCGGGTAGCAGGAACTAGGAGACTGACCTGTGAATGGGTGCAGAAATAGAAGTGCTGCAGGTATTATAATAAAATGTAGTGGTGAAGTGAGAGCTACGTCAAAGGTTGAAACTAACGGTTTACCAGTCTTTGTCCCTGTTCTCATCACCTCTCATGAAATTTAGGTAGAATCAGAAAGATGACAGCTGGGATACAAGCAACAGAAATGAAGTTCCTTCTCAGTGTAGCTGGGTGCACTATCCATTCCACAGTGAAGTGCTCAATAATATTGAAGAACCTCAGATTATAGTGACTGATGAAGTCAGCTGAGTTGCTTTTAATGCATGATAAAGACACCTCAAGAATAGTTGCACATTGGAGTTGTACCAGACAAAGCAAATTAGGAGGAGTCTCTGACATGGCCAAACACACACATTGGAGGAATTACTTCTGTCAACGTCCCTTGGGATGCTTAGGAAATCCCACAGGATGAGCTGGAGACTTTTTTCTAGAATAGCACTCTGGTCTGTCATTTTCAGATTACTACCACTACTACCTTCATCAGGACATGCAGGATGAAAAATAGATGTGTGGGATGAGTTTTGCATTTTAATGTTCTGTTTCTGCTAATTTGTTAAAACATGGTCATTTCATCATAACATTTAAGATGCATACTAAAGTTTCCTGCATTTGAGCCATCAGTTTATCAACTTTAAAGCTAGTCCTGAAAGCCATCATGACTGTGAATCTGTAAAATAGTACAGTTCACTCCAATTCACTGCACTCAGCTTAGACGTGCAGATCCTCAAACTGAGGTTAAATGCAACAGATAACAGATCTCAGTGGTTTACATATGGGGTATCATACAGATTAGCAAGACTGCTTAAAGTCAAGTGAATAAAAATGACAGGCTTGGACAGGTGTGAAAAACTGAATGTTTGCAAGCCCAGCTAGATAGAATTTTGCAGCTAATTCTATGTCATTGTAAATATTAATAAAATCCACATGCTGTTTCACAAATGTAAAGAAAACTGTGTTAAATGTTGAACTTCAAAAATGTAACCACAGTACACTCTGCTGGAAGAAAGCTGATAAAGTAAAGCATTTTATGACTGATCTAAAAGCTCAGAGACAGAATGTCTGGACTAAGGAATTCCAGAGCTAATTACTAGATTTTACATGTATAATGTCTTTAATTGCTGTGGATTCCTGGCCAGGTGCAAGATCAAAGAAATGTTAAAACTCTGAGTTTCTGTTAGCCTGAGAACCAGAGAAGAATGATGTAATCTAAAATGAGTCAGCAGTGATGTATTATCAATTTAAGAGATCTCAGAGAGAAAGAGATAGCATTTTGCATTTGTCTTCATAACTGACAACTCACCAGCACTTGCTTGCTCTGTATGTAAGTAGGATCTTAGACTTTAGTGCCTCTCTTAGAAATAGATAGAAAATAGTAAGTTTATTCTAGCTGTTTTCTATATTTATGTCAAACTATTCTACAGTATTATTTTAAGCATCTTCCTGTGATCTCTGAACTCTTGACTAGCACTGTATTGAACTGAGGAGATTTGTCTTGTGTTTTTATTATTTATTATTAAATATTTTTCAACCTTTCAACTGTGGCTGTTTTGTGTAGAGATAATTTAAGCTCTAGAGTACATTGCATGTATATAGTGATACTGCCCAAGCCACTCCAATAAGCCTTAAAAGTTCTGGTCACACTTACTAATTGCATAACAGTATTATTACACAGCGAAATGTGTCACTGTTTGGGAAGGGCCTTATTAGTAGCTGATATTAGGGGTTTTGGTGACAGTGGATTGCTACCTTATAGCCAGGACAGAAGAGGCACAGCTAGTGAACCTGTGCCAGCCTTCCCCAGGAGTGTCTGGTGATTGTATATAACTCATATCTCAAAGTGTGTGTGTGTGTGTGTGTGTGTGTGTGTGTGTGTGTGTGTGTGTGTGTGTGTGTGTGTGTGTGTGTGTGTGTGTGTGTCAGCTACTTGGGTAGGGAGATGAAACACTGGCTGGACAGAGGAAGTGCTAGGAGGACTTGACTTGAAACCCTGGCTAAGGACTCCACTCTATAGCTGTGCAAGTGGAGAGTCTTATTGGGGATTTGGAGAAAAGGGGAGAAACCAACCCCAGACTGACTGCGATCTCTGTGTGCTCTTAAGGGGAACTGTACTTTATTGTGTGTGTATTTGTTATCCTTCCCACTGTGGAAGCCCCACACTGGTTCTAGTGGTGACGACTGAGGCTCCTTGATTACTGGGTCAGGGCACGGGTGTCACAACAGGTACAATAGAGCAGCATCCGATTTAATATGCAAACAAATTTCCAGTACAAAGAAATATATCTATTTAACATCCATCCTGAAAATTAACATCCCTGATTTTATTTTGTAGTATGTTCACAATGTAATTGAGCTTGATTTCTCAAAGATAACAACAGAATTGCAAAAGAGCCAATAGAAAGTATATGCATAATTTGATTGCTGTGTAATTCATAAAGCTTTGCTTCAACAATTTTTTGTTAACTTGGTTTTGGTCCAACAACCATCAGGAACTCACGTTCTAGAGCACTAACAATTCACCAATGATTTCCAATTTGAGAAAAGTCTCCTAAAACCTTCCCTTGTTCTGGAACTACAGCCATATTTTTCAAGAGATTTCATATCAGAGAGTCCTCAATGTGAACAGAAGTTGTTGCCTGACATTCTCAGATAACTTTCCCTCATGTTTATCGTATTAGAAATGCCAAATCTCTTAGGAAAATAATAATTTATCAGCCATGTATGTAGCATATAAGACTGTTAAGTGCCGACTCATTATCCACAGGAGAGATCCTGTTTAAAAAATATAGAACTAAAGAGGGCAATCAGTGTAGAGATTTCATTTTATTCTATTTCTGCCACAGCCATACTTCTGAAATACTGTTTTTTTTTTCATTGTGCTACACAATCTCCCTATACACTTGTACAGAAATGTATTGATTTTCATAAGTGGGTGTTAACAATATTTATATACAAAAACTATTAAGCCACTTCCAAAAGCTAATGTAAATCAGCAATAAGTATACTAGCTCCTTTACGTGTTTGTAGATTAAGCTTTAAAGCATGTAAATGCTCTGTTATGACTTTTGAAGGTCACCTCAGGATTCATGAGTCTAGGAGTTCAAGGCTACAATGAATATCATTCAGTTATAAAAAATAATGTTAAGTATTACATACCAAGCTGAACACAAATTCCTCGGATGAAAATTAGTTTGAGACTTTGTTGATGATTATACTGACTGTTTCTGACTGACAGCAGCTTAATTATATGACTCCATTGATGTGCTTCAGTGTATTTCTAATTACAAATTCAATGAAATAATTACCAATGCAGTCAGTATTGGCTTTTAGTATGTATGCATGTATGTATGTGGGATTCATTTACTGCATGATACTGAAATCTAATCTAAAATCATAGGGTTGTATATTTTATACTGAACTCTAATAACTAAAAGGATAAACTGGAGTATAAAAAAGAACATATACTTAAATTAAACATATATGGGAGAAAGGTTTCTATTAATACAGAGTGAAAAAACCTAATGCGGTTAGGAAAAACAAATCCCAAAATTAAACTCACAGAACTAGAAGTGAAAAGCCACTGAAATCATCTGTATATTCCAATGATTTTTAAACTACAGGATAAGATGCCACACTACAGTGGATGTGATGGTAGCTATGCTTACAAAGGTATATTTAAAGAAGATACATCAAACTAAAAACTAGTCAATTCTGCATTTCAGGTAAGTAATTTTGATTAAGGTCTACAGTGTTAAATCCTTCTATGAAAGAAGATGGGAGCAATTGCCAGAAATGCTGAAGAATACAAAAAGCAATCCCAACTATAATCTTAAATAAGTTAGCCATAGAAGGAAGCAAAATACAGATGATGCCAAACTTAGAGACAAACAAGATGGTTTCTAATCTGGGAGGAAAGCTTACAAGTTTGTTGAGTCTTTCGGCTTTTCCCATTTAGGGGTCGCCACAGCGGAACTCCGGTCTGCTAATGATTGGTAGTTGATTTTTACGTGCCAAGTTACCAGCCCTGATGCACAGCCTTCAACAAAGGTACGGCCATTCACGCATGTCTCCATGCAGAAGATGCTCTAGCTTAGAATCGAACTGGACATCGTCTTACTGTAAGGCGGCAATGCTACTGCAGTACCACCACCGTGGATAGGAAAGCTTAGATATTATTAAATAGTCGTTGTTTTACCAGATTCCATTGTACCTTTTAATAAGGTATTTGTCACAGTGAAAAGAACAATAATATTAAGGCATCATAAGGCACTGTGGCATCCCCTGAAAAGACTGTCACCATTATTTAGAACATACATGGAAATACGTGTAGAGATAATTCATAATGCAAACCTACCAACATCATTCATAGTGAATACAGAGGTTAGATATGGATGCTTTTATCACCCCCTGACCTTCTTACTCGTGATTAACTGGGTAATGAAGGCAGCCATGAACTAGCCAGGATGTATCCAGAGAAGCCTGACCAAAACTTTGGAAGATCTGGATTTCGCTAATGATATCTGATTACTGTCACACTCTAAGCAACACATACAACCACAGATGGAGAAGTTCTAGAATCAATCATTTCATAGACTTGGCAAAATTGTTAACAAAATAGGAGGTATGATTGATGATGTTAAAAAACAATTCATCAAAACATGATATGCTTTTGTTTCCCTGAACCCAGTTTGGAGAAGCAACTCACTCAATACGCATTCAAAACCAATGATTTTTTTAAAACAAAACTCAAGTCCATATTGTTGTACACAGCACAATCCTACAACAGGAACATTGTTTACAAATTGTAAATCTTTATTTATATGCCTTAAAAAAAAATGTTCATTTAATGAAAACAAAACATTTTCAGCCATTGGTTTTGGAAAAGAAAGAAAGAAATTCCTATCATAAATGTCAAAATCTAAAAAATGAGGATGGATTCAGAACATGTTGTATTATTAGACTTAACCTCTCATGTTATGCTTTGATTATAATCTAAAGGAATATACAAGGTAAATGCAAAAGAGAAAAAACATTTAGGATATGGAGGTAACAGTTGAAGCATCATTAATGATAATCTACATGTCAAGAGGAAAAGTTAAGATAGTACAAAACAGAAAAATGTCAAATTGCAATCCAGGCCTGATGTTACAAATACAGTGAAATGCTATAATTCATTTATTACAGAAATCCTTGAAATTGGTCTAGGAGAAGATTTTATAAAAGAAAAAAAGTGGCCATATGAAAAAAAAAAATAGATTATGGTTAGGTGACCTTGTACTGTGCTCCACAGAGTTTGTTGCGCAAAATGTATTTTCCTTGTTTCTATGTACATAAAGACCTGTTGTTAAGGTCAGCAAAGTAGAAATGTACAGGGAAATCAACTGGCTTAATAGGATCAAGTAGTTAAATATGTCACTTTTATTGAAAGAACGGTTATTTTAATTTGAAGGACTGTGGGATTAGTTTTCATGTTTAATGATCTGACTTTTTTAAGTATCACTATTTTTGTCAAATAACAGGATATCTTGAGGAAAGTGAAAAAAAATATAATGAATGAATGTAAATTGCAAAGCCTTTTAGCCAAAACTGATAGAAAAATGAGAAAACATAGCATCTCTAGTGTGGAAAAAAACACACACAGGATGAGTGAGGGAAGGGGCACAGATAAGTATCAAATATGCAGTGGGTTTGGCAATTAATATATGTAATGGCTTAAAGGGAGCTCAGTAACAGGTGCATGATACTGGCCAATAAGACACCATTAATTCAAAGAGATAAAAAGTAGTCATTACACCAATAGGAAGATTACATGTGTCAAAGTGTCTCACTGGATATATCTCTGCCTCAGAGCTCAGAGATACTGGGTTCATTTCTGACCTCACAGCATTGTCTTTATGAAGTTTGCATGTTCTTCCCATGTCCTCATTAATTTGCTCTAAATCAATTGATTTCCTTTCACCTCCTAATAAAATGCTATTTGATTGACTATACTAATATATTTTGTTTAAGTTTTACTCAACAATGCATTTTAAGTACATGCAGTTGACTTGAAAAGACAAGGTTGATGTAGTGTTCTAAGTTCAACAGCTTACAGAATGGGTATAAATGATCCATAGTGACAGCATTAAGGAGCTAAAGTGCGTTTTATAGACAAAAGTGCTCTGTCAGAACCTATTTCTTACAAATATGTTTCTCTGCTTTCACAAGTAAAATATTCACAGTCCATTCCAAAAATTTGTAAGACATAGGTCCTGCACAATTAAAGTGAGAAAAGGCAACAGGGAAGGTTAACATCATACTGATAAAACAACAGGGAGAAACAGGAAGAAATGTAAATGCCATTTGCACTTAAAGGTCTGAAAAACAGCTAGATTTGCAAGATCAAAACATAAAATGTGCATAGGATCTTTCACATTTTTCTATGATAAAAACAAATCTTTTGACTAAACTGAATTGCTGTGTAGTCATTGACTCACTCAATTTTATTCTCTCCAGGTCACTTTTGATCTGTGCTACAGGTGACCCACTGCAGACTTTTGCAGAAACTGTGGACGAGAGCATGCAATGAACAATTGCATGTGTCCCTTCTGCAAATGAATAATATCTTTTAATGGTATATGCTTTATCCAAGATACAAATTGTAGGGGCAAGGGAGACTAAACGTCAACAGTCTTTTTTGTATTACATACCATACCATACTACAGTAATGACATAAATTTAATCTCCATGACATACATTTAATCTCCTGCTAAGTACTTCTATAATATAACTATGGAGTCTGAAAGAAATCTGGTGAACTGGAACATATTCACCATTCCAGTAAGTATGTTTGGGTCCCTATCAGAAGACTTTTGCCTGGAAATCTTTACATACATATTTTTATACCCCAAGTAGACTCCAGAGAATTTTTCCTTAGGCAGATAGTAAATGTTGGAGGTATGAAGGGGAAGAAAGAGGTAATTGGGAACATATTTTCTGGGAGTGCAGTGAGTTGGTGGACTTTACGGATTCCCTCTGGGATGCACTGTCGGAGATGCTGGGCAGGCAGATTGGTCTGATGAGGGACATGATGTTTCTGAGCTATGATACAGAATTAGAATTGCCTAGACATGGTAAGGCCTTGATACATATAACAATGGTGGCTGCCAAAAAAGCAATTACTAGAAAATGGAAATCAAAATCTAAACCAACTATACTGCATATAGTGAATATAGTTACAGAGATAAAACAACTGGAATTGAAATCTTTAGAAAAGTGTAGAAGTAAACTACATAGGAAAAAATCTGAACTGTGGGAACAATACATACAAGGGAGGAATGAGATCTAAAAGGTAGCAGGACTTTAAATGAGTTATGTAATGTTTGAAAAAGATTGGGAAAATTATAAGTGATGTATATTGTTTGTAACTGGGAGTATGTCAGTATGGTTTACAATATAAAATGCTTGCAACTAGGACTGAATCGGTGAGGTTTGTTTTCATTTATATAAATGTATGACTGCCTCTGTAGCAAGTGATGGTTTAATAAAGATGTTTCTTGTTTAAAAAAAAGGCAGGAATTGAATAATCTATGTAACATTGCTTAGATGATATGGTATATAGCAATATATGTGAATCATAATGTTTGTTATGTTAATATAGTTTGATTACTTTTATGTGAATGTAAATTTGTCTATGTCACAAGTGATAATTCAATAAACGTTTTTGAAAAGAAAAAAAAACTTTGAAAGTCATATGGTCGGGACCACATGATTAAAGTTTTGAAACTTCAAATGTTTTGAATGGAGATTGCGGTGCAGCATGGAATGGGAAATTTACCCTTTTCTACAATGTAGTACAATCTCAGAGTTCACCATAAAAACTCCACTGCCAGTCATGAGCAGACAGGTGATCCGCTGTGGTGACCCCTAACTGGGAAAAGCCGAAAGAAGAAGAAGAAGTGAGATCTCAGAGTTGGTATATTTAATTACCGGGGGTATGAGGGGCACAGTCACCTATGTGGGTGGACATTAAAAATAGATTTTTTTTGTTTATTTATTTATTTATTTATTTTTTAATGTTCAAAGTTGTAAAACGTCGATCATATGGTCTCGGCCATATGAATTTTGAAGTTTTGGAATTTCAATAATCTGACATAGATCTGTATGGCCTAATGCCAACTACAGAATCTTAGGGCAGCTAATACCACATTTATAAAAATATCAATAGACAGAACTTGTGATACTGTATTTCTGCTTGTAAATATACTGTTCAGCTCACTGTTCACAATATATGATAAAACATTAATCTACATTGCAACATTTGTAACAACTGACAAAATAGGAGTTCTGAGTCATAACAAGATCAAAAAAAGATATATATATATATATATATTTACTACATAGCTCCTTTTACTTATTAGCTGCAGACTTTCACTTCCCTGGCATTAACTAGAACTCAAGATACAGTACTTCCCACAAGGGAAATGATGGTTTATTTTATTTCTGCTGGAATTTCATACTCTAAATTATTGGAATAAAAGATACCTATTTACAAGTTTTAGCTCTTCACAATACAGTATGCATAAGTCATATACTTATCTTACTTCAATCATTTGTTAACATTGAGCATACTGGTATTATATCTTGAACATAATGGTAAGCATCTGTACATTTCAAGACTCTTGTTTTTGCAGACTATGGTGCTACAGGGCTATTAATGATCATTATAGCCAGAGAGACTGGTGCTCTTTTTCAGAGAGTGAACTGTTAGAAGTATGGAAGAATTTTTTTACTTTCGCGATGAATTAATGGTTAATGCATGGTACAGCGGTATGATTAATGGATGTTGCTCTACAAGTAAATGAAAGGCAGGTTCTCCAGCCCGTTCTCTGAATGGTGTTCTAATGAAATATTACACTAAATGAAAATTAAATGTATATACCACATCATCTACAGGAAAGACCAATCAGGAGTGAGCAAGATGCTGGTGAATTGCATAACTAGAACATTAAAATGGAAGTAATGTAAACATGTTGAAAGGAATGGAATTGATTAAAACACCCAAAGGACTATAACATATAGTTTATGCTTATGTTAACAAATACAAGAAATGACTGGTTGAGACATTACAAATAAATGCTACTCATTACACTTGTTTTAGTGCTTGTTGCTTTTAAGTTTAGTAATGTATTTCAAGCAGCATCTTCTCAATGAATGTCTCATAGACTCCATATTCATTGATATAAAGTGGTCAATGCCTAACTCAACAGTCATATTTGTAATGTTAAGAATGAGCCCGCTTAATTATTAGATAAGGAAACTTTTTTTTTGCTTGCAAGATTCAGCTGTCATGTACTATATTTTAGGATACAGAAATAAGGGGAACATACCCACTGGAGAGAGAAAGGTGTGCTTTGAACAGTTTTTCCCTGAGCACTAAGGTATTTTTATTCTTTTATTTTTATTTATTTGTTTGTTTATTTATTGAGGAGCCAGGATTTACACAGCTTGTGTCTACTCAAAACTATAGGCCCATTTCAAGCACTTTTTTCATCATGATAAATTGAAATGACCACCACATATGTTACTTTACCTTATAACAGCAAATAGCAATATTAACAGTTGTAATCAAGTCATCCATATATATAATGTCAGATATCCATGCATTATGGACACTGGCCACTGTTTATTTTTATTTATTTATCTGCTTGTTTATTTTACAACTTAAGAGACATTGTCCCCTGATTATGATGAAAGCTAGTCACTGTGGTAGATTACAAAGGTGGAAAAAAATTGTCATCCAGATTCAGATCCATGACTAGGAATTTTATACATCAGCTTGTTCTATCACAGAGGAAGTATATTATGAAACTGAAACATGTAGCTAGATCTGCACCTGAAAACCTATGGTAGGGACACCTGTCCAAGGATTTCAATTGCATTCTGTATTTAAAAAGCATTGAATAAATGATTCTCTTGGAAGTTAATTTTTAACATAATTTGCTGGGTCCTAGAATGGACATCCAAAGAGAAGCAGAGCAACATGATCCAAGGGCATCACTTATTCTGAGAAAAATAGCATTATTCCCGGTGTTACTCCTTTTCCATTACATCTCATCTTTTCCAGTGTATGAAGGAATAAGAAACTGTAATTCTGCTGAAGAACGCAGATTCAACAGACGTGCTAATACCTTCATGTATAAAGGAATATGAAAAAACACTGAATGATACTGCACGTGTAGTGCAGATAAATTCTCTGCACATAAATGTATCTAAATGTGTTGTCATGTATTCTGGTCAACATGAATGAGACAAAGCACTTACAATTGTCAGACTCTAATATAATTCTGGTTTGGTTTCAATGTTTGCATATTCTTCACTTCTCAATGTGAGGTTTACCAAGTGTTTCTGTATTTTCCACATCAAATAAATACACAAATAAATAAATAAATAAAAGAACACGCTGAAGCTGAACTTACCATCTTTTAAGCTGACCATAGGCATGCAAACTGTAAGTGTAGCAGTAACTGTCCAACCTATTTTTTTCTAATTAATGTTCTAATGGATTGTAATAACACATGGTAATTTATAACTACCTACTTTCATAAGCAATATTGGAAAAGTGGGGGAATTTAACTGAATTTTAGTGAGTTACACAAAATGCATGGGAAGACAAGAAATCTCCATTCACTTACCTGGATTGTAAACCATACCTTTGGTGCAAATTATAATGCTGGATAGTTGTTCCCAGTTTAAAATAAATAAATAAATAATATAAGGTAATAAGTCAAGTGAATGACAAGTGCATCAAATAACCATAAATTGTATGGCAAACTGGTCAACTGTCTTATAAGGTGGCAGAGAGAAAATAAAGAAACTGACTGTGTACCTAATGACATTAACTGGACAAATAATAATTTATAAATCCTGAAAAAATAACAATGTGGACAACGCAGATATCTAACAGCCAAATGCACTTTACCTAGCAACAGGAATGATTTGTACAAAGGTAAAAACCATACCAGTATGGATGGCTTTGGTTGCCATGCTCTATATCTACATTTATGGCTGCTTATTTCTCATGTTTCATTTTAGCTTCAGATATGTCAATGTACCTTAGATACTATACAGTGTACTGCCTTCTCAGATCGCTTCCAGTAGTATTCTGCCAGAGTTTTAAAAAATCAATTTAATTTTAATATATTTTAATAAATGTTTATTATTCACTGAAGTAATCCTGCAGAGTGTTGCTGATTTTTTTTTTATCCTGATTTGTATGGTGTTGTTACAGCTTTACTCAGGATTTAAAGCTTTTCAAGATGAGCTGATTAAAGCTCAGTATAATCTCCATGTAGTGATAACAACAAACAGTACTAAAAAGAGTCTACAGTTTAATATCAGCATTAATAATACACAGAAAAGGGGTTGTTTTTTTCACAATCTATTCCTGGATTGAGGAACCATCATCTTAGTATATACTACAGATCCCCTAACATTATAGTTTTTTTTTTGAAAGCCACTACATGTGCCAGCACCTGATTTGAAATTTCAGCATAATATATGCTAACCCAAATTCCTGAAAGGTTATACCTTCACTTATGCACCTAAGGTCAAGCTACTTCACGAAAGGGAAAGAAGCTGTAAAATCCAATACACCAACCCAAGCAACGAGGTAGGTAAGATGATCAGTTAACTTTTCATCTCCCCAGATATCTTACCGAATCCAAGTCGCAAGCATTGCAAACAGTTAGTCAATTGAGGTTACTTAACATATGACAGCACTTAAACTGCACTAACTGCTGTTAAAACAGGAACTCTTGTCTTCATTTATGTTTCCATGACATATAGGTAACAAACAGTATTGAAAAAGAAATGCAGGCGTAAGTGTTACAGACCCTTCTCACATCATAACAAGGAGACAGGTCACACACACAGAGCTCCAATACAGTTTCTGATGACAGAGTGAACAGTCCCTGTATTAAATTTAATGCTACACTCACAAAAAATATAAAATTATAAGCAGCTACCTCATTTTTAAAGCTTGTTGCAAAGTCATGGCCAGAATTCTGTAACAGTGTATAGTATAGTATACATTGGAAAATGTAGCATAAATAATGCAGAAAATATAACATTTTATTAAATTTTCAGAGCCTAAAATTCTATATGCAATATTTGGTAAAATAACCAATACTAACTGTAACCAAATCAGTCAGAATATATGTATCAACCTAGCATACATTTAATTGAATAAAGGCCTTGGCATACTAAAATTAAAATTCAAGTATGCTCATTCAACTTAACAACTCTCTTGAGTCAGTCACAGAGAGCTGCGGATGAAAACAAGGTGGGTCATACAGCCTACCTTGATCTGGCATCCTCAAGATAGAAAAAAAAACTCACTCTAGCATCAACCCCCCCCTATATCACTAGGTAGGGCTCTGGCTGCAGATGAGAACCCACAGTGTGTGTGTGTAGCTGACTCTAAGTCAGACTGCTGACCAGAAACAAGTGGAGTCCACTTTGAAAAAACCCATTTCCCAGACACTGGTCAGAAGTCCCTTTATGTGGTGGCACATCCATTACTAAAGTTTTTTGCATCAGGGAGAAAGAGGTCATTGTCTCACTAGACACCTGCAACTGGACTGAGAGAGGCAAAAAAACACAAAGAGGAGAGGATCTAGGCTTTAAACACTTGTCTATATAGACAGACTCAAAAACTCCAACTATTCTCTGTCTCATATTGTCTGAAATCCCCCTCTCCACATCACACACACCAGAGACCTAAACCTCATTACCACAAGAGACTGCCTATGCTATGGAATACACTTCCCATACATGTCAAACAGAGCACCTCACTGGCCCTCTTCAACATAAATCTAGTGGCTCTACAGAGACAGACTGGACTAAAACTGAAGTCAAACAATGCCAGGTAATAAATCCTATAGGCTAGGCTTGTAAAGGCTCCAGGGCCATTAGCCTAGTACACACCTGTGAACCTATGAACCTATGATCAGAGTGCCTCTTCACAAATGCTCCATAACTAACTTTAACACATTTTACAACAGAAATGGCAAAAATTCACCAGGATCCAGGAGACTGGATTGCTAACACTGCAGTGAGGCATTCAGAGGAGGCTAAAAAGCCCAAAGCCCAAAAAATTAGTGCTGTCTCAACTGCTTGAGTTGCTGGGAGCCCAGTTAGATGTAAAAGATCCTCCAACCCCTATTAAAAACAGTAAAGGAAGTCTCCCATTGCTCTGGCCAAATTGATGAAAGATATACAGCTAGTGGGATTGATCATACTGCTGGCAACCATAACTTTCAAGTCCCATAAAATTTTTGATTTTCTGGCAAATCACTTATAATTTCTGCAATTCAATAATGCCACTTATTAGAGTTTCATATTTCTGCTTAAATAAATAAAGAAAGAAAGAGAGACAGAGAAAGAAACCCAGCATGCAGGGATAAGTGCCATATGCAAGTGCAATATATCAGAATTCAGTGGAAAAACTGGGTGAATACTAATGTGCCTTGATATAATAACACAATAAAATGGCTCAGCTAGAAAATAAGGCAAGACAGTTTAACTTGAGGGTATTTGGGCTGGGGTCTACTTTAATTAACCGAAAGCTGATTCCAGTGAATGCAAATCCATCGACACATATCTACCAAATAAACAAAAATACACCACCCACAAAAAACCCTACTAACCCTACACTAAATCACACACACACACTAAAAAACCCCTACCTCAAACCTAATGTCCGTGAACTATCACACACTTACCTTACAGATCCCAACCAAAACACTTCCACAATTCGAATTTCGCTGTAATTTCACGGTTTTGTGAGTTCACTTATATTGCGGTTCGATACATTTGTGTTGATGGATTTGCATTCACTGGAATCAGCTTTCGGTCAAATAAAGTAGAACCTTTGGGCTGTTGCAGACACTAAACAAAATTATGCCAGTGTGACATCTTGAATACTTGTGTCACATAGATTAGTAAAGGATGTCTTGGAGACAACTACTCCTCCATCTAAGACTCATATCCATAATCATCAATCTGTCATATAACAATAATGACAAAGTAATACAGACTGCATGAATTATGAGTCTTGTTATTTTCCATGGGATCTGCATTATGCCTGATGATAACTATTCTAAAAAATGTATGGGAAAAGTAGAACTTTTCCTTTCCTTATTAAGCATTTAGAATGAATATCATAAAATGTACTTGAAGCTGCCTTAGCCTGTTTCTCTTCCAACAGTCCAGTTATTCCACACTGGATAAGATCATTGCTACCTATAGTCACTTAGGTCTCTAGAGGTCCATGTAGAAGATGGATAACTTCTGAATAAAACAGATTCATTACCCAAGTAGACATGAACCAAAGAAATCCATTCATCACCAGCCCAAGAAGAGCCAATCTAGCCGCCAAGGTCATTCACTGATATTCTGCCATCAAATCATCTGATCTGCTACAGTCACTATTTTTTTCTTCTGCTTTATCTCATGTCCATTCTCAGATGGTCACTATTTCAAGTATAAAGCTGTCTGGATGTTGTGTTATATATTATATTCCTTTGATCAGGTAATCAGAAGCCATGAATTTTGAAAGAAAAACTTTTTTTTCACAAATCTCTATCAGTCAGCCCTGTTTCTCCCCATGTCGATACCTGTCTAGGTCTTTCCTAAATTTCATCATAGCTTCATAGGTAAGTACTAGACCAGCTGCCCTTCCAGGCCATTTCAAGCCTAGCCAATTTCCCTTTTTTTTTGTTCAAATTAACCTCTCCCATTTTGTTGGAGATTGACCTTATCCATCTCATGGTTGACAATTATATTTTACTCATAATGAAAATAACAGGAATCATATCATAGATAATTTGAGGGGACTCATGCATGGATAAAGTATTTAGGAGATGCCTCTGTCCATTAGTAGCACAGGGGGCAGTCTTGAATATATTTTCTGCTTCCCATCCATAGATTCAAATTACAATTGAATGTGGACAAGGATGAACTTTGTTTTATGTGGAAGGAGAGTCATTCCAGTATACCCTGCAAGATATACCAGTCCCTTGAAACCATTCTGTTGATGTTTGATAACAGGTTTAGATCCCTAGACAAGGCATTTCTGATGTCATTTGACTTGTTAATGTGGAGAAAATCCATCAGTATTGGGTCAGGCAATGCCTTACATGCCAGACACAGGTCACCTATTAGTAATTTATATGATACCAAGTATGGTGACCATGGCTCTGAGTCAGCTCATGTACCACATGTTGTTTAGGCCTTTTATCCTTTTAGTAAGGTGTCTCTGAGGGTGTTCCAGTTGCTGCATGTGTCTGGACAGATACATGCCAAAGAGGGAATAATAATAATTGGCCTAGTGAGGGCTGAGTAAAGGTAAACAATAGCATCCCTAGACATAGACGCAATCCCTTTGTGTATATGTTGTGTAATATAAAAGGGTTTCCTATAAAGGACACACGTTGGTCAAAAGTTAGGTCATTGGCCACATAAGTTCCCAAATCCTAAACAACTGTTGCAACTCTTAGGGGCACATTATCAATATGGTAGTTCCCTGGTGTAGAACACCTCCCAAAGGATAATAATCGGCATTTAGTTTTAGTCCATAGTGTTGGCACCAGTTATTTATTTGGGATAAACTTTCCTGCAGGATGATTAAGTCATTTGGGGAGTCAATGACTGCTCATACC
Organism: Protopterus annectens; assembly: GCF_019279795.1. NCBI lineage: Eukaryota > Metazoa > Chordata > Ceratodontiformes > Protopteridae > Protopterus > Protopterus annectens. The sequence continues at coordinate 56,710,046 of NC_056742.1, read as the reverse complement.
ATGTAGTCATCTGCAAACTTAATAATTGAAATCAAATATGTATATATATATATATATATATATATATATATATATATATATATATATATATATTTCTTCCATGTAATTATCCATTCGTATTTGTCTTCTAATTGTGTAACAACAGCAATATAATTTAAAACATGAAAACAAACAAGAAAAAATACAAACAAAGCAATAACGTGATTAAAATAAATATTCAGTAGTTTTGGTGAAAGTCTTTTAAAATAATTTCTGCACATTAACAAGCAATATCAAATTATTTATGCTTTAAAATTTGTACAGACATATTAATTATAAAGATTATATTGGTCTGAGTTATAACATCTTCTTCTTCAGAGTTAAAATACATTTTAGTCAGTATTTTTAAAGATTTGATAACAGACTAAACAGAGTTTGTGTCAGGTTCTAGCATTCACTATTTTAAACATATGTTAGTAAATGATGCCTTTGTTTTTCAGTATTAAGTAGGTATGGTTGGTTCTAGTATTCTATAATTAACTGCATCAATTGTAATACAATAATAAATTGCCTATTTAAGTTATTTCTCATGAGGAAAGACCCCAAGAAGAATACAGAATTATTTTCCTCCCTTGCACATGTTTTGAATTTGAGGATCTGTTTCTACACTATGAAAAGAGGTGCAAGTCAGTACTTCATTTTGCAAAAGGAATATTTGATTGAAAGAATTAAGCCTTTATTTCTTTGTTTTACAGCTGTTGTTTGCATATTAAGCAACAATCTGGGATGGAAACAAGGTGGAAAGGGAATAGTTTTAATAGTTTTGGTGTATTCTCATGTCTGTTTCTTAAGAAGTTTCTCTCTCTCTCTTGTCTTTCGGCTTTTCTTGGTTAGGGGTCGCCACAGCGGAACTCCAGTCCGCTAATGATTGGCAGTAGATTTTTACGTGCTGAGTTGCCAGCCCTGATGCACAACCTTCAACAAAGGTACACCCATTCATGCATGTCTCCACACAGAAGACTCTCTAGCTGAGAATCGAACAAGACAGTGTCTTACTGTGAGGCGACAACGCTACCGCAGCACCACCACCGCAGTAGTAATCCTCCCTAATTCAACATTCCAATTCTCATACTTTTTTCCTTTGTCATTACAAAGTGCTCCTGTGTGTGCTTTATAAGCATATGATGTTTTATTATCATCTGAAAAGTAATCCTTAAAACTAGCTTTATTATCACTTTTGTTTATATTTCACATGGGAGATGAAATAATACGCTCTAAAGGAAGTGCTTCCATGTGATATAATGGAATGCCTATTCTATGTAATGTCCTTCAGTGCAGGGACATTATTACAAGAATACAGATTAGAATGGTTTATATTCTGTACACCCCTAATGATGCTCATTCCTTCTGTCTTTCAGGTTGAGAAGATTATGTTTCTTTTGTCTTTTAATATAGGTGGATGATGCAATATGTGTGCATGTATGTATCAGTATGCCTAAAAGCATTATATAACATACATCTATCTGTTGCCCATGGGAAATATGCTATTTGAATACTTGACAATTTATCCTTTTCTTTTGGCATTATAGGGCTATAATTAATGGCAATCAAGTATGCCTTAATGGAGCTCTACCTGTCTTCATTTTAGTAAAGATCTTGGTTTATCACCCTGGTCATTATTGTAGCAAAGGTAGGGTGAGGTCGGTGGCTACCCAAGATGCAAACTGTTAGCAGACATGCTCAGCAACTCAGAAGAGTGGCTGTCTGGGCATAAGTGCATTAATAGCAATCATATAAGGAGTCATGGATGCTATACCTGCTCCTTAAACAAATGCAATCAGATATCTGTATTGTGAGTGCGCATTTGTAACAATATTTTTGGTGATGGGACCTTTGATTCCAGCTTGTCTACATAGGATTTTCTCCTAGAAGCCAGAATGTTAAATGTACCCCATTTTTTCCAAGTGTTGAAATAAATCATGCAGTGATTACTTGAACCCATGAAGAAAATGTAACATTAGCTTGTGTATTAGCTTTTTTTTCCTCTCTACCACATATTTAATGTCCAGTTTTTTTCATGTTTAGGCAACCCATAGCTTATAGTATAGCAAGCAGAACTAAAACTATTTCTTCTTAAATAAAATGTAAGCCAGAAAATTCCTTCTCGGAGAAGGAATAAAAACAATCTGCTTTTTTTGTCCCATATAAGCATATCCAATGCACAGTGCATACCTGCATGCTTCCTTTTGTAGATAGAGCTTACAGAGTGCACATTTTAAATGCCCTATAGTAACAGAAGCTGATGAAAGAGCACTACACCCTCCCTATACAATGATATTATTTATTTTTTTCTTAACCTGTGTCATTGTATAACAGCACTAACGTACTCCTTTCTGTGAGTATATCAGGATTTACTTTTTGTTGCCTTGGTTTAATCACTCAGGCTTCGCTCTCATGATCAAACAACATCATATACCCACACACAGTTGTGCATTGTTGATGACATAAAACAGCTAGTAGTACCTGTAACCTGAGTAGCTAGGCTACTATCATCAGCAAAAGTTTTGTTTGCATAGATGTTAGCTCCATTTTGATGTAAACCATCTCTATTAACCTTGTTCCATTTTTGAGACATTTACAAAAATATAAATATTAAGCAAGTCTCTACAATTTACCAATTTGACAGCTTTAAATATCTCTGAATCCATAACTTTTAAACACCTAATTGTACAAACCCTTCTAACATTCCATCCGATACCATGAAGTGGCATATAAGCTGCCTCTGGTTCAAGTCGCCAATCCTCAGTTGACATTCATCACATACTTAATATGTTTATTACTTGCATCCCATCTGGGTCATGTTACACTCTTTATCTTTGTACTAGATGGACCTGTGGCATTCACTTTGTCAATGACTCTGAATGCACATTGACCTATTCATTTTGATTTTATGATACTTACAAAGCAGATGTAAATATCCTTTGAAGACTGTCCTTCACGCAGGTAACTATAATTGTAATTTTGTGTGTGTGTGTGTTTTTCAAACAAATCTACTTAGACAATATTGCTTTCGCCATTTTATTTATTTTATTCTTATTTTGAATTTGTTAAACAGGATAGAGCACTGATCCCATTGGTCTGATTTCAGGAACGTTTTCCTTGCATGTATCTTTTCTTATTCACACCGTAATGAAAATATGTAAATAAGTAATATCCATAGTTCCATAAGTAATGTGTCATCCACATATAAGTATCTTTGCAGCTGTACAACTATGACAGTGGTCACCAGATTTAACTTCACCAGGCAGAGTGTGAACATGAATATAATATACTGTTGTAGCACTTAAGTGCACAACATTCAAGTTATTAATACAATTATTAACAAGAAAGCAAACACATAACTGGACAGAGACTAATTACATTCTCTGTTCTCATGCATCCTGTTTGGATTATGGTGCCTTCCTATGTTATGTAGCATATAATGTGCAGTTCAGCAATACTTTCTAACAGATGACAAGTCTATTTTAAACCACGTATATCAATAATTAATCATTTTTTTTGATCCCTTCAATAGAAATTTCATTATCTCATTCGGACTGTGCTTTATGTAAGTAATTATGATCTATTTATTTCTCCTGGTCAACGAATTTATTGGAGAGTATTGATATGGGCATTCATTTATGCAAACAACAATGAAAATTTGCTGATATATCATATGCATATCTCTGTAATTAATATGTCATTCAAAGTTAAATATATGCAGATGTACAACACTATCAAAATACTGCAGTACTATATCCATCTGTCATTATACAAGCATGCATTTAACTGCATGTTCTACCTCATGATATCTATCTATCCATTTTAAGTTACTAATGTAAATGTTAGCATACAACACATACTTATAAATGGGCAGAAGTTAATTACAGTCTGTGTTCTTGTGCATCTCCTGCACTGCAAACCAGCAGTAAAACTGATTGCAGATGAGAATGTAGATGTGAAGATCATACCACAGTAAACATCAGCATACATATATGAGACAGATTATTCTGTCTGCCATGTCTGAACCTGCCTGGAAATAGGCCCAGTCTTCACCTGGGGAAGATGACATCTATATAGGTCAAAGTACATAATAATGAAGTGCAAAGACAGTTTTAGAATATACAGTGTTTGGCAATAATGCTGAAAGCATATGAACTTTTCACAAAAATCAAAATAAAACAAATAAAAAAAATATGACCGCTTACATATACAGTCTCCTGCACACAACATGCTCAAAATTGCCAGACTGTAAATTGTAGTGTGTGACAGGTTGTATTATGTACATTAATAGGTAGCCAGTGAAATAAAAAAGTAACAAAAAGGCACAACGATCACTGTATTAACTACAAACAGACCCTGCAATTTCATATTATAACAGGAAATGTAATACCCCATTACCAGCAACACAAATGATTTTGATGGCAATTAGTTGTATGTACAAGTTAAGAGAAGCACACCAGCTAAGGCGCAATAGCCAATCAAAAATCACCTTGTACACAGGTAGATATTTCTAACTTTCCATTATTATGTCACAAAATATAATACCCGCTGGCAAAGGAATGCAAAAATGGATCACTCTGCTAAAGATATTCCACCAGATACCTTTAACAGAAACCAGTTTATACAGCACAATCCACACGTAAAGATAATGTAAACTTTAAAACGTTAAGCACACATTAATACAGTAAAATGAGCTTTTGCCCCTATACAAAATGTGACTTCATCAGAATCTGAGTTAGAATGCAAGTAGGCTAGATTTTATAGCAAAGTGGATTTGTTTAATTAGATCACATAACCAAATGTAATTAAATGATTTAAATGCATTAACACCATAATACACAGTAAAAAGGCAAGTGAAAAGAAACACAATATACAAATAAATATATCTAACAACTAAAAAAGTGTTCCACCTCTTATCACAATAAATGTATATATTGTTAAATATTTATTGTGTATATATATATATATATATATATATATATATATATAAAAATATATATATATATATATATATATATATATATATATATATATATATATATATATATAGACATACACACACACACACATACACACACACACACACACACGCACACACACACACACACACACATTATTTAAATGTACGTGTCAGATAAGTGTGTTTAGATTAATACTTTATTTATAAAAAATTGTAGATATTTAAATACATTTAAAAAGCACATAAGAATACTACTTAAACCATAGGAAGTCACCATGTAACATAAAATTATTACAATTTTAAAATTATAACTTCACTGCCCTCAGTTTTAAGACTGGAACAATAGAAGTATTATTATTATTAATTCCAGGGGGTTATAGTGGCATTTAACTCTAATTTCCAATTTAACTCCTTATACTCAAGTACTCCCCAAGACTCCAGGGAATAATATCCAATATACCAAATAAAATTATTTAAAATTGTCACAGGAAATAGAACGTTTGTATATGGCATTAATCTTATTCTGATGTGTCATATCATAAAGATGTTCATAAATAACTTTTTTAATGGCCTTTCAGTCTCCCCAGTGTGGAGAGTTGGATATGTACTACATTTTGCTAAATAAACAAGGCCACTGCTGTTACAAATACCATATCTGAACATCAAAAATCAACACAAAATACTCAGAAATATGACTGGATCAAACCAAAAAATTCAAAATTATCGTGAAGACAGAGTCCAGTCAGCACACCAGAATATAGCACAGTCACTTTATTAAAACAACAACCAAAATAAAACCTAAATCATATGTGCTTTCATGCCCATCACAGGTGCTTCATCAGATCTAATATTTAACTAACTAAACAGCAGTTAAATACACTGTAGCAGACTTCAGTGAAGTAGGCCCTTTGATCTTAGAACAGATTTTAAAGGTACAGTGTCATTTAAACCTCTGTAGCAATCTGTTTGTAACTCTAAAATCCATTTTGTTTCTATGCACTCAGTTCTTGTTCTGATGTCACCACCTCTAGTGTAGGGTGTACTAACTCTAACAGTGAGAATACAAAAAAATGAGGAGAACCATTTGCTAAAACATGCTTAGCTAGAGCATCCCTGGTATCTTTTTTCATAATATCATTGTTATATTCATGTATCCTGTCTTTTAATGTTCTATTAGTCTTCCCTACATAGTAGTAGTAGCCACATACTTTATAAATAGCAAGGTAAACAAGATCTGTACTCTTGCAGTCTGCATAAAAACAAAAAAAAACAGATGGCTATCCAGCTTCAGAGCACATATCCCCTAGGGCTTAATGAAACTTTTGCAGTGAAACCAATTATAAAAGATTTAAGAAAAAAAATTAGAGAACTGCCACTTTAAATGTTAGTTTTTTTATGTCACATGGTTTTAATTGTTTTAATAATTTTTGCTATTTAAATGCTGTAATATAGTTTTTCGATCATTTGCCTGAAGAAGTCTTGTAAGGTGAAAGTTTTTACTTGTGCAGTTTACTCAATAAATATATATAATCACTGGTCTTTTTGGCCATTGAGGTGGTAGAGTACTTTTATGTTTTTTGCTACATGTAGTTTTTATGGCTTTATCAATGTGGCAGCACTTTATTTTTATTGCCCTGTTCAATGCTGCTATGAAATTTAGTCTAACAAAGTCCTTTAGCCACAAGATTGTGCCTCATACATTCGATAAAAAAGCTATTTTCCAGCAAGTTTTTTAGTTTTCATTTTTTTTTTCAAGGTAGTTAAACTGCCTTCAATGGTGGGAGTTTCTGTGATTACCAGCAAGCAATTTACATCTGAAAGTGTACATAGTTTGAATACCGAATTTTGAAAATTGAACCATATACCTTTTGGCCTCTCCTGAGTACCTTGTGAGTTTACCAGTGAGACACTGACATTCAGGGCCACAAAAAGACTATGAGATACTTCACTTCCCCCATTGTTGCCACCTGAAGAAATAAAAGCACTAGAACCATCATTCCAAAGCAGTGATAATGAATTACCAGCGTGAAAGTCCATGAACAAGTTGTGTTAATGGGATTAGTAATTCCAGCAACCTTGTTAGATTCCCCAGTGAATGGAACCTTCCTGTGAAGCACCCAAATCCATAACATGAGTGAGACCAAAAAGGAACCACATGGATTCCGCACTGAAAGAAATAACCACTGATGAAGGAATCCAAAGATGGTCTACTCTAATACTGATATTCTACTTTTAACAATGAGTTTATTCAGCACAATCCACACATAAAAAAGAAATTTAAAATGTAAAAAGTTAAGCCCAGGTAAATACAGTAAAAATGTTTTTCTTTCCTATACAAATTGGGACTTCATTAGAACCTGAGTTGTTAGCCCTAAAAAATCATCCAATTTTTCTAAATAACATTCCTAACCTTTGCCATACCCATACTATAAGGAAGAACAAAAGCCCTTTCAAAGTCACTAGGGCTTGGAGTGTTAAAATCCACACTTATATTGTCTAAGGAACATCCTAAAAGAGGTATGTATTTCACTCCCCACCCTTGGACCACCTCTTGTTTGATGGGCCTAACAAAGGATAAAGGGTGACCCCACAAACATGGCACACACATATCAGCTTTCCTTGTGGAGGTAAAGGACTGGTACACCAAAACCTCGATGATATTTATTCCTCTCTGATATCCCCAAATTTTAGACAAAAGAAAAGAAGAGAAGTCTGTATTTGCTTCATACTGTCCTCTTTCGGAGAATGTTTGGGGAATTATTTGTGCTATTATAAAACCATTCTTACTATAGTTTAATCCTTTCCATTTTCCTTTCTAGTGGTTGCAGTTTCTAATGTGCTTATCTGTCCTTTACATCTCACAGTATGTCTCAATATTTATTAGTACAAGTTCTCTTATTTATCTTGGTATGGAGTATTCATGCTTTCCTGCGATGTCTGCTGCACTTGATATCACATCACTGCTTATTCAGTTTACATTCACCATTGTGAGTTGCATTCGATCAAGAGTGACACTGTCAAAATGCAGTTTTCCAATGGGTGGTTTTGCAAACGCAAATACATTGACTACATCACATTGAATGGGTAGTGTAGTTCAAGTAGTTGAGTTTGGAATTTTGAGTGGAGACTGCATTTCAGTGAGGAACAGGGAATTAACCCATTTCCTCACTGTAGTGTGATCTCAGAGTTGGTATATATAATTTGCAGGGGGTGTGGGGGGCAGCCCGCCATATCAGGGGTGCAGGGTGGCTTGCCCCCCTGCAAAATAGTAAAATACAAGCAAAGTTGACTATGGAATGTCACGGTATGGTAAGCTGTATAGCATGGGTTACTGACATCACCTCCTGCTATGTTGAATACATTGAACTACAGGTGTCAATGTTTTCAGTTTCGACCTACCCACAATTTCACAGTTCCGGATTCAGGATCTCAGGTTGACCATGTGACTGGTCGACCTATGCAGTTTCAAGGTTTCAGTAGTAAACCACTTATTCATTCTTGTATCCTACTGATGGCAAAACTCTTGTATATTGAGGAGAGAAACAATATTTATACAGGGAATGATGCAGAAGTTTCTGGGTATTTGTACTATCTAGTTGGTTTATAATGGAGCTATACAGACATATTGTGATCCAACTGGTTGGCACAATATGGACATCAGATGACCAAGAAACTTAGAGTGGTCTTGGAATGTGAGAGATTAGCTTTCATAATAAATATAAACAGCAGAGGTGTCCTTTATTAATGCTTCTATAAAAGCAAGTTTTTTTCGTACATCAGCCTAACAATGGCAATAAACCCAGCAGCTTACATGTTACTCCTTTTATAGTCTATGATGCAAAATGCAGAATGCATTCCACCATGCCATAACACACCAAACAGAATATATGCTGGTTTGCAGTTACTTTTTTATAGTTTAAATGGCACTGACATACTTTCATTGAGCAAAGTTGCCACTGCAGAATCAAGGCACTAGGCAATCCTTCCTGTACATATTTAAATCATAACCTTGAAGACATAGTTAATGCTGAACAGCCCATGTGGGCAGCAGGAGCATTTCAGAAGGTTTATTCTTACTATTGGCCCTAAAGCTATTATTCTTGTAGTATATAAACAGGATAGAATGTACAGATAAATAGAAATCTACATGCCAGATGTGATCAAAGACAGTTCACTGCTCTTTGTTATATATGCACATGATATCAAATAAGAAAAACTAATTTCTGTTCAGAATATCACTTGTTTTCAAGACATGCTTATTAAAATCATGTCATGGGACACTACGTCAATAAAATTAAAATTAGTCCCTTATTTTCTAAGTGTTATATGACTAACAGCATGACTTAGTCTCACAACTTCAAAGATTCAGAAATAGCTGAGGATAATGCATTGTTTGCAAGTCAATGATATTAAACTTGTGTCCTCTGATCAGAGATATTTCATGTTTCAGTATTATAAAGCTGACAACATGCTTGCTTAAATTACAGAATGCTTTATTATTTTAATTACTAAGATTAAGAAAAACTCATGGCAAGATACTGAAGAAGTGATTTCTGTTCTTTACTTAATCTAGATTAGTGTGGTGTAGGTAAGGTAATGTTTGAAAAGTAAGTAATTTTTTGTACAGCACATCTCTAAAACTTTTAATTTGCACAAAAATGTATTGTTAAGTTTGTTTGCATATTTTGTTTCTTATCAGAAATTCTTCAAGGATGCAGAATTTAATTCCACAGGTGTGTAAAGCCAGCTGCTAGGATCACTAGGTACTGATTAGAAAGAACCTTCCTGGATCCTATCAGCCTGTGCGTTGTTTAATAGGTAATAGATGAAGATTCCAATTAGTCCCAGTCCTTAGTTGTTCCAATTCTTAGTAACCTCAGTTCTTAGTTAAATCAGCCTTCTGTTTTAAATATCCTCTATTAAACATATCAGTTCTACTCCACAATCAGTTATTGCAGATATTCAGATCTAAAAGTTATAGAAGCTGAGTTTCAATATAAAATAAGGAAGGATGCTTTTATTAGGTTTCTCAGTCAAGTCATCTTCCCAGGTTTGCTCTCCTACTGCTATACAGTGTGGGCGTTAGGTAGAACTGATATGCTTAATAGAGGACTTTAAAACAGCTTTACTAAAGGCTGATTTAACAAAGAACTGAGGTTACTAAGAACTGGGACAACTAAGGACTGGGACTAATGAGAATCTTCATCCGTTACCTATTAACCAGCACACAGACTGATAGGATCCAGGAACATTCTTTCTAATCAGTACCTAGATGTCCTAGCATCTGGCCTTATACACCTCCTGGCCATAGAAAATTGTTGAGTGTTATTGTGCTTTGTCTTTATACCTTTCTCCGACAGAAAGGCCACACTTAAAGGATTCGGGTTCCCACCTAAACATTTGACTCCTTGGCTATTAAGAATTCATTTATTCTTACTTGTGGGTTATTTCTTATAATGATTACATATTATTTTCTTCTTCTTGACTAATTTTGTCAATTCTCTGTTCCACCACAAAAATGAGTATATTCCTTCCATAATTTCATGTTCAGAAGCTAATGTTCTAATGGACAACTTTTCTTCAAAACTCTTATAGACATAGTCTCAGGAGGATTTTTTTTTTTTTTGAATAATAAAAGTGAAAGAGTATGGGTTGGAGAATTTAAGCTCTTACCAGAGGCCCAATTTTTTAAAATCACTTACATTTTCATGTATTGTAGTTAAAACTAAATCCAATATGGGCAAAAAGATAAAAATAAAAGGAAATAATCCCAAAAATAAGTCTTTATGCTCTCGAACTCCTCAGTCAGCTTGCTCATGCTGCCTTCAGAGGTGACCTGTCAGCCTATATTATACATCATAAAACCCAGATTTGATTGAATATAATTCAAAAAAAAAAAAATCAGAACCACAACAAAATCTAGATCCTCAGACCCACAACACTAGGACGGACGTAACTGGAGGGGGAGATTCATCACCCAGAGACTTCTATGCTGTGGAACAAATCCCCCGGTACATGTGAGGCAGAGCACCTGCACCCTGGTTCTTGAGAAATCTTGACCAATGGATCAGAGGAGATATATGGATGGATATACATATACCCCAGGATTTACTTGCTTGACAGAAAAACAGAAAGGCAGAAAATTATTCAAATAGTCAAATTCAAGGGGGTGGGGAAGCCACAGCCACATGGGCTAGGCTTATAAATGCCCTTGGGCAGATAGCCTAGTATGAACCTATGAACCATTTCAGTAATCAGTTGTGTCATACTGACAAATGTAGTCATGTTACTGCATTGTTGTTTTAATACAGATTTTGCTAGATGACCATTGAATAAAATTTCTTGATAATTTCTGTTTTGGCTGCCCCTGTGAGGGGTTTCCACAGAGGATTATCATTCCACAGAATGGCTGGCAGTGGAATTTTTATTGTATTGAGTTGCCAGCCTGGCATCCAACCTTCACATAAGGCACAGACATGCACACACTCACACCACTTACACCTCTGGCCAATATATAGTGTCCGATCCACCTGCAGCATGTCATTGGACTGTGGAAGGAAACCGGAGCACCTTGAGGAAACCCACACGACCACAGGGAGGGCATGCAGACTCTGCACAGAAGGCACCCCAGCTGAGAATTGAACCTGAGAACCTATTGCTGTGAGGTGATTATGCTAACTGCTACACCAGCACAGCCACTCCTATTCCCAAATCCTGACTCCTACATGAAATTTAAATATAAACTTATCACTAAAGCTGCATATGCCCTGAAAGTGCTTAACATAACATCATTTGTCTGCATGACTGAATTTTATTATCAATTCAAGACAGAGTTTATCTTAACAAAAACATATATCCCAATACTCCTAACTATGCCTTTGTCTGAACTTGGAATAGTCTGTTACTCTTTGGTACTTCTTTTCATAATGTCTTATCTAAAAGAATCATTCATATGCAACAGTTCAGCAACTTAGTGTCACACTAAGATGAGGTTGTTCTGCTTCAATACATTTATATTTTCTAATCCTTCTACATGACCCCCATTAAATCTCTTAATGCATATTATTATTATTATAATTTCTTATGGACAAAACCTATAAAATGCATTGATAATAATGCATCAAAAGGTAACAAAGCAGTTAGGCAAATCATGGCATACCTTGAGGAGTGAAATATGAGCTCATGGCTCTTAACAACAGCAAACAGCTTGAATTTCACTATACATTAAATAATAAAGCTATACTTTGGTACATATATACAAGACCAAAATTGCAATAAAATGAAACATATAAGTTATTATCTTCAGATAATATGTTTATAAATATATCTATAAAAATTAAAGGTGAAATATTAAATATAATAGATATTACTATAAAATTTAACTTTTCTATTCTATAATGTGTCATGCCTAAATACGGAAATATATTCTGATATTGTTATTTCTGATGTTAATTCTAATGTAGCATTGAATCAGATATTTGAATTTCATGCTACTGTCCTTGAGGAAATTGGTCAATTATCATAAAGGCATGAAGGTAATTGTCCATAAAGGAATTCATTTAACTGATGTTTAAAATTGCTAGCACTAAAAACACTGCTTACAGACTATTGCTTATATTTGCCAAAGAACTTCTTTTGCCATTAGAACAATTCATATAAAACGACTGGATGATCTATATTTAAATTAATAAAGCAAGCATTATAAGTCACTGCCATTACTGTTTCAAATACCTTTGTGTTTTAAAGGGCTGCAACTGTTACGTTAAAAAATCCCTTTTGTGAGAAGATACATTCTTTTGCTATGAATGTTACCTTACATTTCCATACTGCATTTATTATAGTGAAACAGAAGCCCCTCCTATATGTTACTAGTCCCCCAATGATAAGGCAATTTCAGCTTTCTTAGTCTTACCTCAGCTGTATTCTTAATCATAGTTTTTTTTTTTTATCCATGTAGGCACTAACTGGGCTCAAAGAGTTTGATCTCTTATATTTAACCAAAAGAATACAGGAAACTACAGTAGTTGTGGTATTGTATGAGGAAGTCAGGAGTGGCAGAGAAGTATGTAAGGGTGGCACAGAATATGTACAAGGGTAGTGTGACAGTGGTGAGATCTGCAGTGGGAGTGACAGATGCGTTTAAGGTGGAGGTGGGATTATATCAAGGATCAGCTCTGAGCCCTTTCTTATTTGCAGTGGTGATGGACAGATTGACAGATGAGTCAGACAGGAGTCCCCATGATTTATGATGTTTGCAGATGACATTGTGATATATAGTGAGAGTAGGAAACAGGTTGAGGAGACCCTAGAGAGGTGGAGATATGCTCTAGACAGGAGAGGAAAGGAATGAAGGTCAGCAGGACTAAGAATATATGTGTGTGAATGAGAGAGAGGATAGAGGAATGGTGAGGATGCAGGGAGTAGAGTTGGCAAAGGTGGATGAGTTGAAATACTTGGGATCAACAGTTCAGAGTAATGATAAGTGTGGAAGAGAGGTGAAGAAGAGAGTACAGGCAGGGTGGAGTGGGTGGAGAAGAGTGTCAGGAGTGATTTGTGTCAGACAAGTACCAGTAAGAGTGAAAGAGAAGATCTACAAGAGGGTAGAGAGACCAGCTATGTTATATGGGTTGGAGACAGAGGCACTGACAAAAAGGCAGGAGTCAGAGCTGGATGTAGCAGAGTTAAAGATGCTAAGATTTGCACTGGGTGTGACGAGGGTAGACAGGGTTAGGAATAAGTATATTAGAGGGTCAGCCCAGGTTGGACAAAGCCAGAGAGGCGAGATTGCATTGGTATGGACATGTGCTCTGGAAGGATGCTGGGTATATTGGGAAAAGGATGTTAAGGATGACGCTGTCAGGTAAGAGGAAAAGAGGAAGGCCTAAGATAAGGTTTATGGATGTGGTGAGAGAGGACATGCAGGTGGTTGGTGTGTCAGAGCAAGACACAGAGGACAAGAAGAAATAGAAACAGATGATCCGCTGTGGTGACCCCTAATGGGAACAGCCAAAAGAAAAAGAAGAATACAGTAAACTACAGTGCCAACAACACAACCTTGCCAACAAGTACACAATAAAAAAAACAGCACTGAAGATGTACCAAAGGCAGATAAAGGCTCCGGATTCCTCTGCAACCAAAACATTTATTACTAAGATAGCACTTGAAATGCTTTAACGTTATCACCACATTTTTCATCTCTGTAACACTAAGACTTCATCAGAAATGTTTTCCCACATAAAATCCCTCCTTTTATTTGCAGGCTGGTTAACAATTTAATGATCAATTCACACATATAAATTACTGAATTAAAAAATATGTTTAAAATCAGTAGATGACATTCAATCTTTGGGATAACTGATTTTTATTGCGTATCTCTTATATTTAGTACATTAAACATGAATTGATACTTCTCCTTAAGACATAGACAGTACATGCCATACGTTCATAGGTCCATAGGAGATTACTAAGCTAGCAGCTCAACAGCCCTTACAAGCCTATCCAGGTTTACCCAGATTTTACCCAATTTTCTATCCCTAGGGGAAAGATAACAAGTGTCAGCAAGTATGGTTTTGATAATTTTACAGACTGCCTCTGTCCATAAGGGGTGCGGGTGCTACTTCAGGAATGAATTTGAGATTTCCCATCCACTGGTCCAGATGGCCAGTGAAGGGCTCAGCTTTACATGAGTAAGAAGCCCATTCCAGATGACGGACAATCTCTGGGACACATATCTGCCTCTCCAGTATGATCGATTTGTGTCAGAGATCAGGTTTAGATCCTTGGAGTTGGTAACCCTCATGCAGTTAGTTTTGCGAGTATGCAACATTTCCATCAGGGTTGGGTCAGAGACTGCTTTGTAGGCTGAGCATATTCCTAGTACATCCACTTTCTTGAAAAATAACTAAAAAAGGTCATTTATTCGAGAAATTTAACACTGAATGTTGACTAAACAATTAAATATACAAGCATATTAACATCAGTAGATGTCCATCATTTTTTCTACATGTCTATAATTTTTTTCAAACCACAAAAACATCATATCATAAATATTATCATACCTATTTATGATTTTGGCTTCTAGTGATACTGCTAGTATTCATTTTTAATATGTTGTTGTTTGTCTTTTCGGCTTTTCCCGGTTAGGAGTCGCTACAGCGAACTCTGGTCCGCTAATGATTGGCAGTTGATTTTTATGGTGCCGAGTTGCCAGCCTGATGCCCAACCTTCAACGAAGGTACGCCCACTCACGCATGTCTTTCAGAGGTCACTCGACCACGGGGAGGACATGCAGACTCCACACAGAAGGCACTCCAGCCGAGAATTGAACAGGAGAACCTCTTGCTGTGAGGCAACAACGCTACCGCTCTATCACCACGGCTTGTTCTTTTTTAATATAAAAATCTAAAACACTTCCTTAGAGATAAAGTAGATGCAATCAAAATTTTCAGCTACCCATATCTAAAGCTACATATTTCTTTTCCAGTTTGGTACAACTTCACATCATTTGCTGAGAATGTTATGCATATACAATTTGTTAAGCATAACCTCATTCCCCTTGTGGAGGATATTGTAGGTACGCAATCAACAGATGCTGATGTTTGCTGATGTTTCATGTATCAGCGCATTTATAACATCCACCAATGAACTTTAAAAGAATATGTGCCAGCTTTGTAAAGAAACAGGCACAAATCCACACATATCTTTTTATTACTTTATGTGATTTTAATATTCAGGGAGACACTGTACAAGACCCTGTCAAATAAGATGATGTCACAAGTTACAACTCATAAAGGATGCTCAACTTTTACTAAAGTGTTTTGTCATAATGTACTTCACAAAACAGATAAAATTCAAAGCAGGACACATTAAAAAAGTTAGGAAATGCCAATACCCAGTAATCTGACTGGAAATTAAACAATCATAGACTGAACTTTAACATCTAATTAATACCACCTTTAATTCCAAATGTGCTCCCCTTTCAGGCAAAGTGAATAACTACCACTCCTTGAGAAAATGAAATAATTCCTGTCTAAGGATGGAAACAGTACTGTCTAGGTACAAGTATGTAAATCACCAGTTGTCAATGTTGTTTTGCAATACTTCTTTGACTGCCTCCTACCACATCACAGTAAAAGTTTCCCATGATGCACAAAAATAAGCCTCTTCCCCTTTGTGTGGTTTAACACTGAAATAAAACACTTAACTAAAACACCATACAGAAGTAAATGGAAAAGCATGGTGTCAATAAAAAACACCCAAGTCAACAACATGATGACAGGATCATGGCAAATTAAACTCAAATTCAAAAAGCAACACAAAAACATATCAAGTTGGCAAAAACAGCTATTTCAAGTAATCTGTTTAGACTAAACAGCCAATCACTGCTATTGGAGGAAGTAAATAAACTCACTTGCACCCCTACTTTCATCAATAATATTATACCCATTCTTAATAATACTCTGCAGTCAACCCAAAAGAAACTGCTAACCCGTTTGATCCCACTTTGTACATCAAGCTTGTTACTCTGTAATATGGAGATCCTCCCACTTCTATTACCCTACAGCAAAGCAGAGAACCTGTTTCTATGCTGCACCTCCTTCCAGTTACCCCAAAGCAAACAAGCAAACAACTAAAACATATGCCCCTGTATGGGTCCTCAGTCTAATGGCCTTAGTTTAACATTTATTCATGACTGCAACTCCTTATTTCACTACTAAACTGCAATCATTATTCCCACTTGCAAAAACTCAGAGCATAAAAACACCACGTAGTTTCACACACAGTTTGTTTCATCATTTGGTTTTGAAGTCAAAGCTAAACATCAGCATTTCACATACTTAGAAACAACTTAAATCCCTTACTTACATGACTAAGATTAGAAGATCTACCATCCAATGAAAAATATCCCATACAATGCAATCTGCCTGATACCAGTTTTCCAGAATTAACATATTCGAATTGTTCTAACGTGTGTGAAATATTGCGAGATCATGGTATATAAGAGAATTTTTCTTTCTGGCAAAGTACATCTCTGCCATTTTTGAGTAAAAGGGTGCAAGGTTGCAAACACTCTTTTTGGCTGACACCCAAAAGTTTGGTGGTGCATTTGGTGATGAGTTTAAGCAGGTATTAAGGTGGGTAATACTTCTCATAGGGGGGCTGCTAAAATTACTAGGACTACATATGAAAATAATAAGAGCTAAAGTCATTTTAGTTTTGATTAAAAAAATTAGTATGCGCAAAACCAGATAGTTTTATTCCATCCCCTTCTAAAAATCAAATTAATTCAATCACCCATCTAAATGCCATCAGAACTGAACTCCACACTAATATACAGTACGCAAATGCCTACAACATAAGACCATCTAACCCAGGAATTCAAATAACTGCTCATAACAAAAAAAAAAAAAAAACACAAGGCCTCAGGAACATGCTTACCACATTTCTTGTGCTTTCTAGTCACTCAAAAAGCTTACACTAAGTGCACATGTAGTTTACACTTTGTGGTAACCTTTTGCAAATCCCCCTTAAAATTTAAGGCTGCAAAAAATGAGCAGGATAACTAAAAATAGAAGGAAGAAGATGTGAGTTATGTTTATGTTGTCTGGTCGCTGAAAAGGGTGTACACTTAGTGCAAACATTAAGGAATCCTAAGGTCGTTAATGCCAATATGTAACTCATATCTGACAAAAATAAATTAAAACATAGGCAGATATGTACAAAAACAGAGAGAGACAGATACTTGCTCAAATGAGGCATATTATTTTATATATGAATCCAAATGGCATGAATAAAACACTCCTATATGGTGAACATTTAATCAGATAATCTTAGTATTCACTCCTTAGAGCTCAGAAGTATCCACATTAATTCAACAACACCACCACCCCACTCCCACCCCCCCTGACATAGTCTTTTTGTGAGAAGGGATTTTGAAAGATAGAGCTTGCATATTAAAATCAACAACCCAGTGAGAATACAGCCAGGAATCATTGAATGGATTCAAAACAAAATTAAAGGATCACCTCCTTAAAGTAAACAAATGTAAATGCTTTATGGGACAGGATAGGGTAGTAAGCCAAATGGTTACCTAAAGTATGCACTTTACCTAGCACCGGCTTTGCAAAATCAGACTGGTTTAATGCATAATATTGCATATATCTGAAAAAGTATGGTTCCTAACTTAAATATATATAGCAGATCTCTCTCTCTCTCTCTGTATATATATATATATATATATATATATATATATATATATATATATATATATATATATATATATATATGGGTCTACTTCATTTGATTGACAGACCATTTGATCGAAACCCATTTGATCGAAATTTAATTTCATCAAAAAACAGTATTCAAGGCATAAAACTGAGATTTGTCCCCCACCCCAATGTCGTGAGACCCTGGAGTTGGTATATATAGTTAGGGGTGGTGTGGGGGGGTGAAGCCCCCCCCCCACCTAGTTTCCTTTAAAAGAAGAAAATAAAACAAAAAGTACACATTTTAAATAAAAACAGGTTGGGAGGCTTTGCCCCCCCACAACCCTTTGCACCCCCCACACCACCCCTACTTTAATATTCCAACTTCGAGACCGCACTACAGTGGAGTAAAGGGAAATCTCCCATTTAGCACTATATGCAGAAGCACTAAACGGGAGATTTTCCATACCCTATCTGTAGTGCCATCACACAGATGGCACATAGACACACACAGTATGCAGGGTACCTCGGTGCCCTGAATAAACACAAACATTCTCCCACATACACTTACCTTTTTCTTCCCCTCAAGCCTTCGCTGTATTAAAACTCGATGCTCTGGTCGCAATGATCTGAACTTCGATGTTTTAAATGTTCGATGGTTTGAAGGGGAACCATATATATATATATATATATATATATATATATATATAATATACACACACACATATATATATATATATATATATATATATATATATATATATATATATATATATGGATATATATATATATATATATACATATATATATATATATATATATATATATATATATATATATATATATGGGTCTACTTTCTTTAAATGAAAGCTCATTTTACTAAATTCGAATTCAGCATAACCAAATTGCTGAAAGCTCAAATTACTGAAAATTCATTTCACTGAAGTGAAGTACTGGCACTGTGTAGAGTACTGTAAGGGAAGTAAAAGGTATATGCCCTTTCCCCCATTGTAGTGTGATCGTGGAGTTTGTATATATAGTTAGAGAGATGGGGGCACAGCCCCCACATTGGGGGTGCGGGGGTGTAGCATCTCCAGTTTGATTTTATATTATATTTCACTGAAAGCTTCAAAACAATACATTTTAAACCATCAACATGCATACTTATAACACCAATGACTAACTCTTTCCGGATCTACTTTGATTTACTGAATACTCATTTCACCCTCAAAAAATCACTGAAAGCTCAAATCACTGAAAACTCATTTCAGTGAATCACATTTCACTGAATGTAAGTACTGTCGGGCAAATAAAACGTATGCAATCTTGTAGTTAGTATAAATAGTTAGGGGAGTGTGGCTGCCATAGCCCCCCACCTACTTAGCTTTTATAGGTTTATAGGTTCGTAGGTTGGTACTAGGCTATTGGCCCTAGGGCCTATACAAGCCTAGCCATAACAATTCCATGGCTATTTCTTTCCACATTCTTTATGAATCTCATTTCACTGAAAGCTAACAATATAAAACCAACAGTAGGTGTGGGGCTATGCCCCCCACACCACCCAGTGTGAGGGGCTGTGCCCCCCACCCCCCTAATTATATATACTAAATACAGGATCGCACTACAGTGGGGAAAAGGGTATATACATTTTATTTACCCAACTGTACTTACATTCAGTGAAATGTGATTCAGTGAAATGAGTTTTCAGTGATTTGAACTTTCAGCAATTTGCTGTGTGTGTGTGTGTGTGTGTGTGTGTTTTGAAATTCAGTGAAATGAGTTTTCAGTGAATCAAAGTAAACCCCTCTTTCCAGAAGACAATATATACCCAAAGAAAGTGGAGGGCTATACCCCCCACACACCCCCACATCCCTAACTATATATACTAACTCCAGGATCTCACTACAGTGGGGTAAAAGGCATATACCTTTTACTTGCCTTACAGTACACTACACAGTGCCAATACTTCACTTCAGTGAAATGAGATTTGGTGAAATGAGTTTTCAGTAATTTGAGCTTTCAGCAATTTGGTCAGGTTAATTGAAATTCAGTGAAATGAGCTTTTAATGAAACAAAGTAGACCCATATATATATATATATATATATATATATATATATATATATATATATATATATATATATATATATATATACATACATATATGTATACATATATTACATGAGACACATTAGCTGTAATATTTTTTTTTTTCTGTTTTGTTTTGTGGAATCATGATCAGTGCAGGATCTAATGATGGTCCATCTTTATTACATACCATGCATGAAAAAGATGTTACATATGAGAAATTATGGTTGGTATCAGACATTACTGCTCACTAATGTAGTTTTTAATATTGTTATAGGTGCAGTATCACTTCAGCTATTAAAGGAATGATGGGCAAGAATAACTCTAGATGTCAAAGACTTTTTCAAAGGCTGTTTTCAAGATTGAGAAATAGACAGAGCTAACATCCCATCAGGCTCCAAAAGGGGCAGTGGCAGCAAAACTAGATGCAAACTAAGCTTTGGAAATCCTGAGCAAGAAAAGTAGGAAGAAATCCCTGAAGACTTCAGAAAGCATTTCTAACTTGGACAGCATAGTTGACACAGTTATTATGGCCTCATGTAATGAAGGAAGGGGTGATGAGCCCAAAACAGGGTGAGATTTATTAAATCAGACACAGGAAAGGTATCTGCATGAATTCTTAGAATTTTTGACTCAAGATACTAGAAGAAGGATGTTTGATCTAGTTTGGAGAAGGTTAAAAAATTAACCACAGCCTGGAGGAGAGAACAGAAGCACCTCTATAAACCACTTCCACACTTGAGTCAGATATCTCTGGAGAAGCATTAGTAGAAACAATTAACAGCAGGATGGAAGACACTATGCCTCAATATGCCTGTCTTCCTTGTCTAAATTAGGTAACCTTCCTGTTTCAAAGGGTCCAGGTGGTAATGCCCTAGGACCTCACTTAACTGTCCACATCCCCAAAACAGTTAAATAGGAAATTATCAAAGGAGAATGCATTGACATATTTGCACTCACAAGTGTGGATGGAATATAGAGATTATTGGAAGTAGAGAAATCTGATTCTAAAGACTTAATGTCTGTTTTAGCTGCTTTAAGCAAGGCAGGAGAGAATAAGCAGGCCTCTAAGATGTGAGACAATTGGTTGGCAGGTTTCTTACTATACACAGCCATTCTCATTGACAAAGACTTGCAATTTGCTTTGCCTCTCATTACTTAACTTTTGACAATCAGAGAAGCTCACCATATTCAAGATGCAGTAGCTTGGTTAGTTTAGAACCAAAAGTTCGGGAAATTAAATACAATCAATTATAGACTTCAGATGGCGCCAAAAGTAATCAGGAACTTGGCTGAGCAGAATACTAGACAGAGAGAGATTCAGTTCAAGCCACAAAGGCTCCAGGCAAGGTTCATAAGACATTAAATCATGCTGGGTATTCCACTGAGGTTGATGTTTTTGCCCTGCTTGCTGCTTTGTGCATTTATGTTCACACTGTAGTAAAGCTCATCCAGATTTCAATTGCTGGCAAAAGTTAAGCCAGACCAGGTCACCTACAACAGCAACTAGCAGTGACACCCTGCCTTCAGACAAGCAAGCAGCCCAATTTTAAGCAACAGGATACATTTCAGGTTTCAGAGGCTCCTACTGTCAGAGTTTTCAGGTTTTGGGGGCTCCTACTGTCAGTGAAGTATGCATCATATTGGAATCTCATTCTCTCTTTAAAGTGGGCATACTAGCTCAAGAAGAAGAAGATTGTCTAAATTGCAGTGCCACACACATATTAATAAAATCATTCACAACAGGGTTGACTTTGAAATCCAGCTGCCACTTTTAGTAACAAAATAGTCAAAAACTTAAAATTCACAAAAGGAAAGGAGGACATCATAGCAAGCATCATCGGTGAAGAGGCACAGTTACATAGAATAATAGGCCCATTTACTATCTGTCCTTCAGAACAATTTATGACATCTCTCTAGTTCTAATCACTAAGAAAAAAGCAGGCAATTTCTGGCTAATCCACCATCTTTCATACCCAGAAGGTTCTATAATCAATGATTTCATCTCCAGTGATGATTCCAAGGTTAAGTATATTATGTAAGACAAGGCTGCTGAGGTCATTATGAGCTCATCATGTAGGGAGGCAGGGTATATGGTTAATTTACACTTTTTTTGCAGGGGAGGCATGGCTGTTTAAAATATTTAAGAATAAGGTATTAAAAGTGTTGACTGCCTTGCCAAATTGAAGACTTTTTAAGACAGACCAACTAATGGCGATCAAAGTATTGCAATATTGAGTTTAGAAATAATTCTGATTGTTTTAAGTTGGTGAGTGTTAGATTGGTGGGTGGCATTTCTGGAAGGTGGTCACTAAGTCAGTTTAGATAGGTTCCAGAGGCATACCTCTCAACCTATTAGAGCAAAACATCTGGACAATGCCTAAAATGATGAGGGGAGAAATAGGGACAACTATTTAACTGTCCTCAATTTGGAAAAACAAAAATCATAGAAGAAAAAGGGGGGTGGAGGGAGGGAATAACTACTGCAGCAGTGATCTTTTCAGACATCTACTGTTATGCTCAGTTGATGGGTAGAATACCAAGATTTAGACAGAGAAAGAAAGATGGCCTAGGAGCCCCTGGAGTCCTAGCAAGGGCTGCTCAAGATCTGGAAAAGGAGTCTAGTTTTCAGTGCTTTGTGAAAGCATGTACAGAGGACCAAGTTGTCGCCTCTAGAATAAGTAAGGTTTATTTCTGTCAACTTCTAGAGTGTTCTACCACCCCCTAAAAAAACACACTAAAGATGCCAAGATCCAAATAGAATATGCCTTCACTCTGTCTGGGATTGATTTCTTATGGTGGGAGTAACAAAAGGAAATGTTATTGGGCAACTATTTGGAAATTGTTTGAGTTGACAATGGTTGTCATTTTCAATTACCTTCATAAGAAATGAATAACTGGTCTGAATTTCTGAAGGTTTTATTTCTGTCAAGATAGTATCTGAAGTGTCCTTGGACATCCAGTCTATGAGGATTCTTTTCTCCCTCATTTTAGGATCTGGAAATAAGACAGGGAGATAGAAAGTTCTGGTCTAAGTAAGCTCAGATACCACATTAGGCATACATGAAGGATTCATTCTCAGAGCATTAACACAAATCAGGTATAACACATCATGTCATATCCACGGTGGGCATGCAGCACCTTTCCAAGTACTCAAGCTGATAACATCAAACTTGGGTTACCTTGCCTGTAGTCAGAGTTTTATCCCTCTTATGCCACTGATGCTAAACATCTCTCCTCTCTTTCTGAAAATAGCTCAAACCATATTTAAACAACTTACATGTAACGCATCGTTTTAAATGAATTAAGGATGTTGGGAACATGAAGCAATATAAATAATTACATAAAAAGATTTACTTAAACTACCAAAAAAATATTCTCTTTACAACAAGGCATTACTTAAAAGCTTACAAAAATGCATGTCTGCATTACAAACTTAACTCTCTCAGTTGGGCCTACAATGTCAGTTTGCTCAGGCTGATTGTGTTATGATGGCAAACTACCTAAAACTCCTTCCTAACATAAAGCACATAACACTATATGAAATTTGGTGCTGATTTTGACACTGATTTTCTTCACAACAAACACTGTATCTTGGATATTGACAGCCTTTAGTATAAAATGCAATCATTACAGATTGAGCTGACCCATCTGTCCTTACACAAAAGGCAAAATCAAGGGCTTGCTAGTAAACTGCTTCAGAAAATCTACAATCACTTGACAACAAATACTCACTGACATTCATGGAATGTTCCTTTCACTGACTTTAATAAATCTGGTCCCAAGTTTGCCATATGGGTAGAAAGCAAGTTATTCAGACATTAGCACTAAGTGTTTTGATTACATTTTTAGAAAGGTTCTTACGCTACCACGAGTATAATAATTCAGTCCTAATAAGATCAGCACATGGCATTTAAGATCACAACTCCTTGTAGAAATACTGCTTCAGGTATCGCCAAAGCACATTCACAAATAAACGGATCTGTTACTGCAGCAAATATATGCAGCTAATGTGGTACTCTGGCAAACTCTGAGCCTATAATTAGAACCATTCATTATGCACAGTTATGTTTAATTTTAGGATTGTGTTAGCACTTTCTCATCATCTCTTATAAAGGTTTCCAGCTTCAGTTAAACCACAGCTTGAAGCACAGCTGTAGGCATATTCTTAGGGCTCACATTATAATAACAATATTAGCATTTTATTTATTGTGAAAGCTATTTTCTTTTTCAAAACTGAAAAGAAGTACTAACAAAAATATGTTGTACTTCTGCACAAAAACTACAAAATACAGTCACGAGTGCTAGGCAGTAAAAATGTATGTATATGTGTTGTTTCTTTATACAGGTACACTCATTCAGTATCTATTGCCAAAAACTTAAAATCCACTTTAGTGTATCGTGCTTTGCATAATATGCAGTAAGGGTACGTAATTCTGTATGATGTCATAGTTTTCAAAATTTTGCATACATAAGAAACAAAAAAGTAATAAATCACTGAGGCAATCCAAATAATAAGCAGGCTTCACTACTAGAAGAGCAAATATTAAAACAGACTACTACTATTTTGCAAGAGAATAATGCAACAACTAAGTGATTATTTAAGGCACAACTCAACTCTTATAAACTGGTGCTTGAAAGGCATTATATAGAGACAATAATGTTTGTGAAAAAGAATAAATATAAATACACACAGAGAAAACCAGATAGATGTGTGAGTTTGTATTATCTAGTTTAGGAAACAGGGTTGGGGTTATGAGCATAGTTATGGTGAGAACACATTAGTAAAGTGTTGTTGGGAGGGGTTACGATTTTGAAGATTTTCTGCTCTTCCTTAACTTTTTATATCTGACTTACCTGCCTCTATCCTCAGTCTCTGCTATCCTTAATCTCACCCTCTGCATTCCTTATTATTCTGTCAATCAACTGCACTGACATTCTTCATCTCTTTAGGGTTGCATTAATGAGATTTTGGTTAACTCCAAATGCTGCCACCTGGGGCAAAACCCAGAACAGCAGCTCATTATATGACCTTCTGAATATCCCTGTGATATCATTGGGTACCCCTGCCACTTAATTGAGTTACTGAAGCACTTAACTGTACCTCCAGAGTTTTTACAGATTCATTAGTTCCGTTGACACCCACAAAATGAGTGACAGACTGGCATATTGACCCTCTCTTTTTGCAGGCATCTTGCCATACCTGTGAGAAACTGGCAGACCAAAAATAAATAAATAAATAAAAAACACAAGTCCTCCAATGCAGTCCAATGGGAGGGGAGATAATACTGTAAATCTGCTCTCTTAAGTCTTCCTTTATTGTCAACCCCCCATTCACCTTAGCATAAGATGCTAATTAATGTTTGCAGTATGTATTTTTTCAGCACATCTTCATTTCTAGAAGAACACATCTATTTATTTTGTTTACACTAATTTGCAAACATTGTGTTCCAATAATGTTTTATTATGTTGCCTTTAGCTTTGTCATCCAGATCATTATTCATAATTTCAGTATGCTTCTACATTTCTCCTTCAACCTGGTCACAAAACAGCTTTTTTATGTGCTGCCTACTTTCTCGTACGTGTTTTACCAAGACAGCCTCCTTCCTTTTGGTTAGTTATCATCTTCCTGGCAGATATGTTGCCTCTTCCTCCTCTGCAGCCTCCATCTACCAGGTCATAACTAATTAATACATTACTAATTTCTAGCTAGGGCCATAGCCAGACCACTTACTGACATGTTTTGAGTTCTGCTGGCCCTCGTGGCAAGGCTCACATCTTGCACATACTTGTCAATTGAAGAATTCTGTTTTGATGATTTTCTGCTCTTCTTCACTGCCATCACTCAGCAAGTCCTTCAACAGAGTCTCTTAAATGTTCTTTTCAAACCCAACTATCAAAAATGAGGAATAAAACACTAACTCTATAAACATTGTTATTTAGAATTAACGTATCTCTCCCTATCGATACTGAAATTCTTCTTATTGCAGTGAAATAATCTACATTTATTATTCATCTGTTCCTTGTAATACATCACTGCCATCCCAGGACTAATGCAATAGAATTACTTTTCTTACATTGTACTTGACACCTTTCTGGGATTTCTTCAAGGGGACCCACTAAACATCTCTCAACAGTAAATCCCTAGGATAAAAATGATCATGCAATATACATGATCTGAATTTGAAATCTCAGAAACAATAACTCCTTAATAATCTAGTAGTTCATTGGTTCAAAGGTGCATAGGTATATACTATGCGAACAAAAAACAGGGCCTTTATAAGCCTAGTCATGCAATCCAACCCAATTGTGTCCCTATGTATTATGGGCATTTATTAAGAGACGAGTTTGAAAAGAAAGCTTATCTGAAGCCAGCTCTCTCTATATATACCCCTCCTAATGTAGTTGAGTTTGTGTTTGAAGCTGAAAACATCCTGTACAAGTACATTAGAAGTATGCTCTTGAACTGAGGACAAATAACCAGGCAAGGAAAAGGATGATAAAATTGACTGGAATCATCAGTTAAGGTATCCCCCAATGGGAAAAAAAACAGTTCTCACACATTGAAAATCTGTTGTTTTATTTAATTGAATGAATGAATGAATTTATTTTTTTATTTATGTATTTATTTATTGAT
Source organism: Protopterus annectens (assembly GCF_019279795.1). Classification (NCBI taxonomy): domain Eukaryota; kingdom Metazoa; phylum Chordata; order Ceratodontiformes; family Protopteridae; genus Protopterus; species Protopterus annectens. Next base: position 56,683,134 of record NC_056742.1, on the reverse strand, counting down.
TTATTTTTGTTTTACTGGTAATAGGATCTGGCTGCTTTTACATATCTTCTGTGATATCTTCATAATAAAATACTGATCTTTGAAAAGGAAATACTAAACATATCTAACAAATCCAAGACATGAGGTGCACTTTATTCAAAAAAATAAACAATGTGTTACTAAATGCTTTCATTACACTTTAAAAAAAGGGACTTTATCAGAAGTGCTTTGTATTACATGAAAAATGCTTTTAAAACAATGAATTAAAAATTGTATGTTTAATAGAAGCCAGAGACTACTTCGTTATACTAACTGGTAGACATATTGTAATAGAGATGTAACTATACATAAATAAAAATGGAAGTACCCATACTCTATAAATACATAAATCATATGAAAAATGAAAAATTGTTGTTGAAGTGTCATATTTTCTGTTGACATTCAAACTTAAAGGCATCATTTCATCCTGGTTTTCTATTTGCCTCTAATAATATTTCCAAATAATATTTCTTACAACTCAGGTATTTTTCTAAGAAATCCTCTCTAGTTGCCTGTTTTGCCAATGAATTATTTTCATGTTGTTTCCTAACAGCATGCATACATTCATAAGTCATTCTACCTAATCATAATGCTTTTAGATCTATATAAAATGAACAACAAGTAGTACATGTTGCTAGATAAATCACATGAGTAGAATTGCAAGTATAATGATTCCCAGCACAGCATGTCTTGGCTGTAGTCCTACTACAGCATTGTGGGCTATTATACATAAAACAATACTGATAGTGTATGTTGCATTTATATATACTTTTTAAGCGACCAAATGTTGTGCCTCCTTGTCATAAGGTCTGGTATAGAACATGATGACGAAATATGAGATCTTTTCTGTTGAGAAAATGTGCATCATTTTTGAGGAGTACCTAGTATATTTCAATTCTTTTATTTTTCTTTTTGCAATTTTATTAGAGTTCCTAAATATTTACAAAAAAGCAAAATGGTTATCTGCTTGCCTTATGAAACATATCTATGTTGAAGTCTCAGATCATTACTCCATTGACCTCTCAACAGATTAGATTTGGTAGTTCTTTTAGCAATGATTTGCATGTAATTGTGGCAGCATTACTCCCAGTATACCTATAAACTGCAAACATGCTTTAAAATATATTAACTTCACTTATAAAAATAAAAATGTGATTTAAGCTGTTAACCATGACTGTACTGGTCCTCCAAAGAGATGGAGAAGGATTCAGTTCCCTTGCTGCACACTAGCAAACAAGAGCAGATGAAGGAGAAACAAAGAAAATGGATTTAGAGGGCAAGTCAAGACAAAAATTCCATTTTTTGAATATCTTCAAGGAGGTGAAACTGAGGGACATTGATTATCTGCTTAATTCACTGATTACAAAGTTTATTGGTGTACAAAGTCCGAATTACATATAGGTCAGTCCACACACTGCTTCTCTAGGTTGCAGGAGCAGTCAAATATATCCATATAATTGTTAGAGTCTCTGCTTATGTCATGATGGAGACAATGATTTTGCTCCTGTGGAAGCCAGGGAAATTGCATATATACAACAGTTTATGTTATACTGTATGGTATTTCACTTTGCAACCTTTATTTGCATTTTGTAACCTATATTGTATTATACTGTTCATGGAGCTTTTCTCCACGGGCCTCCACTGAAAATGGGCACTTCTTGGCCCAGTGGTGTTCCCCGGTAATCAAACTGAAAATAAATAAATAAAATAAATAAAAAATGTGTATTTTCCTGTCATACTAAGTCAAAAAATATATAGAATGGTTTGAGGGGTATGACATGAGTGGCAGAAGGGAAAGGACAACAGGTTGTATAAAATCCTGTCAGTGCTTCAAGGATTCTTTGAAAATCTTTGCAATAAGGAGATGGGTAAAGATGCAGAGATACTAAAGATGAGTAAGTGTCTGAAAGGTGCCACTTTGCATTGGTTCACAGGGAAGTACAGAAAAGGGGGTGTTGGCCTCACAGTTTAAGAAGGAGTTAGATGATTTATTAGCTCATCTTCCTAAAGACAAATTCCCTCGCATATACTGTCCAAATTGTTTGACCAGCTATATGAGGTGTTTAGGATCTTGGAGTGGTCGTCATGGAACGAAGGTGCAATTTCAGTAATCTCAAACTGTAAGCATTCTTTATATTGCATCTCTTGTACATCTATGTCAGTCTTGAATTCAAAGTATAAAGCCTAAATGACTATTCTGGTGAACAGACTGACCTACTCAGATTTGTAACTGATTCATTACAGAGTGTGATTTTACTGTGAAAAAACAGTTGTTGATGGCACAATAATAAAATGTAAAGGAATAACTCTTAAGAGTTCAGTACTGGTGAAGAGTTTTGATACTCAGAAGGCATACGGCAATGCAGACTGTGATGATTTGTTCTTAATATCGAAAGTATTTGTAATTTTAGAGGCCATTTTATTGGTATGGAATATTTATGGAGGCTCCTTCACACCATGTTAAGGTTATTGCCAGACTGTCCTCATAGTTTCAGCTGGGCAGAAAGACAAGATGTTGATGCCAAGTCTCCCCCTCTGGTTCACACTCTATATAGGACCACTTACTGAGGCTTTGAACTCAATAGGCTTATGTTGGCAGGATAAGATGCACAGCTTTATTCATAGTCAGATGATTTTTAGTGTACTAAAATAGTCCAGAGGTTGATCTGCGAAGGTTATTTCATCGTTTGAGGTGTTCAAGAAGGTTCTCAAGATATGTAGCAAAGATGCCCATACAGCCATGAATCTTTCTCATTTAGCAGCCCTGCTGGATAAATTTCCTTCATTGAGGGATCACAAGTGGGTTAACTATTTGGTTGTAAAGATAGCCTGAAAGATGAGTGATTCAGCAGCTATTTCATATAAATTCTGTTGAACACACATAGGAAGTTAGTTGGGAAATAAAAACAAATAAAAATTTGTAAGTGGATTAGAAAACTGCAGCAGATCAGATGTTTATAACCCAAAAGTTTTGGACACATTTCAAATTATCCCATTATTTGCTGACAGTCAGCTTTTACAGGTATCAAAAATATGTTGATATATTTTGTTTGTTCATTCTAAATGGAATTTATAATACCCTATGCATGAAAAATAAGAGATTGCATCATGGCATAGCCTTACCCTTTTCTCCACATCAATATTTATGCAGCTACAAGCACACATTTCTCTTACATTTGAAGATACATTAATGCATAATTTTACTCATTATAACTTACAATTTAAAATTACAGATACTTCCCATAAAATGGTATTCTTAATCTCTTTAATGTACGCACAGATCCATACCAGCTATTTGGCCAGAACATATAACTGTGTACTCATGAAAATGGGTCTATGTTAATTTGTCGTAAACTAACTTCAGCGAACAGCCATTCATCAAATACACATCAGTGAATGGCCATTGCATATGTACATATACATATAAATATATGAAAAATTGACACATTGTCAAGGTACACACAGTCTGGAGTACAGTTTATTGAAAAATGAATAATTGAGAAAAACTGGCTAAGCTAATAGCATGATAAAAATAAAATGCGCTTTTCAGCAGGGAGCAAGCTCCGCTGTGCAACCACACTAACAGAAATATGCCAACTCTAAGACTGTATATTCTTAGAGAAAAGAAAACCTCCCACCTCCTGTATTCAGTGATTTCTAAGATTTACCGGTCTTCCATTCATTCTTTTTGACATACTTTCCATTTAATAACTTTAATTTGAACAAAGCAGATTTGAAATGAATGCACTGTTACCTAAGAAAATGAAACCATATAGATATGCATTTACATACATACATAGATGTATGTGTGTGTTTGTGTGTGTGTGTGTGTGTGTGTGTGTGTGTGTGTGTGTGTGTGTGTGTATAAATATATATATTTATGTATAAATATATATATATATATATATATATATATATATATATATATATGTGTGTGTGTGTGTGTGTGTGTGTGTGTGTGTGTGTGTACCCTTCAGATGATCAAGCTTTCAGAATCTTGAAATTCATATGGTTGGGACCATATGATTGAGTTTCCAAAAACTGAAAGGTTTTGAATGGAGATCAACATCCAGTGCTGTATGGGATATTTAACCTTTCCTCACTGTAGTGCACTCTTGGAGTTGGTATATTTAATTTGGAGGGGGTGTGGGGGTGCAGGGGCATGCCCCCATGCAAAAACATAAAAAAATAGAGTTTTGTGATTTTTTTTTTTTTTTGGATGTTCGAGATTTCGGAAACTCGATCATATGGTCCCAACCATATGAATTCCGAGTTTCTAAAAACTGTTATCATCTGATAGAGATCCATATGTATATAAACAAATATATATACATATATATATATATATATATATATATATATATATAGAGAGAGAGAGAGAGAGAGGAGATGTATATATATATCTTACTAACTGGATTGGATTTTGCTTATATTCTAATAAAAAAAGCTTAAGTACATCTAGCTATACTCTGCTGCAATAAAGCAAAGAAAAAAACATTGTTTTATTGTTAAAATTGAAATAAGCTCTGTAGCAAAGTAAAACAATGTAATATCTTATATATTTCAACCCTTCCAAACTTCCCTTCTGACTGAATGTACCATATTAGTATCGTCATTAAAAAAAGTTGAATGTTGTTTCTTGGGATAACAACCTGTGAATTAGCACTTGCTTGTCTTTTTCATCCTTAATATAATTTATGTATAAGATTTGTAGCTACACTGTCCTTTCAGTAGACTATCTAAAATAAGAGACCAAGCAGGTCACCTTGTTTTTTATTGTTGTATTTGGGAGCATATGGCCATCACTTGCGGAAAGTATATAACGCTAAAGAAAATGTAAAAATATAAGGAATGTCAGTGGCCAGAGGATGTATATAAGCAGGTATGATTGTATGTAACAAAATACCCGAGTCCCAAATACAGTCTTCACTTCTTCATCTGCACACTAGAGTAGGGATTCACTTTTCATACTCTACCTTACTGGCACAGTAAAGATTATAGAAGCTTGAGTACTCCTCAACTATATAGAGATTAGAGGAAATGTTCCATCAAATTTTGCTTTGTCTTGTGACAGCCTAGATAAAAAATAGAAAATAAAACAAGAAAAGAGTACTTCACATAGTAAATATCATTTCACAGGGCTGTTGGGGTTGGGAAAATGTCAAAGCCTGAGCAGATAACGTTATGCAGCTTGACATTTCAAATATCTGATTTTCTAATGAGATATATATAGCAAATTCTACCAAACTATCTAGTATAACCATAACTCACAAAAGAAACCAAAGATATTGAAGGCATTCATATGTGGATTTTAACTTAAACAAAATGAACCTTGTATAATGAAAGTAATAGAAATGTAATCTACTTTATGAAGAAATTCCTGTTTCACATTTAGCTAAAGAATCATTCTACTGAAGAAAAAATAAATAAATAAAATAACAAATAAACAAACTGTTTGCAGAAAGCAGAAGATGTGAGAAAAGAAGGACAGTATACTGCTGTATATATGTTCCGTTATTTAAAACTATTTTTGAAGTGCAAAAAATTAGAAGAATTTGCAGGTCCTGTAAATTTTTTTAATATCAAAGTCAAAATTTATAAAATTTTTGAACTTTTGACTTTAATAGGAATTAAAAGCTAGTGTACCTCCTTAATTTATCTTTACAGTTTTAAATTGCTTAGGATACTGTCCATATTATGACATTAAGTTGAGATTCCATCTGCCTGAGTTGGTGGTAGCTCAGGTGGATGTAAAAGATCCCATACCATCCACCAAAAAGAGGAGGAGAAGTTCCCCAATCCCATGACCACATTTCCCCTGGTAGTAAAAACACTAGTAGTAGTACAGGCCACTAGCCTAGTGGGAATATCTCTGTCAAAAATGGATTAATAAATAGATGAATAATATATTTGCCACTTTAATAAATATGTTGACCTAAAATAATTGGGGATTTTATTTGGAAGTACAGCCTAAGGTTATGCACATTGCCACATTTTGCCATTTTGTGGTATGACCACATTCAGATGCTTAGCTGTTTTTCATGTCAACAGCTGTTCATTCAAAATTAACTTAAATATCTCAAATTAAACTGTATGTTCTATTTCCATTGCGGATTTAGCTTAGCCAGCAGCATTATGAAACTTGTGGATAAATGTTTTATGGCTAACCCTCATAATGAAATTATTTTCTCTCACATATTAAATTGCTGATATACACCATTTTCAGAAAGCATATTTCAGCACAATTATCTGTGCAAACTCCTTCTTTCTTCCACTACTTTGGACTCCAAAAAGACTGGACAGTTGTTCAAGTGGTCATTAGTACTGATCTGTTCTTAATATTATTTTGGCAAATAAGCTATATGCTTAGGGCACTGGTTTGATTCTTAGGCATAGTTGGTGACTCCATGACATCAATTATCCAAATAAAAGCACATGGGACACTACTAAAGAAAGGACCTTGTGGTTTATGAAACTTAGCCAGTAAAAAAAAATGCACTGATGAAATAACTAAGTGTCCTAGTTGGTGGCTCAATTTCTAAAACTTAAATGGACATATTAGTTCCTTGTAGGAGCCAACTGACAGAATATCAAGCGAGTCAAAGTGGACACTATCTTAGCAAGTTTAATATCATGTGGAGATGGCAGAACTGAATCTTCTGCCAGATCAAATCTCAAGGTAATGGTTGGGACTGTTCTACCATGCACCGACTGCTCTCTCAGTTAAAATAATGTGTCAAAGTCCTGCATCAGTGGAGATGAAAATAACTGTATCTCATAGATTCCACTGAATGCACAAAAGGCGTATAATTTTCTAATAAGCTAGAATGCAATTCTAAATCTGGTAAATGATAAATGTTCGAGTCAATCTGACTATCATTAGTGGCAGCTAAACCTCTTCGAAAATAAGTAAAGATACCAACTAAAATACATTGCAGCAGGGAAAAATTCTAGAAACAAACAAAAAATGTATCATAGCAGATGAGTTGAAGAGGTACCTGTCAGGTGTCACTTCTATTTGTTGTATCTAAGAAGTGCAAAGGAAGACTTCTTTGGGAGCAAGGCTGCTGTGTAATTATGGAATAAAACAGTCTGTCTCACAGAAATATTATAAGGCTATTGCTAGTTTTACAGCACTTCTATTTAATACAAAGCAAAGATCAAGACATATGACTGAACAAGAAGCAACACTTCTCAAACAGCACCAAAGACACAAATTTAGAATACCAACTAAGAAAGGCAACCTGTAAAACAGAGAACTCTGTAGAGGAGCTGGGTGCTAGAAAGACTATTCTACACACACAGACTGCAAAAGCTTTACCATACAGAAGTGTTCCTAGGCTATTTGATAATTCTACAATGGACATTTGGCTTCTGTGCAGGAGTGGCCAAAATATATGTTTGTCAAAGCCTTTGTACTATATAAACTGATTTACTGACTGAATTATCATCATCATCATCAGCTTCCTTTTTCCCATTTATACATAGGGTCAGGGTATTGTGTAAACCATCGCTATCTCTCTTGATTCAATGCCACACTCTTGCCTTCTTCAACACTCATGCCTGACTGTTGCAAATCTTCGTTCACACAATCCATCCAACTCCTTGCTGGATGCCCTCATTTGCTTTTACCTTATTCCTGTCTGTCCCAAATCATCTTAACCAGATTGGTCCTCTTCTTTTTTGTACGTGTCCAAACCACCATAATCTGTTCTCTTTGATCTTTTCTGCAATTGGAGCTACTTTGGTTTCTGCTCTTATGTCCTTATTTCTTCTGTTGTCCCACAGTGTGCATCGCACCACCCTTCTCGAGCACTTAATTTCCAACACCTCTAGCTTCATCTGCTCTGCCTTTATTTCTGTACCATACAGTACTAGTTGCACCACTGTCTTGCACACATTACTTTTCAGCTTCTTTGGCATTCTTCTGTCATAAACTACATCTGAATCTCTATGCCAGTTGATGCAACCCCTCTGATTCTAGCTTTGACCTCTTCATTCAGACATCACTTCTCCTCAACCACATCTAACAATTACTTGAAGCTATTAACTTATTCCACTAACTTCCATTCTATCTCAATTATCAGCTTCTTTTGATTTCTCCAGTTTGCTCCCATTATCACTGTCTTATCTGTGCTTAGTTTCATCCCATGTGCCTTTAGTTTTGCGTTCTATTCCTCTATCATTTGCTGAAGTTCTTGCTCAGAGTCTGCCTGTAATTCCACATTGTCTGCATACAGCAACTTTGTTGATCTGTCCCCTCTGACTGGTTTGCTAATCTAGTCCATCGCCAATATGAACAGCAGTGGGGCAGTACAGCTTCTGTGGGGTTTTCTTCATTTAAAAGCTGCTGGAAATGCTCCTTCTATCTACTTTTGATGTCTTGTGCACTGGTGAGCAGGTTGTTGCTGGCATCCCTTATGAAGGATGTCTATCTTGTTTATCTTTCTGTCTTTGTCTTGCAACCTGATATAGTTTCTTTGTGCCACCTCCTTAGTCACTTTCCAGAAGCTGATAGAGCGCCTCTGATACCTCCTTCTTTGCTACTGCAACTTCTTTCTTAGTGTCTTTGTTAACCAACCAGTATTACTTCCTAGCCTGGTCCCTATTTTCTATATTCCATTTTTTCCTGCACTCCTTCTTTCTTTCTTTTGTTGACATCCTGGACTGTTTTCCACCACCAGCTTTCCTTATGTACCTTATTTACATACCTGCCTTGGCCACATATCAGATCTGTAGTCCTCACACATGCTGTTTTGAGGTACTACCATTCTTTTTAAACTCCAACTGTTTCCTCGTCTTTTTGGTGTGCTAGAGACCTGAATAATTCTTTGAACTGTGAGGAAGTCTACCTAAGTTACATGGTGGCCACTCTTGTATCTGATCTTGTTACTGTCTCTCTTTTTGGACCTTCTTTCTATCAAGCCCTTTGCCAGACAGAAGTCTAGAATGGCCACTTCTTCTTTACTCCTGTTTCCCCATCCATGCGGACCCAGGCAGTCCTCATATCCTGTTCTGTCCCCAATATGCACATTCAAGTCACCCATTATCAATGCCAATTCATGCTGTTTCTGCTTTATCTAGTAGGTCCTGCAACCACTGTCTAAATGCATTCTTTTCCTCATTATCACAACCCTGCTGCTTGGCATAGGCTGAAATTATGAAAACTTCCCTGTCATTAAAACTGAGTTTAATTGCGATTAGTCGGTCACTAATTCTGATGATATCCATTGCTGCCTTCTGAGGACCTGACTCTTACCTCAATTCCCACACCATTTCTAGCATGTCCTCCTCCTAAGTAGTAGACTCTGGATCCCAAGCCAAGTGGCTTCTCTGCACTGCCCTTCCATCATGTCTCTTAGATACATAAGATGTCCAGCCTCCTCCATATCATACTGTCAGAGAACAGTTCATGTTTGGCAGGTTGATTGGTTTTAAGTTCAGCTTTTGGTCAACAGAGCTATCCCAGAAAACCCAGGCTGGGCAACTAGACACTGGCCGGCCAGTAGCTTATTAAGCCAGGACTGCTGAGCTTTTATGGTGGGAATACACTTGCTAATATGGGTGCATACACCTCTCCTACCATTAGCATGGCTTAGAGTATGTCAGAGTAGGCCAGGTCCACCTATGCCCAGACATTAACCAACATGACCAAATCACCTAGAGCTAAATTTCAGCTCACAGTCTGTCATCTGTGTTCTCCTGTCTTCAGGATACTGTGTACCATGGTAGATGCCCAAAGCAGTTGGTCTGTACAACTCTTCTTGCTATAGGGCAACATGTTGAATCTTCTGGGCTGCTGTCCATAGCTAAGTTCATTGTTCAGTTTGAGATGAAAACAGGTTGTTCAGAGGTGAGAGGAACCACAGAGAGACACAGGGAGAACATTCTAACTCCAAACAGGCATTGGCCAGAGGTCAGGATTGAACCTTGTACCTTGTGATTGGGAGCCAAAGACCTTAACCATTATGCCAAATGGTCTCATAAATCAGGAACGACATTTGAGTTTGAAACTTTCTTACTCATAAAACAGAAATATGTTGCTGCTAGAGGTTTTTTTTAATATTTATTGAGGTTTGCATTGTAAAAAGTATGATTAAACATAATAAACATAACACAAGGATCAATATAATATAAGAATAATGCATTTTTTTAAACAACCACAAATCAAATCCCCCCCCAAACTCATCAACAAACTATGTACAGACTATACAAAATGTCTGACATGACATTCATAAAATGTTACTAATTCATCTTTATTCAAAAATTATGTATTAAAGAAGGGAAGAAAAAAGAATGTTAGTTAAGGTTAATGATCAGTTTACAAATGCGTGTCTTAAAGTAATTAGAATGAGATTTTTAATATTTGCCAGTTTGATGTGTTATGTCCTTCATCTGTCATATGTTGATATTTAGGTAATATTGTATAATTTTTTATGCATATGTGACACATTACTGAAATTTGCCCAATTTAATATTTTTCAGTAAGCCAGTTTTGTGAAAAATATAACTTGAGAAGGGATAATCTTAAGACAAAGGTGAACATATTTCTTTATGATTATTCATGGCAGGAATCTGCATAATTTTTTATTTCCAGATTTTATCTATTTCTGGAGTATTCAATTTAATTTTGGTTAAAAAGAAATACCATATTTGTGTAACCAAATGTGTAAAGAATGTCTGCATTGCTTTGTCTGCAATAATTACAAACACTGGTGGAATGAGGAATATTCATTTTTAGCAAGTGTCTAGTATACATTACTCAAGATCACAAATTGTACAAAGTAAAGTTTATTTTTAAAGGAATAAACTTTACAGTATTTTCAGTGGATAGTTATTCCTGTTAAATTTATTATCATACGTGGACCAGACAGAAGAGAAAAGATATGCTTGTTTAAATTTATTATGTATTGCTAATTTATAAGATATGGATAAGGCTTTATCTTGGTTTACTATACACTCACAATTTTGTAAGCATAAGCATCTAAGTTTGGTTTAAACAATGTTTGCTTTAATGCAGTGAGTAATTTGGTTTATTATGGGTAGGTATTCTTTCGGGAGGTTCATTTTGTTGTCATTATTTTCTAACTAGGTTAGAGTCTCATATATAGAGTTCTATATTATTTTTCACTGCTGAATTTCTCAGGTCTGCAGGTTGCTTTTGCAGTGTATAAGAGCTAAGTATACAATCTGACAGAGAAAGTTATAAGAAAACATACTCCTTTTGGTAAGAGTTTTGCATTATGGCTTTCAGCAAAAAAAGTAAGAAAAAAAAAGAAAATTCTTAGGATTCAGTAAACTGTACATACTCTGCTAAGACCATATGCAGGTCATGACTCAACATGCATATGGTAGCACACTGTTTTCTACTCAGTAAGTGGCTCTATAGAGTGTGTAGAGTCACACAACTATGGTAAACATTGTGGCATGCTAGGTACAAAATAAGCAGCTGAATTGTATGCTGATCAACCAATCCAAGATGGAGGAGCTATAAAAAAGCTATAAATCAACTATGTAGACTCAGTGCTGGTTTTCCCTGAGAACTCCAAAACCTACTGGAATATTGCCAAGGAAAGGAGTCAACACAGAAAGAAAGTTAGGGGCTTCTGTTGCTTTAATTCATGTGTATGTGTAACAGGCTGAAGACTATGCTGCTGCTGCTGCTTATAGACCAATGCCAGGAAGGAGAAGAGTTTTCAGACCTCGGGTAACTTATCACAATCTACATGATTTGGAAATTGTAGAGCACTACAGGGTGGATAGAGACACACTACAGGAACTCTGCAACCTCTGTCATCCTCAACTCAGACCTAGGACAAACTGAGGGGAACTAGTAAGAGTGGAGACAAAGGTAGGTGCAGCACTTAGAATTTTAGCTATGCTCCAACATGCCAGTGACTACATATATTTTCCCCCATACAACTGAGGATAGAGCCAGAAATATGCAAGTGTTCTACCCTGTAGCACACTACCCTGAAATACTGAATGCCATAGATTGTACACATATAGAAATCAAGGCATCACCCGGGGAACAGGGAAAGATCTACATAAATAGAAAGGGCTTCCATTCCATTAACTGCCAAGTCATGTATAATGCTAAAGGAATCATCTTAAATGTGTGTGCTGGCAGCCCAGGCAGTTTCCTTGACTCACATATCTGGCACACCTCTCAACTGTATCAGGTGTTCACTAGGGGTGATATCCCACAGGGTCATTTACTGGGGATCCAGGTTATGGACTGGAATTGTGGCTGATGACGCCCATCAGAAATGCACACACACCCACTGAAGAACACTATAATCAGGCACAAGCTAAAACCAGAAATATCACAAAAAGTGTGTTTGGGCTGCTGAAGTCACGGTTCCATTGCTTAGATACATATGGGAGAGCCCTGCAGTACAATCCACATACATGTACTGAAATCTTCATTGTCTGTGCCATGCTTCACATCATCATCATGAGAAAACAGCTTCAGCAGGATCAACAAGGGGAAGGGGCACACATTCCACCACCAATGACAAGGTCACCACAGCCACACATAGGTGAGGAGTCAGAGGGGTATCCAGCAGCTGCTGTGGGTATAAGCAGATGTTGACATGCCCAATATGACCTTACATTGGCTAAGAGGCAATGCACAGCACACTCACTCACAACCTAAGGGACTAAAACCTTCATCCTATGCACATACATGTAGTAATATTGAGGCCAGGCAATGCTCACAACCTTTACCTACCAATGTAATGGCTGTGTACACCTAGAATCAGACAGACTCATCCCTGAACTAAAACTGTAGCAACTGCTGGATTTAGAAGGTAAGTGTTGAACCTGGAGTGTTAAAGCAGACTTGTGTAATAATACAAATGAATGGCATATCCTTGCATGTTGTTACTTGGTAATGTAAGTAAGTAAAAGGTGGGTGATTTGTACAGCAATGACTTTAACATGTGACAGAAGAAACGTATGTGAATATTTGTGTCCACTATCAAGTAACAGACCTCAAGCATCAAAGATTCACACATTCATACCTCCCAAAAGTACTGATGGTCATGGAATGTCCTCGATTTGGCCTCATACTTTTGTACTTGAAAATCATTAAAGAGAGAAGTTAGAGAGTAATGATACACATTTTAGTTTCAGACTTCATAGCCCTCAAAAGATTCTTAAAAATACTGATGCAAAAAACTACTTTGATTCTGTCAACTGTCTAACTTTGTAAGACCACAATTTGTCAAAAATACAATTAGAAAAACAACATCACAAACACAGATATACTAAGCACTAAGTCAGCTATGCACACTGAGCATCAGACACAAAGGTTATGCATCCCTGAAAACAAAAGTCAGAAAACAAGGATATATGGCACAGTTATCATCACTTGTTGTTGCAGCAGTGGGAAGGTAGAAAGCCTAGGCTGACATAAAAGGTAAGTGAGTATGTGTGAGTAAGAAAGTGAAACAGGCAGACATTTGGATAAAGTAACAAAGGCCATTGAGACAGAATGAGCTTTAAGCCTCAGAGCTGAGCCATGTAATTGTTGTGTGTGTGTGTGTGTGTGTGCCAGGTGAAATTGTGAAGTGTCTGCAAGAACACAGTCAAGCTCTCTGCAAGCTGTATGTCTTGGTATGTCAGACAGGTGTGAGCCATGCATAGTAGAGGTGACAGTTCATCATTGTCATACCCAACCATGAGAACTGGCTCTGCCAAGAGTTGCATTGCCATGTGCATGCCCATGGTCAGATGCACTACTGCTATCTGAATGTGCTTGATGTCTGATTAATGAACTCTCCTCATGAGGATGCCCAGGACCATGACCCCATGGCCTGCCACAACCAGGTGTGGACAGCTGAACCACTGATGGGCAGTGGAAGTTGTGCCACTATGGCAGTATGATCAGGCATGGCCATGTCAGCTAACATCAGATGATGTTGCTGACTTACACCCATGTGGATGTCATCCTCCTCCCAGCAAGTGTTCCATCACAGACACTGCCTGTTCCAACGTATAATTCATCTGACCCTTTGAATCAGCAACACAGTGCAGGCAGTCACACATGTCAGCTTGTGCCACATCTGCAAGTTTTTCTGTGGAGACCTATTGTAACATGTCTGCACCTTAATGATGGCCCTAAACATACGTCATGTGGCACGGAAGACATACCTGGAGAAGGTGGCGGATGGACAGCAGGCCTCCTCTCAGCACCTGTAACAACTGTCTTGCATGACACTTCACTCACACTTTGGCTATGGCTAGAGTCAGCAGGCACTATAGCCACAGTAACCACACTACCCTAATCAAGTGACTCACCGTCCACCTGTCCAATATCTGAGGGCTCACTAGGATGATTTGGCATAGGCCTACTGGCTGTGTCTGATGGAATTATAGGGGATGGCTGAATGTCAATTTCAGTGTCAGATCCAACCTCTGCACTCCCCAACTGTGCCTCTGTTTGGCCACTATCATCATCAGAGTCTGCTGATACTCTGACATCAGGTGGTAGGAGTCCTGCATTTCCACTGTTGGGATTATCTCTGATAATAAGCAACAAACACAGGAAAGAAATTAATACCTACACTTCTATAGTCTGATATATGCTAACAAACTAACAGTGGTGCCACTATTACAGACATTTCAGCAATACAAACAATAGTCTTAACACCCACATCACAAAATAAAGATTTCTTTGAACTGCTCATGTGTACTGACATAAAAAATGTGTGGCTTACCATGTGCAGATGATTGTATACTTCCTATGGAGGATAGTTCTGGAATAGGTTATGCAAAAGGTAAGAACACCATCATCACAACATAGAGGGGCCTTTATATGTCCATTAACAATATTGTAACAAGAACTTGGATGAACCAGAATGTGTTGTTAACTGTGTCAATCTAAAACTACCTCCCAAAAAAAAAGTGTTAAACAGAATGTAAGTATTGCTGTCACTATTTTACTACACAAGAAGTACTTAAAAAACTGACATAGGTAAGCCTACTTGGAAGCTCCTTCTGGAACATACTTGTCCTTCTTGAAATAGCAGCACCATCAATGACATGCTGTGATGCACTTTCCACTGTTTGGATCACTGACAATGGACAGTAACTCTTCATTTGGTGTCAGTGTGGCTCTCTAGCAGGTCACTCCTGCCCCCCAATAGTCATCCGTTCATTGGCCACTGCATCTGCTATCCTTCAGGATGATGAAATCCTGTCAGTGACCTTATGGTGCATCTGATCACATCTCCTGCTCTGGCCACCTACTGCATTTATATCAGCCACTATCTGCTGCCACATTTGCATTCTGTCAGGTATATCCCCATGTCTCCTCTCAAGCACCATGTCACCTAAATGCTTCCACAATGACTTCATTCTCAAGGTCACTGAAAGGAGATTTGTGGGTACTGGGATGCCTGGGTTCCATAGTCCAAGATGACATAAAACATAAAAGATGGATAATACACATAAATATCAAATAAATAAAAGTCCTGCTTAGATATGACACATAAAAGGTATCATTCGAGTAGTACCAACTGGAGAAACATAAAACAGTCAAGATATTCAAATATAAAAAGGAATTATGTAGTTGTAACATATTAAAATCACACACACACAAAGCAAGGTTGGATCCAAAACAAGGAGGGTAGCAAATGTCAGTTTTGTTTGTGCCAACACATAAATGGAATTTGGCTCTCCAACCTCCCAAAACAACAGGCAAATGATACATTTTGCAAACAAACTGGCATTGAACTGCTAAAGGTGTTATCAAATAATATGTCCTTAAAACATGTGTACACATTTACCACAGAGCATTCAATTTTACGCAATTGCCAGTCACACCTATCCATGGCTAGCACTCCCCTAGAGGTGTCTATGGGCAATCGTAGAAGGCTAACACCCCAGTGTCATTGACAATATAGTATGTTTACAGTTCATGGAAATAACAATAGATGGGTGTAAAGAGAAAAACAGTTGTAATATTAGCACTTTTGATACCAGTTAATAAGGCTGTGCATTTGAGACTGTAAAATGCCCTGACAAACATACCTATGCCATCAGTACACTTCTACACTTCTAAGAAATGCATACAGATAAAAGTATAATTCGCTAATGCATTTATATACATATATAAAACAGATTTTTTTTAGTAACATTTCAGCATATGCAGTATATAGTTGAAAAATGCAAGAATACCTTACTAAGATCAGTAGCCTTCTATGCAAATAAATCTCAAAGTAATATTTTCTTTTGTGCTAGCCACATAAACAAGTCTCCTCAACTTCAGGTTTCCTAGCCACACAGTTCCCTTTTTATAGTGTAGACTCAGGGCTTTGAGCATGGTAAAGATGCAAATGAGATGTGAACTCATTAGAATTGCTGAATGCCAATTATTTGGCTCCATGTAATGCATGCAAACATAGTTCAGGCACTCCATCAGTGTTTGTTGCTAATGGATTGCAACTGTGAATAGTTAAGAAAAACACCACAACAGTTGAGACTCCCTTACCTCTAGTGAGTGTGTCAGCCAGGTTGAACTTACAAAGTATAGAACTAATTGTATCAAGGTTTTAAATGTAAGTAAGCAGTGCACTTTTCACAGTTTCTATTCAGAAACATCCAACCTCCCCTTCACTTTTTGGCAACTGTAAATTATTGTCATTTAATATCCTCACACATTTTAAGGACAATGATATAGAATGCCTTACAGACTGCCTATCTCTGATTACCAGTCAGCTATGCCAAGAATGAACAACAAACACAGAGAGATAAGAACAAGTTGCATGTATGCAAGTAATAGTCACAAATGGTTGTGTGATCACTGAGTGCACTACATCTGAAATTAATACATGTAGAAAAAACTGTCATATGTTTTGTTAATAATGTCGATGATGTTGCAGTTGCTTTGATGCACAATGATTTTCATTTTTTGCTGCAAAGCTGTTTCTGTGGCATAGAGGGATAAGATACCCTTACTGTGCTTTGAAGGTTTACTGGAGTGAAAGTTCAAATACAGACCTGTGTCAGAATACTTCATGAATACCAAGATAAATTTCTGTAGTATTGTTTCTTTAATATATTTTTTTCTTGCTTTCCTATTATTTTCATTTTTTATTTTTTTTTTTAATGCCAGGGTTTATGTGGTGCACAGCTTAGTGCAAACAGGGAAAATGGAGAAACACAATGAATGTCATTTTAGCCATGCTTATCTCATTTGCATGGCATTTAGCAATGTACAGACCTGGACTAGTGGCCCACACATGTAGCAGACAGAACACCTGCAGACAGGAAGCAAACAGTCAACAATTTCAAAATGGATGCATTCTATTAATTCTCTTGGGCACCACGCAAACTTGCTAACCAGTGTTGCACAGTGGTTAACACACAGAAGTTAAGAATGAATAGGAAATTACGCAACTGTTATTTAACTATTCCAGTAGCAGCAGGTATATGTGTAAGGCTGTACTACAGATGGTCCTGGGTTCTAATACAGGAAGTGCAACATATTTTTACTATTGGGGCAGTTTAGCTTATACTAATGAATAAGAAAATATCCAAATGTTATTTCAATATTTCTGTGGCAACAGGTGTAAGTGTAAGGCTGCTATACACATGGTCCTGGATTCTAATACAGGAAATTCCACACATCTTTACTGTTGTTCCATTTCACGTTATATTAAATATCACATATTACAATACTTTATACATAATTATAAACAGTGGAGCTGATATGAATTGTATGTATGAGGGATAAGACACACTCACTGTGTTTTGAAGGTTCTGATATATGACTGTGGGTATACTGTTTACTGCATTTCTAGAAGTATAATTCTGCTATCTGGACTTGGATGGCCTTCACACTTAAATATCACACATACATAAATGTATATACAAGGACCTTGTCAGGTCACACACATACAATTTTAACATCTCAATCTGTCATCTGTATTTATAAATGATTCATGAAGCACTTCTTCTGTAGCAAAGATAGAAAATCACTGCTTTGGAAGAAAATGTTTTGTCCCTTATGCATAGGTTTGAATCCCACACTGTAAAAATCAATTTTAGCAGTGTATAAAACCAAAAAATATGTTTCAGGTCATAAAATGTATACCCCAGTGCATGTCAGCAAAGATAACTCACCTAACACTTACAGCAACAGACACCCCTCAAACTAATGTCAAGTGTCAAATTTACCTTCTAATTTCAAAAATTGCTTTCCTGTCTGTTTGACACTATTGTTTTCTGCTTAATATTGTGCAAACATGCTGGCATTGTTTCTAGGCTTTGTGCACTATCAGTAAATGTGATATCAGAAATTGGTGGGAAATTGTTATTTGTTATTGGACTTCTTTGGGATTAGATATGGCTAGTATTAAGGGGAAGATTCCCAATTTAGGGTACAGATATGGGGAGTTCAGAAGCCCAGAATATTTACTGGACTCCTGGTAAAGTGCCACAGCTAGAGGCTTCTGCAGGGGAACTATTCTGGCTCCCAGTACAAGTCTGAGTCTTGTAATAATCTGGCTAAAGCTGTACCCAGTACGACTGGCATCCCACACACTGGAAAACAGTGTAGGCACCACTTCAATGACTTAAAAAGATGTAAGCAGGATACATCAGTGGTTGGATGAATTTCAAACTAGCAACATCTCACAGTTGTGTAAGCATGCTAATAAACATAACATAATACACAGAAAGCTAAATATAATCAAGATTGGTATACATAATGCTCTTCTGTTCCTTTCTTTTCTTTTCACAGCTAATTCTGAAATAGTTGCAAATATGCTAGGCAAGCCAATGCTGATCATCTGGAGTGACTGAGGAAAGCATGTGATATGTATTCAGCATAAGAAATGTATTATTATACCTATAAGAAGACCCATTTTCAGCGGAGGCCCAGGGAAGAAAGCACAACATATAACAATACAGTGCAGTACAGTACAAGATTATAATCATTACATAAGTTGAACAATACATTATTTGTTGTAACAGCAATATTTTTGTACAATATAAATATAGATAAGATTAACCAAACAACTGATGAAATGAATGCAAGGTAACTAGATAGTAAAAGATAAGGTATTGATGAGTATGTTAATCAGCTTCAATTAGAGGCTGTCATGAAATCCAGATTATTTTGAACAGGCAGTTTATAGACACTTTAGCATGGACTAGTGCAGGAATAGAGCCAGGAGTCATTAAGGAAGTATTTGAACTGATGTTTGAACTGGTTGATATTGGTAGTGGTTCTGATGGTGTGGGGAAGTTAATTCCATTATTTAGCTACTTGGTGGGAGAAAAGGGAGTCACCTGCAGTGTTGCTGGGTTTGCTCACTTGCAGTGTTTTACTTGTTGATCATAGGTTTAAGATGGTAGTGTGGGGTAAGAGAATGTTTAGCAACACAGGTGTTTTTTCTGGCTGGTATACTAGTTTGTGTGCTATGGTTAGTTGGTTGTAGGCTAGTAATTGTGGGACTATTAACCAGGACAGTTTTTTAAGGCTTGACAGTGGTGGGTATGGTGTGGGCAGTTGCTGTAAATTTACCTATTTTATTATAACATGCTTCTAGCTTCTTTAAATCTGTCTTTGTTAGGTTAATGAGTACTGAGAAGGCATAAAGGAGCGTTGATAGGAGGTAGGCTCTAACAACAGCTATCCTAGTGGTGGTAGTTAGATACATTTTGTTCCTATATAAAGAACCCATTTTTGTGAACTTTTTTAATTGCACTATATGGTGGTCAAATCTTAGGTTGTCAGCAATTATGACTCCAAGAAGTTTTGTTTGTGAGTCAGGATAAATTATTGTACTGTTACTGCAGTGATGGAGAAGGAGCTTGGGGCAAGAGGCTCTTGTAGGCTGAAAGATCATGAGTTTTGTTTTTTTGGGGGGTTAAGTATGAGCTGATGGTTAGATTAGGGTGGGACGTTGGCATAATGGTTAAAGTGTTTACCTTATAGACACAAGGTGCAGGGTTTAATTATGACATGGGGTAATTAGCTAGGCTTGTAATAGCCCACATGGGCAGTTAGCCTAGTACTAATCTATGAATCTATGAACCTATAAGCTAGCCATTGCTCGATTTCTGAGAAGGATGTCTGAGTTACGTCATGTAGGTGTTGAAGTGTAGATGTGGTACAAATGTTGAATTGTCTGCCTATTGGATTATTGAGGCTAGTGGGCCACTGGAACTGAGATTGTTTATAAAAATGCTAAAGTGTAGTGGCCCAAGAATTGAGCCCTTTGGGACTCCTACTGTGACAGGGATTGGGGAGGAGAGAGTGTTTTGTCATTTCACTGACTGCTGGCTGCCATCAAGATAGCTTTGGAACCGTAGTAATGAGGAGGGGTTGAGATTTAGATTGGAGAGTGTGGAAAGCAATCTGAGGTGGAAGACCATATTAAAGACTTTTGAAATGTCTAGGAAGACTGCTGAGACTGTTTTGTGGTTATTTTCAAACTGTTTGATGATATTGGGAAAGCTAAGTAAAGCTGTAGTGGAGCTGTGCTAGGAACTGAATCCATGTTGAGAATTTGATAGTAGATTGTTGTTGGTGAGGTAGTGAATTAGTTGAGAGTGAACACATTGTTAGAGTATTTTTGATAGTGAGGAGAGAATGGAGATTGGCCTGTAACTGATGAGCTTGGCTGAGTTGCCATTTTGTGTAAGGGGATTATGTCAGCAATTTTCCATATTGTCAAGGTGTAATGTTCTGCTCTGGCTCTATTAGTAAAAATTGACACCAGATAGGAAACTGCTTCTACTGCTAGTTTTAAGTAGTCTGTTGGTAACATGTCTATGGGTATTGTGGTAGATTTGAGTTTCTTGAGTAGTTTCTCAATGGTGGCTGTGGGGATGGGCTGGAGAAAGAAAGAGGTGATGTTCTGGTTGAAAGGTTTGTAGCTTGGTGGTGCATTAGAGTTATTGGTTTAATAAGAGATAACATACTTTCTATGAAGTATTTGTTAAATTCTTTCATAACAGTATATGGAAAGTGTGGAAAGTTGCAGTTTGGGGAATGTGGTTATTCCTGGGTGAAGGATGGTATTGATAGTGGACCAGAATATTTGGGGGTTATGTTTATATTTCTGATGTAAGTTATGGTAGAAGTTCTTTTTATCATGGTTGATTTGTTGCTTAGCCTTGTTTCTAATTTTCTGGAATGCTATGCAGTTGTTTCGGGTTTTGCAGGACTGCCAAGTTTGCCAAGCTTTGTCTCTTTTGTGAGGAGATTTCTAATTATGTTTGCTAACCATGGAGTATATGTAGCTTTTGTGTGAACTAACCCAGGAGGAGCCAATATGTTGAGAATGTCAAGAAATGTAATGTTGAAGTATTCTACTGTTGTGTCAAGGGGCATGATCTTAAGTAGTGACCAGTTAAATTTTTTAGAGTGCTAATTAGGGTATCGGTGTTGAAAATGCTCTTACTGCAGATTTCTTTAAAAGTAACGAGTTTCAGAGGATTGATATGTTTTCTCAGTAGATAGGTTAGCACGTGGTCACTGAGAGTATCTGTGAGACAGCTTCTGTGCTGCTAGAGAAGGGGTCTGTTAGTTAGTGTCCAGTCTAGTATAGATTATTTGTTAAATTTATTGTCTACCCTAGTGGGGGATTGAGTGAGTTGTGAGAAGCAGAAGAGGTTTTTCTATGCAGTAGTAGCAAAGTAAGCACACATATCCTAACTGTAAAAGCAACTATGCATGCATAAATCTGCAGCACAAACCAACTTTATGAGTTAAGTTTAAGACTGCAATTAGAGGCTGTAGGTTCAAATACCATGAGTAACAAATATACAATTCTGCAATTCTTAAATAATATTACATAAATTAAATTCTATACAAGTGACATAAATGTCCTGCTGTTAAATGTAATCAATATAACTGGACCAAGCATATGTGCAATATCAGCACATTGCAAGGATAACTGAGCAATCCATAATTATAGATTGTAGTTGTTAGCAAGTATACTTAAATGCAAAACTTCATATAAAATAGATGTATTATTAAATGTAAAACTTCAGATAAAATAGTTGAATTATTGTGAAAATGCATTGTATGTCACATATGATGGTACTAATTTTATCTATATTTTTTCTCACCCCAACCCTTATCTCTCTCTTTTTTTATTTTCTATTATGTGTCATCAAAATGTCTCCATGTCATCCATCTGTAACAAATCACTAAATGCTTCACAGCACAGTGAGGCAGGCAAACCGTAGTGGCTCAGGTTGTCCCCACTCCACCAACTCCGGCACCAATGCTCAGCACATCTGGGACCCAACCTGGCAGTACTGTCGCTCCTGCCCCTTCACTACCTGTGCCCTCAGGTGGCACTACCCTGGCTGTGGGTGCTGTGGTACCACTAGGTGTACTGGCAGAGGTGGGGATTTCATCACCCACCAGAAGATGCCAGGGTTGTTGCACAACACCATTGGTATACACCTACTCCAGATGGAGAGGCTGCTCTCACTCATGGTCCAAAGAAGAAGAAGATGTCAAGCACTCCAGCAGCCAGTGGAGTAAGGGGACAGTGATAGTCCTGTGGGTGAGGACTAGATTTTCACTGTCCTTATGTTTGACAGGCATGGGCTTGCCTTGTTCCCTCCCTAACCCCAATCATGGTATCCCTCAATCGTTTGTGTCCCTCACCATCCCTGTGTCTTGTCTTATTTGTCCTGTTTTCATTTTCTTCCTCACCTACAAAATTTACCTGACACAGAAATGCCAACATACCTTACCTACCATTCCTCTCTTACTGAAGTTAAAAAATAAATGGGCATCTGTCCCATAAAGAAATATCATCCCATACATAGCTCTCCATTTTGCACAAGTGTCTTATTGACACACTTGATTTAGTCCAATTGGCAATACAACATGATTGCGTGACAGTCCAAATTCAGCTAATAATCTGTACTTATTTTCATTTTACACTTTGAAGTAAAGAATAGCTATCATTCTTTTCTACCTCCCTCCTGCACATTCCTAAATTGTTTTCCCTTTGTTCTTCCCCCTGCTTGCACCCCCACATTTCACCACTTTCCTATCTACCCCATTTTAACACATATAATCTGGTCAAAAAATAGAATCACACACAACATACACAAGTACCAAAAAAATGGAGTCTTTCACTTTTTGGCCTCTATGTTTTTGAAGAGTTTGGCATCACTCAGCAATGCCAAGTGATAGTGAATGGCTCTTCTTTGGTGCGGATACATCTGTGCAATGCTGCTTAAGCATGCTGCACTACGTCAACAAATATTAACACATGGTGAATGCTGTTTAAAGTATAATTTCATTTCATTATTACTATGTATGTAAAGTATTACATAAACCTGGATTTGAACCCTATATATTCTGGGCTCATAAAAAAATCTGCCAATGCATTTACTCCTAATGCCATAGCATCAGCTAAGCAGCAGGTGTGATTCAAACCCTCAATACTGAAAACTCTCAGAAATTTAGCAATGAAGCTCATGTTTATGCACTGCTTAACTACACATAAACATGAAAACTGGGCCATAGTCGAAAACACATCTGACACAGATATCCTCCAGAAGGGCCTCACAGAAACGGATAACTGGTGCCAGAGCCATGGCCTGAAGTTAAATGCCAAAAATGCATAGTCATACCCTTCGGGATAAACAAGGTTACCCCTAGCTACCATATAGGTGACAATCCACTGAGCACAGAAAAGTCATCAGGGATCTGGGGACCCAAGTTGACAGTAGTCTTTCGTTTGACACTCATGTTGCTAAAGTAGTTAGGAAAACCTTCTATATCGCCCACCTGATCATGAAGGATTCACATCTAGATCAAGGGAGGTCATCGTCCCCCTGTACTCATCACTCATTAGACCTATGATTGAGTACAATGCCCGCTCGGAATGTATCTGACCAGACACCTGATGCAGCTTGAAAGGCCCCAAAAGTTCCTCACCAAAAGGATAAAGGGTCTCAAAATATGTCTTATGCTGCCCGACTGAAAGAACTCCAGCTTTATTCAGTCTCATACCGCTTGCTCAGAGGTGACCTGTGCCTGACATATAAGGCCATGTCAAACCCAGATTTGATGAATATGCTTCACCTCAAAAATCTAGATCCTCAGAACCACAAGGGCGGAGACTTAAACCTTGACACGGTTATAAATAGAACGTGCTGGAGGGACAGATTCATCACCCAGAGACTCCCTATGCTGTGGAACAAAATCCCGGTACATGTGAGGCAGAGCACCTCGCTGGCCTTGTTCAAGAGGAATCTTGACCAATGGATGGGAGATCGCAGATATACCCCAGGGATTACTTCAGTGTCACTGCTTGACAGAGGCACAGAAAAATGATAGGCATAGTTTTTATTCAAACTAAAGGGGTGGCGAAAGCCACATAACTATGGGCTAGGCTTATAAATGCCCTTGGGCAGATAGCCTAGTATGAACCTATGAACCTATGAACCTATGATGTAAGTTATGGTAGAAGTTCTTTTTATCATGGTTGATTTGTTGCTTAGCCTTGTTTCTAATTTGCTGGAATGCTATGCAGTTGTTTTGGGGTTTGCAGGACTGCCAAGTTTGCCAAGCTTTGTCTCTTTTGTGAGGAGATGTCTAATTATGTTTGCTAACCATGGAGTATATGTAGCTTTTGTGTGAACTAACCCAGGAGGAGCCAATATGTTGAGAATGTCAAGAAATGTAATGTTGAAGTATTCTACTGTTGTGTCAAGGGGCATGATCTTAAGTAGTGACCAGTTACATTTTTTAGAGTGCTAATTAGGGTATCAGTGTTGAAAATGTTCTTACTGCAGATTTCTTTAAAAGTAACGAGCTTCAGAGGATTGATATGTTTTCTCAGTAGATAGGTTAGCACGTGGTCACTGAGAGTATCTGGGAGACAGCTTCTGTGCTGCTAGAGAAGGGGTCTGTTAGTTAGTGTCCAGTCTAGTATAGATTATTTGTTAAATTTATTGTCTACCCTGGTGGGGGATTGAGTGAGTTGTGAGAAGCAGAAGAGGTTTTTCTATGCAGTAATAGCAAAGTAAGCACACATATCCTAACTGTAAAAGCAACTATGCATGCATAAATCTGCAGCACAAACCAACTTTATGAGTTAAGTTTAAGACTGCAGTTAGAGGCTGTAGGTTCAAATACCATGAGTAACAAATATACACTTCTGCAATTCTTAAATAATATTACATAAATTAAATTCTATACAAGTGACATAAATGTCCTGCTGTTAAATGTAATCAATATAACTGGACCAAGCATATGTGCAATATCAGCACATTGCAAGGATAACTGAGCAATCCATAATTATAGATTGTAGTTGTTAGCAAGTATACTTAAATGCAAAACTTCATATAAAATAGATGTATTATTAAATGTAAAACTTCAGATAAAATAGTTGAATTATTGTGAAAATGCATTGTATGTCACATATGATGGTACTAATTTTATCTATATTTTTTCTCACCCCAACCCTTATCTCTCTCTTTTTTATTTTCTATTATGTGTCATCAAAATGTCTCCATGTCATCCATCTGTAACAAATCACTAAATGCTTCACAGCACAGTGAGGTAGGCAAACCGTAGTGGCTCAGGTTGTCCCCACTCCACCAACTCCGGCACCAATGCTCAGCACATCTGGGACCCAACCTGGCAGTACTGCCTCTCCTGCCCCTTCACTACCTGTGCCCTCAGGTAGCACTACCCTGGCTGTGGGTGCTGTGGTACCACTAGGTGTACTGGCAGAGGTGGGAATTTCATCACCCACCAGAAGATGCCAGGGTTGTTGCACAACACCATTGGTGTACACCTACTCCAGATGGAGAGGCTGCTCTCACTCATGGTCCATAGAAGAAGAAGATGTCAAGCACTCCAGCAGCCAGTGGAGTAAGGGGACAGTGATAGTCCTGTGGGTGAGGACTAGATTCTCACTGTCCTTATGTTTGACAGGCATGGGCTTGCCTTGTTCCCTCCCTAACCCCAATCATGGTATCCCTCAATCTTTTGTGTCCCTCACCATCCCTGTGTTTTGTCTTATTTGTCCTGTTTTCATTTTCTTCCTCACCTACAAAATTTACCTGACACAGAAATGCCAACATACCTTACCTACCATTCCTCTCTTACTGAAGTTAAAAAATAAATGGGCATCTGTCCCATAAAGAAATATCATCCCATACATAGCTCTCCATTTTGCACAAGTGTCTTATTGACACACTTGATTTAGTCCAATTGGCAATACAACATGATTGCGT
The DNA here is from genome assembly GCF_019279795.1 of Protopterus annectens. Lineage (NCBI taxonomy): Eukaryota > Metazoa > Chordata > Ceratodontiformes > Protopteridae > Protopterus > Protopterus annectens. The sequence continues at coordinate 56,656,878 of NC_056742.1, read as the reverse complement.
GACAGTCCAAATTCAGCTAATATTCTGTACTTATTTTCATTTTACACTTTGAAGTAAAGAATAGCTATCATTCTTTCCTACCTCCCTCCTGCACATTCCTAAATTGTTTTCCCTTTGTTCTTCCCCCTGCTTGCACCCCCACATTTCACCACTTTCCTATCTACCCCATTTTAACACATATAATCTGGTCAAAAAATAGAATCACACACAACATACACAAGTACCAAAAAAAATGGAGTCTTTCACTTTGGCCTCTATGTTTTTGAAGAGTTTGGCATCACTCAGCAATGCCAAGTGATGGTGAATGGCTCTTCTGTGGTGCGGATACATCTGTGCAATGCTGCTTAAGCATGCTGCACTACGTCAACAAATATTAACACATGGTGAATGCTGTTTAAAGTATAATTTCACTGCATTATTACTATTTATGTAAAGTATTACATAAACCTGGATTTGAACCCTATATATTCTGGGCTCATAAAAAAATCTGCCAATGCATTTACTCCTAATGCCATAGCATCAGCTAAGCAGCAGGTGTGATTCAAACCCTCAATACTGAAAACTCTCAGAAATTTAGCAATGAAGCTCATGTTTATGCACTGCTTAACTACACATAAACATGAAAAGCAGTAGAAATGTGTATCTCACATCTGCAAACAGTTTGTCAACCACTGTGCAAACCTGCTGCTCTGCAGTGCTCTATGCATAGTGGACATTAGCATTTATAACTTCTGTTTACTGTCCATTTAGTGTTTGTGCTATGAAACTACATGTGAAACCACAAATAAAATGAAGGCACTATCTAAGAAAAGGACACATATTTACAATGCAGCCACCTGTTACATCCCCCCATGCACTGCAGCCTTGGTCTTTCAGTAATTGTAAACAAATATATCAACTACACAACATAAATAAATAACAAAAGTTGTCTTATATACTATGCACATCTTTAGAATGACAATACACATTCAGATTTTCTAGTACTTGTAGTAATGTGGACAGCTGTTTGCATATAGTTTGTAAAGCTGTCTCTTAAAGTATACCTGCACATTAAAAACACAACCACCAAATACTTCACATTGCACACTCACCAATCTGGTAAAATGCAGAACTTTAATATCTTGACACTTGCACATGCCGAAACATCCATTTCATGCAGGCCTCCCAACATCTTCTCTCCAAATAACACTGCTGATGTCATCCACTGTATGTTGTCCTGCAGCCTTGTAAAAGTCAGACTTGTGCTGTGCTGATTGCATAAAGTACTGCGTTCTGTAGTCTGAGCACTTAGATAGGTAGGGGTTCTGTTCTCACTGCAGTCAACTTGGTGGTGTGTGTGTGTGTGTGTGTGTGTGTGTGTGTGTGTGTGTGTGTGTGTGTGTGTGTGTGTGTGTGTGTGTGTGTGTGTGTGTGTGTGTGTGTGTGTGTGTGTGTGTGTGTGTGTGTGTGTGTGTGTGTGTGTGTGTATGTGTGTGTGTCTATGTAGTCAGAGGAGCATAAGTGTGTCCTACAGTTACCACTCCAGTCCCATAGATTGTCAATATTTTGCCACTTGCACATCCCTACAGATCCATTTCATGAAGCCTCCCAACAGCGACTTACATAGGTAGAGGTTGTAATCTCACTGCAGTCAGCTGGTGTGTGTGTGTGTGTGTGTGTGTGTGTGTGTGTGTGTGTGTGTGTGTGTGTGTGTCTGTGCACTTGCTTGACATTAGAAAGAGCATTTTATACCACCATGTGGGACACTGCTATTACTATTTTCTCCTCACCAGACACTGCTGATTTCATCAGTTATAGCTGATTTACAGATGTGCAGTATTCTCAACAGGGCAGGGTCAGAGACTGGCATGTAGGCCAGGAACAATTTACCTCATCCTATGCAATACAGATTACAGTGACTGGGCTTTCAGTCTGATCCTCATATGTCATGGCATGGGTTGTAGGCCTTGTATTTTCTTGGAATGAAACCCCTGTGGTCTCTCCAGCTGCTGCAGGTGTCTGGGTACATGCAAAAGGGAGCATTATACCCTATAAGTGTTCTGATGAGGTTCACGTACAGTGCTGTTATATCATCCTCAAATGTAGATACAATGGTCAGATTTATAAGGTGCATGATATAGTTTTTCCATACCGCTGTGAACACTTGATGTTCAAAGTTCAAATTGCTATTTATGTGTGTTCCCATGTCTTGCACCACTAAGTTTCAGCATAAGGGGAGTGTTATCAATGTCATAATTAGTGAGGAATTACTCTTTGCAGAAGGCCAAAATAATGACACATTTTTTTTGCATTTATTTGTGCACCATATGACTTTGACATGAATCATTTGTCTGTGTTAACCATTCCCATACCATATCAACATCACTGGTGGACTCAATGATTGCACCCAATATGCTAGAATCAGCAAACTTGGTAAGCCAAAGGTTGTATACTTTAGCCTGATTATTCAGAAATAGATTCCAAGGAGTAAATGGCCCAGCACAGATCCCTGAGGTACATCAATGGTGACAGCTTTACTTGTAGGGATTGATTCACCAACTTTCACAGTATGTGTTCTGTTAGTGAGCCAACTGGTTAACTATCTAGTGATGTAAGGGTTAATCCCCAGCTGTGAGAGCTTCTCAATGATACTCTAGTGGGGGGTTGTGTCCAAAGACTAAGCCAGATCAAGATAAGTAGTATGTACTGTCCTATGTTATCCAGGTCTATCACACAGAATTAATGGGTTGTGACAACATCACAGATCACCTATAGCATGACTCAGAACATACACCTACCTGACACAGTTGGATACATACTTCAACACACCCTCCAGATGAACTATGTCTCCGTACACGGATGTACATCAATGTGTATCCTTCTGAGTTGGGGGGACAGCACCTGATGCATGCATTTATAGTCACATCCTGACTCTCCTCATCTGTGAGGTAGACCAACATGCCATCATGGACCTTTTCTAAATGGACACTAGTAATATCCTGGTTGTAGGCAACACATGTTGCTACATCCATGTCTGTTGCATCTATTAGATGCCCTCAAAAAGGTAATTTAGGGCATAAATGATGACAACACTATCATCCTGTGGAACTTGACGAGCCCAAGGCATTTAGCACAAATCCACACTGAGGTATTCACTCAGCACTGTCAAATGGGACTATAAACACTTATATCACCAAGTGGGTAAACCACTGGATCAATTATGTGCCATCTAAATATGCTGAAAAGTGTGAAGTGACCTATATCTTGAGTCCAGTGATCGAGTCTGTACATCGGGGTTGTCTCTTAGGCCCTTTCTTGTCCATTAAAGTCACAGACATCAAGAATGACATACACATCCTGTATCCAAACAGCTGTCTGGATGTCTACAGATTGTTGGTAATCATTGACTCCAACTGTGATATTAGTATAATACAGACAACATAAACACACACCAAAGAGTGTTGCCACAGCTGTGACAACACATGGGATAAAACAAAAACATGGGAGGATTTGATATGTTATGAAAACAAATGCACAACCCAAGGATAATGTAGACATGACACCTTATAAGCAGATTAGTTGGTATGTGATCTGTGTCCTGGGGTAGATGGTATCTGGAATGTCCACCAGCATGTGGCCACTTTGGTGATAACTCCCTTGTATGTAACATGACTATTGAATATGTGCAGGATTTCCACATCAAACCTCCACAGGTCACAGCCTTTATCACACTAATAACTAAGTAAATGCACCTTTCTTTGTGTACCTCCCTACACATCTTCCAGTGATGTGTAACTGAAATGTACCACCTTTGCCATAGTGAGCTATCACACATTATTGGCCATACCTAGGTATACTGTTTGCTGCATAAACATATTGTCTGATGGTGTGGAAACCCCATCAAGGTGTTATACCAGTTGCATGTATGATATCTGTGATACCCATTCCGGTGATGCACTCAATACATACTCGGCTATTACACAACATTAATGGTATGGGTTACATTTGTGACAGTGTGGATTGTGCCATATATATATATATATATATATATATATATATATATATACATATATACATATATATATATATATATATATATATATATATATATATATATGTATATATACACACACACACACACACACACACACACACACACACACAAACATACATATGCCATGCACACTAGTTAACTAGCCTGTATTAATCATAATATCTCATACAAATATAGCAGTGTCACTCCTAACACCTCGAGCAAATGTTTCAGTGTCAGGACGATGTGCTTGAGTACCCTCATAGATTGCTGACATGTAATAGTTGTACAAGTGTGTTCATGCAGAACCATCTATGATCACTCAAAATCACATATGTTGTGTCAGAGACATGGGATTATTGGTGGTATTATTCTGATATTATCCATGACTGTGTATGCTTCTTTAACTATTGTCCATGAGGCTGTAACTGTATCCCAGTTTTTGAAGACTTCTTCTTGACATTACAGTCATATTCAGGCAAATCAGTCTGCACAGCTTCACAATATGCATCCAACCCCAATTGTATATAACATCCCTGATAGATGTCCCCTCCATTGTTCATGTCAGGATACTTATATCACAATGACATTTTGTCCATTGTTATGCCACCTTGTCTGACAGTCATATAATTTTCAATGCGCAGTCCGTACTGTACCATATCGATATGTGATTAGTGTTCCTGCTACAACTGTCTTCCATTTACTTGCCCTCATCTACTGTACATTATGATGTTTCACCTTTCCTGTTTCCCTGTGTTTATTCTGACAATTCATCTGTGTGTCACTATTCAAAACACACCTTTCCCAGACTGTTTATTTTAAATGGCAGTCCATGTACCCTTACAGATCATTTATAAAACTTCGGTACAGAATGCATGGAATGGGATTCCACAGCACTCTGTGCTGTATATGCTGTCCTGCTCTGTGTTTGGACTGGTTTACTATCAAATGACTGAAAATCAAGACTTAAACCCAAAAAAGAATGAAAATTCAAAATATTGAGTGAGGGAATTTGCCCCTTGTCCACTGTTGTGCGATCTTGGAGTTAGTGTATATATATTTAGCAGGGTGTGTGTGTGTGGGGGGGGGGTGAAGCCCCCCATATGAAGGGAGCTGGGCTGGCTTCCACCTTGCATTAAAAATGTATTCAATATTTTGAATTTTCAGTCTTTTTAGGATTCAGTCTTTTGATTTTTAGCCATTTGATAGTAAACCGTTTGGACAATATATATTGACACATGATAAACCCTGGTGATCACTGTAGAATTCTGCACAATCCTGCTAACCTACTGTGCTCTAAGGTAAACAAGTTTGCTATTTGTGTTGCTTTACATGGTTTCCTGTGTTGCCAGCCATGAAACTTTGCTTGTTTACCTTTAAATATGGTGAGTGGCATGAATATGTAATCACTGCTACTGCTGCTCACCCAGCAAACACGAAAACTCCATGCGGGCTTTGCATGAAGCCTACACAGAGTTTATTGAATTCTATTTATTTTCATTTGGCAGAGTCTTTAGACGTATGTTTAGAAGGGCTAGCAGACTGTCAGAGTGAGAAGTTCTTACTGCTAGATTATAAAAGGAGTAACAATAGTGTAATATTGCTGTCTTAATAGCTAAAGGATATGATAAGTTACACCAGATAATTAACAGAATCAAGTTTACTGCAGAAGAAATTAAAATTATGTCCTGCAACTCAGGTAAATAGCAATAGAAAGTCTAGAAATGTCAAACAGCCATTTTTAGCTGGACAAGTTTATCTGTAAGAATAAAACCTATAATCTTTGGCAAATATTAAGGAAGGCAGATGGACTACAGCTAATTTTACAATTTATCTACTGTGTAAGTCTTAATGGTAGCATCATATAGTTAATGTACCAACCAACCAACCAACCATAACTAGGGTGGGTAGCGAATGGTATACAGTACTTCAGTCAAAGGGATTGGTCCAGTGATGAATTCAGTAACTTCAAGACTAAATGAAAAAGATTCACAGATTTATTTCATAGTTCATAAAGTTGTCCCTCTTACTGTGGCTAGCCAAAATTCAAATTCAGTTTTGCTCAAGTTTCAAACAGAAATAAGCATAAAAAAAGGGAAGGACAATTTGAGCTGTGAATCACAAATAGCTGAGAAAGATGGCCTACACAAAAAAGATAGTTGTGAAGATGGTTGGAGTTCAGAAGGACTTCCCCACAGAGGCAGGCTAAGTGAATTTTTTTATTCCTTTTTTCCTTCCCATTTAGCCATTGAGACTATTACTTGTTTATTCAATATTACTGGGCCAAGCATCACTAGTGGAGTGTTCATCATTCAGTAAGCAGTGAAGCATATTTTCCCTTTTATGCCCTAAAGCCTCCCACCAGTCAAGATGTGATGGTCTGCAGAGCACTCCTGGCTAATTTTGCTCCCAGTGCCAGTCCCAGGACTAGCAACACTCATCTCTAAATTCAGGAGCAAAAAAAAAGTTTTCTGCAAGAAAAAAACAGGTCCGTTCTTCTGCCAGATGGGTGCTCCTCTCTGAGGAACAACAACAAAAAAGTCTTGTACTTTAGTACCAAAAGAAACAAAGAAATTACATCTCTACTTTTAAAAACTGTATCAAACCACTTGCTATTTCTACCAGACATTAATCACTAAAGTATGTACTGAAACAAGTGCTTCAAAATCAGAATTCATCTCTCTACTGGTATTCAGAAATGCTGGTATGAAATAAATGCCGGATCTGCACTACTGACCAATCGGCATCTGTCACTCATGCCCCCTAAAACCTTGGCTGCCCCCTTAGCCCCACTCTAACTACACCTCAGATGGTCTGCTACACCCTCCCCTGTGGGTGTATACATTCCTGCCCATGTCTGATGAATAAGTTCATGCCACAGCTTACGGTGCTGCATGCTGTAGGCTTCATGCTCCAGTAGTTGCAACCAATACAGTGGGACAAACCTTCCTTGTTAAGGGTGGAAACTTGATACTGGCTGCTCACTTCCACACTCCTTTACCATCTCGTCCAGCTCATGACTTGTTAAATGACTCTGTGTCATCTACAACACTGTCAAGCATGCACCCCTCTATGGCAAGGAGCTAGGCTTAAGAATGTTTTGCTTATTGTGGAGTTGCTGAGTTGAGCATATGTTCCACTAGAACAATATGACATCCCTGCAGCTGGCTAAAATATTTAACTAAAAAAATGAGTATTTTAGCCAAATGGATTGATCCAACAAATAATCCTGCTGCAGGGGGATTTTGATGAAGTATGTACACTAGTAATATTCCCTAATAAATGCCAGCATTAGACATAGTTGCTTTAACACTGATCAGTGCATGCCGTCATTTACTTTGACATGTCATGAACAATTCGGTATTCAGTTCAGCAGACTGGATTCCATTTTGTTACCTTCCAACAGTGGGGGATCTGTTCTTATAATAATGGTCTCTCATGTCAATATGCACTAACATGGGAGAGCATTGCACCCCCCCTCCCGCATGCTGTCTCTCCTGGTAAGATCAGACCATAAATCAGTTTAATTCAATGTAATTATAAGACTAGATATTCTATCAAGCTAAACATTCTTGAGAATTATTCAAAGAAAAAACTATGATGGTATAAGAAGCTTCAAAGCCCCCTCAAATGCGGATAACACAGACTGCAATGCAGAGGTGTACACCAATGTTCTGTATAACCACTTAAGAAGTTGTATAGAATCAGCTGTACCTGACCAGATTAAAACCAGGTCTTGCTGAAAAATCAAGCCAACCTGGTGGACTCCTTGCATAAACAGACTATACAATAAGGGAAAGAAACTAATGTCCAAGGACAAGAATGAAATGGCTCAGCAGAGGAAGAAATCTCTCCATACCTTACACAAGCAAACTAGAGATGTTGTCAAGTCCTCCAAAGTTAATTACGAAGCAAAAATAACCTCCCTAGCTAAGGATAATCACAAGGCATTTTTCAAATATATCCAAAATCTAAAAGGAAATTGCCAGTTATGCACTGAACTGGTTGTGGATGGCATCACCCATACGCAGCTCGAGGTAATAGCCAACCTGCTAGCTGATAGACTTGAAGCAAACTTTACCCCTCTGTCCCCTCCAGTCATCCCTCAAATTATACCTGCCACTATTCCTCAGCCTGTTATCTCAAGAGAGCAGGTCATCTTGGTGCTCTCCAAAGCCAAAATCACAGCATCAATAGGGCCAGTTCCCTTTTAAACAACTTAAAACATGACCTAGCAGACCTACTTGGATCCCTGTTTAACCACAGTCTGTGAACTGTCTATGTTCCAGCAGAATGGAGGACAGCAACAGTAATTCTGCTGCACACAGGAGGACCATCAACCAGCCCTGGGAATTATAGGCCCATAAGCTTGACTAGCCTAATCTGCAAGACCATGGAAAGAATCATTATAGACCTTATGAACAAAGACATAGGTAATCTCTGAACTCTAGACTCAACCCAGTTCCAATTCATTAAAGATAAAGCATGCCTGTTAAACATGGCTGACTTCTTTGAGAAATTCACCAAGGCCCTGGGTGAGGGAAAGGCAGGCATACCACTTATCTTGACAAAGCTAACCCATTTCACATAATCCCCTACTCAGGTACTATAGAAAAACATTTCCAATTGGGAATTAATCCTTAAGTTACCAAATGGGTAGCCGACTGGCTCACCGACAGGACACATACTGTCAAAATGGGTAACTTCACCTCTAGCAAAAGACCAGTCAACAGTGGCATACCAGGGTTCTGTGCTAGGCTCCTTACTGTTCAGAATTTATTTCTCAGAAGTCCAGGCAAACTTGGATGGCCTGTGGCTAACCAAGTTCGCTGATGATTGTAAATTGGGAGCAATCAATGAGTCCCCCAATGATGTTAATATACTGCAGACAGGGTTAACACAGGCAAATAATTGGTGCCAAAACCTTGGATAAAGCCTAAATGCAAAAAAAAATGTATTATTATTCCCTTTGGGAAAGCTGATATTCCTGCTAATTACATTATAGACAACACCCCCTAAGTGTAGACCCAGTGGTAAGTGATCTGGGTACTTAGGTTGATAGAAACCTGAACTTTGACCACAATATATCCACAGTAGTAAGGAAATCCTTCTATGTGGCACATCTTATAAGTAAAGGCATCTCATCTAAACCTAAGGATGCTATAATTCCATTATACTCAAACCTCATCAGACCAATACTTGAGTACAATGCTCCCTCTTACATACATCTCATCAGACACCTGCAACAACTGAAGAGACCACAGAGGTTTCTCACCAAGAAATGACAGGGTACACAAAAACAAATGTTACATGGAAAGACTGAAAGCCCTGTCACAATATTCTGTTTCTTACATGTTGATAAGTGGTGACCAATGGCTGTTTTACAGGTAATCTCTGACCTGGCCCTGATGGAAAAGCTACACATTCACAAATCAAACTGCACAATGGTCACTCACTCAAGGAATCTTAATCTAGCCTGTGACATGAACAGGTCATGCTGGAGAAATAGATACATCTCCCAGAGACTGCCACTTCTCTGGAACAAGCGTCTAGTTCACATGAAAGAGAGCCACTACCTGACCCTCTTCAAATGCAACCTAGATCAATGGACGGGTGACAGCAAATTCACTGCTGAGGTGGCCCCCATATCCTTCCTGGACATTGGAAGTTGATATTAACTACCATAGTCCCTTACCTTACCACTGAGAACTTCACTCACCTAACCATAGACAATTGGGGCAACCGGGGATAAATATGACAAGGCTTGTAAGGATTTTAGGGCCGTTAGCCTAGTAACCTTCTATGATCCTATGACCTTATGAATAAATACATTATCTTAGGAATACTTAAAGGAAGTAACTATCTGCAGTTGAAGATAAAACCTGCTTGCTGACACCATCAAGTACTAAGGTTGCTTGATATATATTACGCATTTGTTGTGTGAAATGGGAAAGCTTATCAATGTTTTACAAGGATATGTTTTGAGAGATGTAACTTAATCCTCACATTTTTTGCTTTGCATTAAGAATTTGCATGGCTTAGGGCGGCCACGGTGGTGCAGCGGTTAGCATTGTCACCTCACAGCAAGAGGTTCTCCGGTTCGATTTTCAGCTGGGTTGCATTCTATGCGGAGTCTGCATGTCCGCCCTGTGGTCGCATGGGTTTCCTCCGGGTGCTCCAGTTTCCTCCCACATCCCAAAGACATGCAGTAGGTGGATTGGACACACTAAATTGGCCCTAGGTGTGAGTGTGTGCATGTGTGTGCCTTCTGTGGAAGGTTGGGCGCTGGGCTGGCAACTCAACACCGTAAAACTCCACTACCAATCATGAGCAGACAGATGATCCACTGTGGCGACCCCTAACCAGAAAAAGCCGAAAGAAGAAGAAGAAGAAGAATTTGCATTGCTTAATATGATATGATTTACAATGGTTCTCATACTGAAATATCAGAAATATGAAATATAGGTCAAATTATACAAACAAAGATATATACAAATGACCATACAAATAATCTCAGCAGTTATAAAGAGCATGTTAAATCATTACTGAGATTCATAGATAATACTGTTGCTCAGCAACCTTCCAAAATGATTTGTTTCAGACTTCTCACTTGCACTACTGAACAATCCTCATGGATATATTCTTGACATCACAAGCACACCTATAACAAATGGCTTGCTGAATTCATCAAATTAAAAAAATGCTTAATTATACTTAAAGAGAGGACTGACTTTACTAACAATATAAAAATATGTTTAAAAAGAGGACACAATTTGATAATAACTTGGCATAAAATCATACCAAATATTGTGTGTCAGCTAATTCTGCATGACTTTAAATGTATCCATAAAGACATTTTGATGAGATACACTTTTGGTTTAGAAATGGGTGACTTGCATCTGGATGGAGGGACCAATGTCTGATCACCTTTACCATATGTGCCTTGTTACATTTAAACATCCATTTTAATAACAGCATGGGATTTAGTAAATGAAGAACAGCTACATCCATTTTTGATAGACTGACAGCTCTATTACTGAAGACCAATCCTCTGCAACAACTAGCTGAAACTACTTTCAGGGAGCAGAGGGCAACCCCCCATGAAGACTCTTATGGTTGTGGGACACCACTTACAGACCATGGACTTATAAATATGTACTCCGGGGTCACACAATAGTGGAGAAAAGATAAGCTTCATTGTTGCTGAAGGTGATTTCAGTGGGATGACTTTGAATTATTAGCATTGGCTGAAAGTACTCAGTCTAATGTCAAAGTCATTGCAAATGTTATTGTCATACAGATCAACACAGTGGAAAAAGTGCATACCACTGTACGAAAATGTGATACTCGGGCTCATGCCACAAGAATGACAGTTTACAGAAGGAAGACAGATTAATAAGTTAAATAATTGAAAATGCTAAAAACAGAAATCAAAAATATATTAAAAATAAAGTAAAAAATGTTAAAGCTTTTTACAGCAGAAACAAAACAAATACAACAGCGACAACAATGATGCATTCTCCCCCAAAATATACTTTTATTTGAATACTAAAACATTTAAACATCACATATGATCCTAAGCTATAACAAATTATTTCATGTGCTTTATGGATTTGCATTTTAGATCCCAAGTACAGGATTTCATATCAGTATAAATATGAAGACTAGTAAAGCAATATAATGGCAGATTCATCTAATCCTTGTAGCAATACTACTGGCATCATAGAAACAGAGTACAAAGGAAACTCCTGCCATTTGTTTTTGACTTTGCATGTCACGGGCACATGGGAAAGGAATAGTTCTGTTCCAAGACTAACAGGACACTGGCTGTAATGATATGATTATGTCTAAAGCATGTAATATAAGGTTCAGTACAAAGCAATATCACTCTGGTGTGGCTGTTCTTGACTTTATCTGCTGTACTACAAGCATAAGAAAGTAAAGAAACTAATGTAAGTGTGTTAAGTCACTCAAAACAATGATTTGTGCTGAGACTTATGCACCTTTGCCTACAATATGCAGGATTAGGCTAAGTGAACAAACTTTTGGGATTTTCAAAAAGGCACAAGGGGATGACATGAGAAAAAAATGGAAATTAGTTTTGATAGACATCTCAAAAAATCAGCTCCATATATAAATTTTTAGAAGGTCAAAAATATAAAATAAAACAGTTGTTCCCCTACATAAATTGCATACTAAAAGCTGAATGGTAGAAATAACAAAACAATAATAGTTTTCAGAACATAGAAACAAACAGGTATGATTGATTAATGAGCAGTCTGACACAGATGATCACAACAGTCACAATTACTATTGATTTGATATTGTGTTTACCATATGTACAAATATTGATATAATATCCTACAGTGAGATTAAAAGTAGGGGAAAAACAGAAAAATAACTTCCAGTGTACATGAATGAATAAAAAGAGGATTTAATAGCAGTACTCAAGTATTATTTCAGGTTTTGAGCGCACATAACTGATTAGTTACAAGGGCAGATCCAGTGGTAGCTACTTGCATAGACAACTGAATTGAGGAAGTTTACAAACAACCACAATGCCAACAAATATTCCTCTTTCTCTAATACATAATGCATTGTAATAACATATCTGATCTAATTACAGGTTTTCAGTAACTATAACTGATAGAGTACTATACAAAAGGGAATGCAGAATGACCTCCTTAGTGAAATGGAAATATCCATTAGAACTTCCAGCATGGAGATTATTTCCCTAAACATCCCTGATGGAAGATTGCTAATTGTTAAGTACAGGATTCGTATTTTCTTATTGTACTGATGTGCAAATTCTGAAAGAAAAAGACGATAACCACACATAATATTTAAAAATGTTATAAAAATCAAAACATTACTTTTTTTCTCTCTGTTTTACTGCACACTCCAATTCAGTCTTCTGTTTGCCTTGAACACATTTATCTTATAACTAACTTTGCTCCCCTTTACAAATAATCTCTAAATAATTTTCTGAGTCAGTATTTTCTTAAATCCTGTAAAATCTCCCAGTACATTGCTCAAGAATTAACAGTTAACATTGTTTCATGAATGTAACAGGAGATAATCCAGTCAGTCCCTAGGCACAGCACTGCACTGCTATGCATGCATAGCCATCAAAATCTTTTCTGAAAAATTAAATTCTATAATAAGAGTAATGCAGTGAAGGAGTGAGGGGTGGAAGTAACAGAAAGAATCACTCCCTTCTGGCATATGCATATTATCTCTCAGGCTTTAGCCTTGGAACAAACCTTGCCAGACAGGAATACATCTTGCCCTAATTTCTACCTCTCCAAGGTCTTGCTCCTGTAATATTAACTAAACCTGATATTACATTTGCTCAGTAGTATACATTTAGTGTACAGTGAAGCAGCAGTTTTTAAATGAAGGCTGCTTACTTGCCTATAAATAATTGTGGCAACATTCAGAAGAATGAATCAAATCTAGTGTATCACAGGATATCAATTACAATACCACGTGCAACAAATTTTGTAGGTAATGGGCCACTACTGTGTTACAACAGGACTGCCATAAAAATAATTCAGACAGCTGGAAGAATGCTGCTGACTTGTAAAGAGAATACATTTTGTGAGATGAGGTGCATATTTTAAGACTGCTTACAAGTATTATGAAAACTGGTATACATATCTGCATTATTTACAATGAGACTTTGTAGACTATTTATAGAGCTGTTACACAAAAAGATTTAATAATGCAGGCAAGCTGATTTTCCAAAACTCGCGATGATATGTCTCATCATTATGCAGTGTTTATAAACATAATCAACAAACTTTAGACAAATCATTCACTTGTAGTAAAACCGAATGTTAGTAATATACCCTCTTCCTGCATTGAGTAATACCAAATCACTACAAAATGAATGAGAGAGATCTGCCTAACAGCATAGGAATGCTGTAAAATAATAAAAGAAATGTGACACTGAGATGAGGTTGTTCTCTTCTGCTATTCATAACCATAGTGACTACATGCCACTGGGGTTAATGTCGATGCCTGTCATGTGGCATAACAGCCTTTTGATGTTACTAAATTGCACACAGGAGCACCTATTGCCCTGATACCTTCTAGGCACTCTTGGGGTTACACTGGCAAGCACTGCTGTGTAGCACAGCAGTGCCACATAATACAACAATGTAAGACAGGTACAGGACAGTGTGTCTCACCAAGAGCTATTTAGACATTCTGTCTCAGCAAGAACTATTTATAACTGCCTTCCAACACCATTCCATTATCTACCATGATGCTTGTCATTCATAAAGAAATCAAAGTTATTAAGCATGTGTGGAACAATTTTCATTAGCATATTATGATAATGAATGAGTATGGAGCTGTGCAAGCTCCACTATAGCATCACTGATAGTCCATAGCCATAGGGAACGCAAATGCTAATAGGGATTTTCCTGTCATGGAACAGAGAAAGGATGTTTTTACTTGATTTTTTTCCCTTTTTTTGTGGAGAAACATACTATCAGGCGAGGGGGGATGCTGCACTCTGGACAGATGTATATCTGATTACCAATAGATTATTCCACCAGGACCAGCTCTAACAATGCTGATTCTCTGAACTGCATACAACTCATTGGCGGTTGCTTTGCATATGTTCTCTGTACATACAGTGGTATGCTTCCACAGTGGGGCACTTATGTAGTCTTGTCCCATTATGTGCTGAACTTTCTGAATTTGTATGGGGTCGGTACACATATTTAATGTGTAATATCCCTACTCCACTGCACATTAACATTTCTGAATTCTGGCTTTGCTGTAGGCTAGGCTTGCTTCAGTGTTATAGAGTCATACTGTGACTTCAAACAGTTCAGGAATCCTCCAGCCTCCACTTAAAATTGCTAAATATTTTTCTAAGTGCTACATGTGATTTATTTCTTCATGAGAGCTGAAATTTTGAGGGATGAGATTCAGAAGGAAACCATTTTACATTCTGAATTAAGGGTCTTTGCAATAACATATTTTCAATAATCTTCCTCGGTCCACTATTGTTTCTACTTCCTTAAAAAATCCCACATTAATATGTTAAAAAATTCAATACAGGTGGTGTAAGAAATTGTAGATGATTTCCCTAGCTTTCATTTTATGCAACTATTTTGAAAGATGCCTAAATGATATTATGATTGACAATAAAAACAAACTGCCACTACTGCATATCAACCAATATGAACTGCATGGGATGACATGATCGACAAACCACAATGTTTGCCAGAGATGGTCTGCATCTGTTGCCCCTAGGATTCAGGTTACTGGCTAAGGCTCTTGCCACCCCTATAGTGCCTTTTTTAGGCAAGGCTCAAAGGACAAAACCACCACCGTAACAGGTACAAGTATGCAAAATCTGAAAGTAATGCTACTCAATGCTAGATGTATAAACCTCACAATGCACTCTCTCAAGGCACTCCTAAAAATGGAGAACACTGATATCTGTGCAATAACTGAGACCTGGTTCAAGGCTCCAGACAGCACCCCTGCAATACCAGGCTACAACTCTTACCACACTTTTCGGCCACCAAACCAGGACCAAGACACTAAAGGTGCAGGAGTGTCCATATTCGCCAAGGATATTCACACTTCCTGGCTAGTTGCCCAACACAATGCATTCAAAATTCTCCAGGTGCAACTAACACTAGGTAAGACTGCAATCCAAATTGTAGCTTGCTACAGATCCCCCACCATGCCCCAAGATTGTCACTACACCTTTCTAAATATACTGAAAAATATTAAGATACAAAGAAATACCCTAATACTGGGTAATTTCAACTATCCTGCCATTAACTGGGAAAACTACTCGTGTCAACACCTTTGCCCAATGGTTCTTGGAATTCATAAATTCCAATACCCTGGATCAAAACTAATTCATAGTCCCACAAGGGGCTACAATATCCTGGACCTGGTCATTACTAACATGGGAAATTGATGCTCCACACCAGTGGTCACCCCCTCATTGGTTAGGTCTGACCATAAGCTAATCACCTTTGACATCTGCATCCCACCTCCACCCCCAGTAAGGAAACATCCGTAAAATATTTGGCCAAGCGAATGTCATGCTACTCAAGTCAGAAGTGACAAACGTCATGATACCCAGGCAGATGGGAATTGAAAGTTCGACTGCCGAATCCTACACTAAAGCACTGTATGAGCACATCTACTTGTGCATGAATCATGCCATCCCAAATAGAACCAAGATGCTCTCCTCCAAAAATAGGAAGCCAATCTGGTGGTCCTCTGTCATAAACAAAATATACAACAGAAGGAAGAAACTGTTGCAGAAAAGAGAAAAATCCCAGGATGCAAAAATCTCCCTTACCAGCCTCAGTAAGAAGCTGAGATCCCTCATAAAATTCTCCAAAGCTAGTTACGAAAATAATATTGCTAAAGATTCCAAAGACAACCACAAGGCATTCTATAGTTATGTCAAGAATCTAAATGGCAATGCTCAGATCTGCTCTGAGCTACAACAGAATGGCATTAAATATACTGATCCCAAGGACATTGCCAATATCCTGGTAGATCGATTCAGTGCCAATGTCACCCCCCCACCCCCTAAAGGGCCCATCTCAATACCGAAAGATTGCCAAATTCTGGTAATCACCGCCACAGAGGTAAAAACCTCACTCTTCAAAGCTAAGAATACAGCATCCATGGGACCAAATGACATCCCGGGCTGTGTACTACATGAACTACAAAATGAACTGGCACCTCACCTAAGTGTCATGTTTAATCATAGCCTCACCTCAGGCTTCATGGCCACTGAGTGGTGCACAGTTACATTTATCCCTCTCTACAAGAGGGGATCCACCTTGGATCTTGGGAACTACCATTCCATCAGTCTGACGAGCCTGATCTGCAAGGCCATGGAATGTATTATCATGGAACTTATAAACAAAGACATTGGCGACCTTCAAACACTAGACCCCACCCAGTTTAGGTTCGTGAAGGGCCGATTGTGTCTCTTGAACCTGACTGGCTTCTTCAAATCAGTCTCCAGAGCTGTGGACGAGAGTAAGGGAGTCCACACAGCCTATCTGGACCTCGCCAAGGCCTTTGACACCATCCCCCACTCTGGAATCATAGATAAACTTACTAAGCTGGGCATAAATCCCTAGTCACTTAATGGGCTGCCAAATGGCTTACTGACAGGACCCACACTGTAAACGTAGCCTACTCCAAATCCAGCTCCAGACAAGTGACAAGTGGAGTACCTCAGGGTTTAGTCCTGTGACTGCTCTTGTTTGGCATCTACTTCTCTGAAGTACAGGCCAACACTAAGGGACTCTGGCTAACAAAGTTCACAGATGACTGCAAACTAGGAGCCATTATTGAATCCCCAAATGATGTGGATATTCTATGAAAGGGCCTTACAGAAACAGATACTTGGTGCCAGAGCCATGGGCTCAAGCTCAATGCCAAGAAGTGTATAGTTATCCCCTTTGGAAAAAACAGGTACCCATCAATTACCATATAGGTGGCAGTACACTAAATACTGAAAGTGTGATAAGAGACTTATGAACACAGGTGGACAGTGGTCTCACCTTTGATAACCACATTGCCACATTGCCACAACAGTAAGGAAATCCTTCTATGTGGCACACCTTATCACTAAGGGATTTTCATCCAGAAAAAAGGAGGTCATCGTCCCACTGTACTCATCCCTCATTAGACCCATCATAGAGTACAACGCCCCATTTGGTATGTAACTCACAAGACATCTGCAACAACTGGAATGTCCACAGAAACACCTCACTAAAAGAATCACAGGCCTAAAGACGATGCCCTATGCTGTCCAAGTAAAAAAAACTCCAGCTATACTCTGTTGCATATCGTCTACTCAGAGGCAATCTCCACATAACATACAAGGCCATGTCAAACCCAGAGCTGTTGGACATGCTACACTTAAAGAAATCCAAATCCATCAGAGCCACATGCTCCAAGGACCTAAATCATCATCATAGGTTCATAGGTTCATACTAGGCTATCTGCCCTAGGGCATTTATAAGCCTAGCCAGATTGTGTTTGGCTTTCGCCACCCATTTTAAATTAATTTTACTATGCCCTTTTTCGAGGTTAGTATACTGTGCCTCTGTCTAACAGTGACACAGAAGTGATACCCGGGGTAAACCTATGATCCCCCATCCACTCATCAAGATTCCTCTTGAAGAGAGTCAATGAGGGACTCTGCCTAACCTGGACTGGGATTTTATTCCAGAGTTAAGGTAGCCTCTGGGTTATGAATCTGTCCCTCCAGCATGTGATATTTATTTCAGTGCTGAGGTTCAAGTCTCTCGAGCATGTAGCTCGATGGGATTTGGATTTTCTGAGGTGCAGCATGTCCATTAATTCCGGGTTGGACATGGCTTTATACATCAGGCACAGATCGCCTCTGAGCAGGCGGTATGCCACTGAGTAGAGCTGGAGTTTCTTTAATCGGGCAGCATATGGCATCTGTTTGAGCCCTCAGGGGGGCAGCACTCTGCTGGGATAGATATCTGCCCTTTTGGTGGGGGGGGGAGTTTGTGCTGAACCTGTCAGCTAGGATGTTGGCAATGTCTGTGGGTTCGGTGTATTTTTTGTCATTTTGGACTAATTCTGAGCATATCTGGGAATTCCCACCCAGGTTCCTAACATAACTAAAGAAAGCCTTGTGATTATCCTTAGTGTCCGGTGCAATTTTTCTCTCAAAGCTGGCCTTAGACAATTTTATGAGTGCCCGTAGTTTTTTGCTAATACTGATCAGAGATGCCTTCCCTTTTTGGGATTTTGCTCTATCATGTAGTAGCTTCCTCCTTCTATTGTATAGTTTGTTTATGGCTGGGGTCCACCAGACAGGACGTCTGCCTTTGGAGGATTGGGTCTTGGTTTTATTTGGGATTTCATGATCCATGCATTCCTGAAGGTGTTCATAGAATGCGTTTATAAAGGATTCTGCGGTCTGGGCTGTATTTTCCACAGGCCCGGGGGCTTTGAAGGATTCCACCTCAGTTTTGAGGAGTGTGAAATTTGCTTTAGAGAAGTTTTTCACTGTGGTTTTCTTGGCAGGGGTGGGGTCTGGATGTGAATATCCAGTGAGATTAGTTTATGGTCTGATCTTACCAGTGAGGGATACACTTCTGGTCTGGAGCATAGAGTCCCCATGTTGGTGATGATCAGGTCCAGTATGTTTTCCCCTCTTGTGGGAGTGGTAACAAGTTGTTCCATAGCATTTGAGTTTATAAATTCTAGGAACCTTTGGGTTAGGGTGTTGGAGCTAGAGTAATGCCCCCAGCCTATGTTTGGGTAGTTGAAGTCGCCCAATATAATGGTGTTTGGAGAGACCTTCATATTTTCCAGTGTTCTCAGGAAGGCCAAGTGGAGTTCCTGGGTTTGGGAGGGTGGTCTGTAGCAGGCTATAAACTGGAAGGCAGTTTTACCCACTGTTAGTTGCACATGGATAGCCTCTGATGCCTCGTGCTGTGCCACCAACCTGGAGGTGTGGGTATCTTTGACGAATATTGATACTCCCCCTCCTTTTGTGGTTCGGTACAAGTTTTGGGGCCGAAACGCATGGTGTGAGGTATGACCTGGAAGTGCTGGGATGCTCTCGGAAGCCTTGAACCAGGTTTCTGTTACTGCACAGATATCGATGTTCTCCATGCTAAGGAGAGTTTCGAGTGCATGCATCTTGAGGTTTAGACTTCTGGCGTTGAGTAGCACTACTCTTAGTTTCTTATCCCTTGTGATACCTATGGAGGTGTGTTTGTCTTTTGAGCCTTGCCTAAAAAGGCACTATGGGGGTAGCAAGAGCCTTTGCCAATATCCGAAAGCCCAGGGGTGATAGGTGCAAGCCATCCCTAGCGAAGCATCGTGGCTTGTCGAGCATGTCAACCCAGGCTGACAGACATTGGATCCCCTTTGAATGACACCAATACTTAAGCCAGTTGTTGAAACTGATCATCTTGTCTTCATATTGTGGCATAATTCTTGGTGAGGGTAAGATGCTACTCAAGGTCAGGGTCATACCGGCCTGGGCAACATGCTCAGAGAGCTCCTCTATGTCTCTTTTCATGTAGTCCAGGGAGGTACGTCTCAGGTCATTCACACCAGCATGGACAATGACTGAGTCATATTTGTACTTGCCTTGGAGTGACCTGAATGCTTGTCTTATGTGGCGGATCCTAGCGCCTGACAGGCAGCTCACCATGACCTTCTCCTTGTTCAGCCTGGTGAGCGGGACGTCAGTGTGCCTGACGATAGAGTCACCTATTACAAGTGTATCAGGTGTGTTGTTTAGCCTTAAGGGCTGTGACTGTTTGGCACACTGGCTTTGTGAGCTATGTGTTGCACATGTTTTGTTTTGGGGTAGCGGTTGCTTGGGTGTCTGCTTTGGAGGTCTCTGCTGCTTAGGCAGATTTTTATTTAGAGACTCCAAGTATGTTTTGTGTGTTTATGTGTTTGGTTTGCTGTCGTGGTAGGTCTATGTGAGACTGGAATTGTAGTGAGTGTGGTTTCCTTTTCCTCCTGACTGGTTACGCCAGTACTGAGTTGAGAGAGCTTAGCCTCCAGTTTGGCTATATGGTTGCATCTCTCACATGTGTTGGAATTTGTTGGGAGGAGGAGAGGGTTGTCTGTGTACATGAGGCAGTTGTAACATTGCCTCAAGATTCCCAGATTCACCAGCTGGACTGGAGAGGAGATTGACAACTGACCTTTGGACATGCTAGAATAGTATTGGGAATTCCTTTATAATCGAAAAAAAAGGGCCAATGGGGAACAAGGTACTCAAGGGGAGTTTGTGAGGGTGTAGTGCTTTTAATTTTTTAGTGCTGACTTATATAATTGCTTTAGTGAGCAAGTGCCAGGTAACTTAAATGCAATGTGCTACAGGTAACTTAAATGCAAAAACGATAAACAGTAACTTTCATTCAAGTGAAACAAGGAAATAAGCACAGTAAGCAATGCAGATATCACTAGGGATCCACAGAAGTGCTGAAAAGCCGCGTTTTAGGTGGAATTAGCATTTCAGGGAAATAACAAGCAAACAAACAACAAGCATACAAACAAAGCTAGATTCAGCAGGCCTGGATCTAGTCTGTGCTACAGCAAACAAGGTGTACCAGTTTCAGTAAGAAGCAGTTCAAATATGCAGGCACTATAAGCCTTTAACCAGAAATTCCCAGCTCAGAAGGGCAGAGTCCAGCCTCTCCTCCCACAAGAGTGCAGACCACAAACCCTCTTAATGTAAAATAGCTGGCCTGAAGCCCAAGTGCTTAAACCAGAATTAATACACTTTTAGAATAACAGACACTGAGCCCTCAATCAGCAGTTCCCAACTTAGAAGGATGTAAGCTACCTGTCCTGCCACTACAGTGCAGACCACAAACCTTCTTAATGTAAAACAACTGGTCTGAATCCCAAGAGCTTAAACTAAAAGGCTAAGAATGAGTTACACCAAGCAGTAATGAATACAACTGAGTACTTTTAAGATGATGCAAAAGCAAAATAAAACAGGAAGAAACAAAAATACAGTAAAAGCAGATACATTTTTCTTTTTTTTTTTTTGAGTGAGCAAATGAGATGGGCCCAGGAGGAGTATCCAAGTGCAAATTTACAAGAGGGGTGTGCAGTTTCAAAGCCACCAAGATTAACACAAAGACAAAAACAGGGAGGGTGGGTGGGGACCTACTGAAAAAACAGTCACAACTTCCAGCTAGATATTGCTCAATGCAACACAAACAAATTACTTTAAATCGTGTATTATTTGATAAAAGTGCAGATAAAAATCTACTTAACTCCACTCATGCAGGTCTCAGTTGGCCAAAGCTCACAGTTTAAACAGAAAATAATTCACTGTACCACTTGTATAAGACAGAAACTGAATAACAATGAGGTAAACTACCCCCACTTATCACTGGCTATGCAGGTTTTTTTAACAAGCCTTAACTGAAAATACCACTTGTATAAGACCTACTGAAAAACAGTCACAACTTCCAGCTAGATATTGCTCAATGCAACACAAACAAATTACTTTAAATCGTGTATTATTTGATAAAAGTGCAGATAAAAATCTACTTAACTCCACTCATGCATGCAGGTCTTAGTTGGCCAAAGCTCACAGTTTAAACAGAAAATAATTCACTGTACCACTTGTATAAGACAGAAACTGAATAACAATGAGGTAAACTACCCCCACTTATCACTGGCTATGCAGGTTTTTTAACAAGCCTTAACTGAAAATACCACTTGTATAAGACCTACTGAAAAAACAGTCACAACTTCCAGCTAGATATTGCTCAATGCAACACAAACAAATTACTTTAAATCGTGTATTATTTGATAAAAGTGCAGATAAAAATCTACTTAACTCCACTGATGCATGCAGGTCTTAGTTGGCCAAAGCTCACAGTTTAAACAGAAAATAATTCACTGTACCACTTGTATAAGACAGAAACTGAATAACAATGAGGTAAACTACCCCACTTATCACTGGCTATGCAGGTTTTTTAACAAGCCTTAACTGAAAATACCACTTGTATAAGACCTACTGAAAAAACAGTCACAACTTCCAGCTAGATATTGCTCAATGCAACACAAACAAATTACTTTAAATTGTGTATTATTTGATAAAAGTGCAGATAAAAATTTACTTAACTCCACTTATGCATGCAGGTCTTAGTTGGCCAAAGCTCACAGTTTAAACAGAAAATAATTCACTGTACCACTTGTATAAGACAGAAACTGAATAACAATGAGGTAAACTACCCCACTTATCACTGGCTATGCAGGTTTTTTTAACAAGCCTTAACTGAAAATACCACTTGTATAAGACCTACTGAAAAAACAGTCACAACTTCCAGCTAGATATTGCTCAATGCAACACAAACAAATTACTTTAAATCGTGTATTATTTGATAAAAGTGCAGATAAAAATTTACTTAACTCCACTTATGCATGCAGGTCTTAGTTGGCCAAAGCTCACAGTTTAAACAGAAAATAATTCACTGTACCACTTGTATAAGACAGAAACTGAATAACAATGAGGTAAACTACCCCCACTTATCACTGGCTATGCAGGTTTTTTTAACAAGCCTTAACTGAAAATACCACTTGTATAAGACCTACTGAAAAAAGTCACAACTTCCAGCTAGATATTGCTCAATGCAACACAAACAAATTACTTTAAATCGTGTATTATTTGATAAAAGTGCAGATAAAAATTTACTTAACTCCACTTATGCGTTCAGTTGATTGTATGCAGGTCTTAGTTGGCCAAAGCTCACAGTTTAAACAGAAAATAATTCACTGTACCACTTGTATAAGACAGAAACTGAATAACAATGAGGTAAACTACCCCCACTTATCACTGGCTATGCAGGTTTTTTAACAAGCCTTAACTGAAAATACCACTTGTATAAGACCTACTGAAAAAACAGTCACAACTTCCAGCTAGATATTGCTCAATGCAACACAAACAAATTACTTTAAATCATGTATTATTTGATAAAAGTGCAGATAAAAATTTACTTAACTCCACTTGATTGTATGCAGGTCTTAGTTGGCCAAAGCTCACAGTTTAAACAGAAAATAATTCACTGTACCACTTGTATAAGACAGAAACTGAATAACAATGAGGTAAACTACCCCACTTATCACTGGCTATGCAGGTTTTTTAACAAGCCTTAACTGAAAATACCACTTGTATAAGACCTACTGAAAAACAGTCACAACTTCCAGCTAGATATTGCTCAATGCAACACAAACAAATTACTTTAAATCGTGTATTATTTGATAAAAGTGCAGATAAAAATTTACTTAACTCCACTTATGCTTTGTATGCAGGTCTTAGTTGGCCAAAGCTCACAGTTTAAACAGAAAATAATTCACTGTACCACTTGTATAAGACAGAAACTGAATAACAATGAGGTAAACTAACCCCACTTATCACTGGCTATGCAGGTTTTTCAACAAGCCTTAACTGAAAATACCACTTGTATAAGACCTACTGAAAAAACAGTCACAACTTCCAGCTAGATATTGCTCAATGCAACACAAACAAATTACTTTAAATCGTGTATTATTTGATAAAAGTGCAGATAAAAATTTACTTAACTCCACTTATGCGTTCAGTTGATTGTATGCAGGTCTTAGTTGGCCAAAGCTCACAGTTTAAACAGAAAATAATTCACTGTACCACTTGTATAAGACAGAAACTGAATAACAATGAGGTAAACTACCCCCACTTATCACTGGCTATGCAGGTTTTTTAACAAGCCTTAACTGAAAATACCACTTGTATAAGACCTACTGAAAAAACAGTCACAATTTCCAGCTAGATATTGCTCAATGCAACACAAACAAATTACTTTAAATCATGTATTATTTGATAAAAGTGCAGATAAAAATTTACTTAACTCCACTTATGCTTTCAGTTGATTGTATGCAGGTCTTAGTTGGCCAAAGCTCACAGTTTAAACAGAAAATAATTCACTGTACCACTTGTATAAGACAGAAACTGAATAACAATGAGGTAAACTACCCCCACTTATCACTGGCTATGCAGGTTTTTTAACAAGCCTTAACTGAAAATACCACTTGTATAAGACCTACTGAAAAAACAGTCACAACTTCCAGCTAGATATTGCTCAATGCAACACAAACAAATTACTTTAAATCATGTATTATTTGATAAAAGTGCAGATAAAAATTTACTTAACTCCACTTATGCGTTCAGTTGATTGTATGCGGGTCTTAGTTGGCCAAAGTTCACAGTTCAAACAGAAAATAATTCACTGTACCACTTGTATAAGACAGAAACTGAACAGCAATAAGGTAAACTACCCCCACCTATCACTGGCTATGCAGGTTTTTTAACAAGCTTTAAGTGAAAATACCACTTGTATAAGACCTACTGAAAAAACAGTCACAACTTCCATCTAGATATTGCTCAATGCAACATAAACAAATTCCGTTAAATCGTGTATTATTTGATAAAATTGCAGATAAAAATTTACTTAACTGCACTTTTGCATTCTGCTGATTGTATGCAGGTCTTAGTTGGCCAAAGATCACAGTTTAAACAGAAAATGATTCACTATACCACTTGTATAAGACAGAAACTGAATAACAATGAGGTAAACTACCCCCATTTATCACTGGCTATGCAGTTTTTTTAACAAGCCTTAACTGAAAATACCACTTGTATAAGACCTACTGAAAAAACAGTCACAACTTCCAGCTAGATATTGCTCAATGCAACACAAATAAATTACTTTAAATCGTGTATTATTTGATAAAAGTGCAGATAAAAATTTACTTAACTCCACTTATGGGTTCAGTTGATTGTATGCAGGTCTTAGTTGGCCAAAGCTCACAGTTTAAACAGAAAATAATTCACTGTACCACTTGTATAAGACAGAAACTGAATAACAATGAGGTAAACTACCCCCACTTATCACTGGCTATGCAGGTTTTTTAACAAGCCTTAACTGAAAATACCACTTGTATAAGACCTACTGAAAAAACAGTCACAACTTCCAGCTAGATATTGCTCAATGCAACACAAACAAATTACTTTAAATCGTGTATTATTTGATAAAAGTGCAGATAAAAATTTACTTAACTCCACTTATGCGTATGCAGGTCTTAGTTGGCCAAAGCTCACAGTTTAAACAGAAAATAATTCACTGTACCACTTGTATAAGACAGAAACTGAATAACAATGAGGTAAACTACCCCACTTATCACTGGCTATGCAGGTTTTTAACAAGCCTTAACTGAAAATACCACTTGTATAAGACCTACTGAAAAAACAGTCACAACTTCCAGCTAGATATTGCTCAATGCAACACAAACAAATTACTTTAAATCGTGTATTATTTGATAAAAGTGCAGATAAAAATTTACTTAACTCCACTTATGCTCAGTTGATTGTATGCAGGTCTTAGTTGGCCAAAGCTCACAGTTTAAACAGAAAATAATTCACTGTACCACTTGTATAAGACAGAAACTGAATAACAATGAGGTAAACTACCCCCACTTATCACTGGCTATGCAGGTTTTTTAACAAGCCTTAACTGAAAATACCACTTGTATAAGACCTACTGAAAAAACAGTCACAACTTCCAGCTAGATATTGCTCAATGCAACACAAACAAATTACTTTAAATCGTGTATTATTTGATAAAAGTGCAGATAAAAATTTACTTAACTCCACTTATGCTTCAGTTGATTGTATGCAGGTCTTAGTTGGCCAAAGCTCACAGTTTAAACAGAAAATAATTCACTGTACCACTTGTATAAGACAGAAACTGAATAACAATGAGGTAAACTACCCCACTTATCACTGGCTATGCATGTTTTTAACAAGCCTTAACTGAAAATACCACTTGTATAAGACCTACTGAAAAAACAGTCACAACTTCCAGCTAGATATTGCTCAATGCAACACAAACAAATTACTTTAAATCATGTATTATTTGATAAAAGTGCAGATAAAAATTTACTTAACTCCACTTATGCTTTCAGTTGATTGTATGCAGGTCTTAGTTGGCCAAAGCTCACAGTTTAAACAGAAAATAATTCACTGTACCACTTGTATAAGACAGAAACTGAATAACAATGAGGTAAACTACCTCCACTTATCACTGGCTATGCAGGTTTTTTAACAAGCCTTAACTGAAAATACCACTTGTATAAGACCTACTTAAAAACAGTCACAATTTCCAGCTAGATATTGCTCAATGCAACACAAACAAATTACTTTAAATCATGTATTATTTGATAAAAGTGCAGATAAAAATTTACTTAACTCCACTTATGCATTCAGTTGATTGTATGCAGGTCTTAGTTGGCCAAAGCTCACAGTTTAAACAGAAAATAATTCACTGTACCACTTGTATAAGACAGAAACTGAATAACAATGAGGTAAACTACCCCCACTTATCACTGGCTATGCAGGTTTTTTAACAAGCCTTAACTGAAAATACCACTTGTATAAGACCTACTGAAAAAACAGTCACAACTTCCAGCTAGATATTGCTCAATGCAACACAAACAAATTACTTTAAATCGTGTATTATTTGATAAAAGTGCAGATAAAAATTTACTTAACTCACTTATGCAATCAGTTGAATGTATGCAGGTCTTAGTTGGCCAAAGCTCACAGTTTAAACAGAAAATAATTCACTGTACCACTTGTATAAGACAGAAACTGAATAACAATGAGGTAAACTACCCCCACTTATCACTGGCTATGCAGGTTTTTTAACAAGCCTTAACTGAAAATACCACTTGTATAAGACCTACTGAAAAAACAGTCACAACTTCCAGCTAGATATTGCTCAATGCAACACAAACAAATTACTTTAAATCGTGTATTATTTGATAAAAGTGCAGATAAAAATTTACTTAACTGCACTTATGCTCAGTTGATTGTATGCAGGTCTTAGTTGGCCAAAGCTCACAGTTTAAACAGAAAATAATTCACTGTACCACTTGTATAAGACAGAAACTGAATAACAATGAGGTAAACTACCTCCACTTATCACTGGCTATGCAGGTTTTTTTAACAAGCCTTAACTGAAAATACCACTTGTATAAGACCTACTGAAAAAACAGTCACAATTTCCAGCTAGATATTGCTCAATGCAACACAAACAAATTACTTTAAATCATGTATTATTTGATAAAAGTGCAGATAAAAATTTACTTAACTCCACTTATGCTTTCAGTTGATTGTATGCAGGTCTTAGTTGGCCAAAGCTCACAGTTTAAACAGAAAATAATTCACTGTACCACTTGTATAAGACAGAAACTGAATAACAATGAGGTAAACTACCCCACTTATCACTGGCTATGCAGGTTTTTAACAAGCCTTAACTGAAAATACCACTTGTATAAGACCTACTGAAAAAACAGTCACAACTTCCAGCTAGATATTGCTCAATGCAACACAAACAAATTACTTTAAATCGTGTATTATTTGATAAAAGTGCAGATAAAAATTTACTTAACTCCACTTATGCTCAGTTGATTGTATGCAGGTCTTAGTTGGCCAAAGCTCACAGTTTAAACAGAAAATAATTCACTGTACCACTTGTATAAGACAGAAACTGAATAACAATGAGGTAAACTACCCCACTTATCACTGGCTATGCAGGTTTTTAACAAGCCTTAACTGAAAATACCACTTGTATAAGACCTACTGAAAAACAGTCACAACTTCCAGCTAGATATTGCTCAATGCAACACAAACAAATTACTTTAAATCGTGTATTATTTGATAAAAGTGCAGATAAAAATTTACTTAACTCCACTTATGCGTTGATGGTATGCAGGTCTTAGTTGGCCAAAGCTCACAGTTTAAACAGAAAATAATTCACTGTACCACTTGTATAAGACAGAAACTGAATAACAATGAGGTAAACTACCCCCACTTATCACTGGCTATGCAGGTTTTTAACAAGCCTTAACTGAAAATACCACTTGTATAAGACCTACTGAAAAACAGTCACAACTTCCAGCTAGATATTGCTCAATGCAACACAAACAAATTACTTTAAATCGTGTATTATTTGATAAAAGTGCAGATAAAAATTTACTTAACTGCACTTATGCTCAGTTGATTGTATGCAGGTCTTAGTTGGCCAAAGCTCACAGTTTAAACAGAAAATAATTCACTGTACCACTTGTATAAGACAGAAACTGAATAACAATGAGGTAAACTACCTCCAATTATCACTGGCTATGCAGTTTTTTAACAAGCCTTAACTGAAAATACCACTTGTATAAGACCTACTGAAAAAACAGTCACAACTTCCAGCTAGATATTGCTCAATGCAACACAAACAAATTACTTTAAATCGTGTATTATTTGATAAAAGTGCAGATAAAAATTTACTTAACTCCACTTATGCTCAGTTGATTGTATGCAGGTCTTAGTTGGCCAAAGCTCACAGTTTAAACAGAAAATAATTCACTGTACCACTTGTATAAGACAGAAACTGAATAACAATGAGGTAAACTACCCCCACTTATCACTGGCTATGCAGGTTTTTAACAAGCCTTAACTGAAAATACCACTTGTATAAGACCTACTGAAAAACAGTCACAACTTCCAGCTAGATATTGCTCAATGCAACACAAACAAATTACTTTAAATCGTGTATTATTTGATAAAAGTGCAGATAAAAATTTACTTAACTCCACTTATGCTCAGTGGATTGTATGCAGGTCTTAGTTGGCCAAAGCTCACAGTTTAAACAGAAAATAATTCACTGTACCACTTGTATAAGACAGAAACTGAATAACAATGAGGTAAACTACCCCCACTTATCACTGGCTATGCAGGTTTTTTAACAAGCCTTAACTGAAAATACCACTTGTATAAGACCTACTGAAAAAACAGTCACAACTTCCAGCTAGATATTGCTCAATGCAACACAAACAAATTACTTTAAATCATGTATTATTTGATAAAAGTGCAGATAAAAATTTACTTAACTCCACTTATGCGTTCAGTTGATTGTATGCAGGTCTTAGTTGGCCAAAGTTCACAGTTCAAACAGAAAATAATTCACTGTACCACTTGTATAAGACAGAAACTGAATAACAATGAGGTAAACTACCCCCACACTTATCAGTGGCTATGCAGGTTTTTTAACAAGCCTTAAGTGAAAATACCACTTGTATAAGACCTACTGAAAAAACAGTCACAACTTCCGGCTAGATATTGATTAATGCAGTGCAAACAAATTACTTTAAATCGTGTATTATTTGATAAAAGTGCAGATAAAAATTTACTTAACTCCACTTATGCGTTCAGTTGATTGTATGCAGGTCTTAGTTGGCCAAAGCTCACAGTTTAAACAGAAAATAATTCACTGTACCACTTGTATAAGACAGAAACTGAATAACAATGAGGTAAACTACCCCCACTTATCACTGGCTATGCAGGTTTTTTAACAAGCCTTAACTGAAAATACCACTTGTATAAGACCTACTGAAAAACAGTCACAACTTCCAGCTAGATATTGCTCAATGCAACACAAACAAATTACTTTAAATCGTGTATTATTTGATAAAAGTGCAGATAAAAATTTACTTAACTCCACTTATGGGTTCAGTTGATTGTATGCAGGTCTTAGTTGGCCAAAGCTCACAGTTTAAACAGAAAATAATTCACTGTACCACTTGTATAAGACAGAAACTGAATAACAATGAGGTAAACTACCCCCACTTATCACTGGCTATGCAGGTTTTTTTAACAAGCCTTAACTGAAAATACCACTTGTATAATACCTACTGAACAAACAGTCACAACTTCCAGCTAGATATTGCTCAATGCAGCACAAACAAATTACTTTAAATCGTGTATTATTTGATAAAAGTGCAGATAAAAATTTACTTAACTCCACTTATGCGTTCAGTTGATTGTATGCAGGTCTTAGTTGGCCAAAGCTCACAGTTTAAACAGAAACTAATTCACTGTACCACTTGTATAAGACAGAAACTGAATAACAATGAGGTAAACTACCCCACTTATCACTGGCTATGCAGGTTTGTTAACAAGCCTTAACTGAAAATACCACTTGTATAAGACCTACTGAAAAAACAGTCACAACTTCCAGCTAGATATTGCTCAATGCAACACAAACAAATTACTTTAAATCGTGTATTATTTGATAAAAGTGCAGATAAAAATTTACTTAACTCCACTTATGCGTTCAGTGTATTGTATGCAGGTCTTAGTTGGCCAAAGCTCACAGTTTAAACAGAAAATAATTCACTGTACCACTTGTATAAGACAGAAACTGAATAACAATGAGGTAAACTACCCCCACT
Organism: Protopterus annectens; assembly: GCF_019279795.1. Lineage (NCBI taxonomy): Eukaryota > Metazoa > Chordata > Ceratodontiformes > Protopteridae > Protopterus > Protopterus annectens. The sequence goes on along the minus strand of NC_056742.1, from coordinate 56,626,016 downwards.
TATCACTGGCTATGCAGGTTTTTTAACAAGCCTTAACTGAAAATACCACTTGTATAAGACCTACTGAAAAAAAGTCACAACTTCCAGCTAGATATTGCTCAATGCAACACAAACAAATTACTTTAAATCGTGTATTATTTGATAAAAGTGCAGATAAAAATTTACTTAACTGCACTTATGCTCAGTTGATTGTATGCAGGTCTTAGTTGGCCAAAGCTCACAGTTTAAACAGAAAATAATTCACTGTACCACTTGTATAAGACAGAAACTGAATAACAATGAGGTAAACTACCCCACTTATCACTGGCTATGCAGGTTTTTTAACAAGCCTTAACTGAAAATACCACTTGTATAAGACCTACTGAAAAAACAGTCACAATTTCCAGCTAGATATTGCTCAATGCAACACAAACAAATTACTTTAAATCATGTATTATTTGATAAAAGTGCAGATAAAAATTTACTTAACTCCACTTATGCTCAGTTGATTGTATGCAGGTCTTAGTTGGCCAAAGCTCACAGTTTAAACAGAAAATAATTCACTGTACCACTTGTATAAGACAGAAACTGAATAACAATGAGGTAAACTACCCCACTTATCACTGGCTATGCAGTTTTTTAACAAGCCTTAACTGAAAATACCACTTGTATAAGACCTACTGAAAAACAGTCACAACTTCCAGCTAGATATTGCTCAATGCAACACAAACAAATTACTTTAAATCGTGTATTATTTGATAAAAGTGCAGATAAAAATTTACTTAACTCACTTATGCAATCAGTTGAATGTATGCAGGTCTTAGTTGGCCAAAGCTCACAGTTTAAACAGAAAATAATTCACTGTACCACTTGTATAAGACAGAAACTGAATAACAATGAGGTAAACTACCCCCACTTATCACTGGCTATGCAGGTTTTTTAACAAGCCTTAACTGAAAATACCACTTGTATAAGACCTACTGAAAAAACAGTCACAACTTCCAGCTAGATATTGCTCAATGCAACACAAACAAATTACTTTAAATCGTGTATTATTTGATAAAAGTGCAGATAAAAATTTACTTAACTCCACTTATGCTCAGTTGATTGTATGCAGGTCTTAGTTGGCCAAAGCTCACAGTTTAAACAGAAAATAATTCACTGTACCACTTGTATAAGACAGAAACTGAATAACAATGAGGTAAACTACCCCACTTATCACTGGCTATGCAGGTTTTTTAACAAGCCTTAACTGAAAATACCACTTGTATAAGACCTACTGAAAAAAACAGTCACAATTTCCAGCTAGATATTGCTCAATGCAACACAAACAAATTACTTTAAATCATGTATTATTTGATAAAAGTGCAGATAAAAATTTACTTAACTCCACTTATGCTCAGTTGATTGTATGCAGGTCTTAGTTGGCCAAAGCTCACAGTTTAAACAGAAAATAATTCACTGTACCACTTGTATAAGACAGAAACTGAATAACAATGAGGTAAACTACCCCACTTATCACTGGCTATGCAGGTTTTTTAACAAGCCTTAACTGAAAATACCACTTGTATAAGACCTACTGAAAAAACAGTCACAACTTCCAGCTAGATATTGCTCAATGCAACACAAACAAATTACTTTAAATCGTGTATTATTTGATAAAAGTGCAGATAAAAATTTACTTAACTGCACTTATGCATTCAGTTGATTGTATTCAGGTCTTAGTTGGCCAAAGCTCACAGTTTAAACAGAAAATAATTCACTGTACCACTTGTATAAGACAGAAACTGAATAACAATGAGGTAAACTACCCCCACTTATCACTGGCTATGCAGGTTTTTTAACAAGCCTTAACTGAAAATACCACTTGTATAAGACCTACTGAAAAAACAGTCACAACTTCCAGCTAGATATTGCTCAATGCAACACAAACAAATTACTTTAAATCGTGTATTATTTGATAAAAGTGCAGATAAAAATTTACTTAACTGCACTTATGCATTCAGTTGATTGTATTCAGGTCTTAGTTGGCCAAAGCTCACAGTTTAAACAGAAAATAATTCACTTTACCACTTGTATAAGACAGAAACTGAATAACAATGAGGTAAACTACCCCACTTATCACTGGCTATGCAGGTTTTTAACAAGCCTTAACTGAAAATACCACTTGTATAAGACCTACTGAAAAAACAGTCACAACTTCCAGCTAGATATTGCTCAATGCAACACAAACAAATTACTTTAAATCGTGTATTATTTGATAAAAGTGCAGATAAAAATTTACTTAACTGCACTTATGCGTTCAGTTGATTGTATGCAGGTCTTAGTTGGCCAAAGCTCACAGTTTAAACAGAAAATAATTCACTGTACCACTTGTATAAGACAGAAACTGAATAACAATGAGGTAAACTACCCCCACTTATCACTGGCTAAGCAGGTTTTTAACAAGCCTTAACTGAAAATACCACTTGTATAAGACCTACTGAAAAAACAGTCACAACTTCCAGCTAGATATTGCTCAATGCAACACAAACAAATTACTTTAAATCATGTATTATTTGATAAAAGTGCAGATAAAAATTTACTTAACTCCACTTATGCTTTCAGTTGATTGTATGCAGGTCTTAGTTGGCCAAAGCTCACAGTTTAAACAGAAAATAATTCACTGTACCACTTGTATAAGACAGAAACTGAATAACAATGAGGTAAACTACCCCGACATATCACTGGCTATGCAGGTTTTTTTAACAAGCCTTAACAGAAAATACCACTTGTATAATACCTACTGAACAGTCATAACGTCCAGCTAGATATTGCTCAATGCAACACAAATAAATTACTTTAAATCGTGTATTATTTGATAAAAGTGCAGATAAAAATTTACTTAACTCCACTTATGCGCTCAGTTGATTGCATGCAGGTCTTAGTTGGCCAAAGCTCACAGTTTAAACAGAAAATAATTCACTGTACCACTTGTATAAGACAGAAACTGAATAACAATGAGGTAAACTACCCCCACTTATCACTGGCTATGCAGGTTTTTTAACAAGCCTTAACTGAAAATACCACTTGTATAAGACCTACTGAAAAAACAGTCACAACTTCCAGCTAGATATTGCTCAATGCAACACAAACAAATTACTTTAAATCGTGTATTATTTGATAAAAGTGCAGATAAAAATTTACTTAACTCCACTTATGCGTTCAGTTGATTGTATGCAGGTCTTAGTTGGCCAAAGCTCACAGTTTAAACAGAAAATAATTCACTGTACCACTTGTATAAGACAGAAACTGAATAACAATGAGGTAAACTACCCCCACTTATCACTGGCTATGCAGGTTTTTAACAAGCCTTAACTGAAAATACCACTTGTATAAGACCTACTGAAAAAACAGTCACAACTTCCAGCTAGATATTGCTCAATGCAACACAAACAAATTACTTTAAATCGTGTATTATTTGATAAAAGTGCAGATAAAAATTTACTTAACTGCACTTATGCATTCAGTTGATTGTTGATTGTATGCAGGTCTTAGTTGGCCAAAGCTCACAGTTTAAACAGAAACTAATTCACTGTACCACTTGTATAAGACAGAAACTGAATAACAATGAGGTAAACTACCCCACTTATCACTGGCTATGCAGGTTTGTTAACAAGCCTTAACTGAAAATACCACTTGTATAAGCCCTACTGAAAAAACAGTCACAACTTCCAGCTAGATATTGCTCAATGCAACACAAACAAATTACTTTAAATCTTGCATTATTTGATAAAAGTGCAGATAAAAATTTACTTAACTCCACTTATGCTCAGTTGATTGTATGCAGGTCTTAGTTGGCCAAAGCTCACAGTTTAAACAGAAAATAATTCACTGTACCACTTGTATAAGACAGAAACTGAATAACAATGAGGTAAACTACCCCACTTATCACTGGCTATGCAGGTTTGTTAACAAGCCTTAACTGAAAATACCACTTGTATAAGACCTACTGAAAAAACAGTCACAACTTCCAGCTAGATATTGCTCAATGCAACACAAACAAATTACTTTAAATCGTGTATTATTTGATAAAAGTGCAGATAAAAATTTACTTAACTCCACTTATGCTCAGTTGATTGTATGCAGGTCTTAGTTGGCCAAAGCTCACAGTTTAAACAGAAAATAATTCACTGTACCACTTGTATAAGACAGAAACTGAATAACAATGAGGTAAACTACCCCCACTTATCACTGGCTATGCAGGTTTTTAACAAGCCTTAACTGAAAATACCACTTGTATAAGACCTACTGAAAAACAGTCACAACTTCCAGCTAGATATTGCTCAATGCAACACAAACAAATTACTTTAAATCGTGTATTATTTGATAAAAGTGCAGATAAAAATTTACTTAACTCCACTTATGCGTTCAGTTGATTGTATGCAGGTCTTAGTTGGCCAAAGCTCACAGTTTAAACAGAAAATAATTCACTTTACCACTTGTATAAGACAGAAACTGAATAACAATGAGGTAAACTACCTCCACTTATCACTGGCTATGCAGGTTTTTTAACAAGCCTTAACTGAAAATACCACTTGTATAAGACCTACTGAAAAAACAGTCACAATTTCCAGCTAGATATTGCTCAATGCAACACAAACAAATTACTTTAAATCATGTATTATTTGATAAAAGTGCAGATAAAAATTTACTTAACTCCACTTATGCGTTCAGTTGATTGTATGCAGGTCTTAGTTGGCCAAAGCTCACAGTTTAAACAGAAAATAATTCACTGTACCACTTGTATAAGACAGAAACTGAATAACAATGAGGTAAACTACCCCACTTATCACTGGCTATGCAGGTTTTTAACAAGCCTTAACTGAAAATACCACTTGTATAAGACCTACTGAAAAACAGTCACAACTTCCAGCTAGATATTGCTCAATGCAACACAAACAAATTACTTTAAATCGTGTATTATTTGATAAAAGTGCAGATAAAAATTTACTTAACTGCACTTATGCTCAGTTGATTGTATGCAGGTCTTAGTTGGCCAAAGCTCACAGTTTAAACAGAAAATAATTCACTGTACCACTTGTATAAGACAGAAACTGAATAACAATGAGGTAAACTACCCCACTTATCACTGGCTATGCAGTTTTTTAACAAGCCTTAACTGAAAATACCACTTGTATAAGACCTACTGAAAAAACAGTCACAATTTCCAGCTAGATATTGCTCAATGCAACACAAACAAATTACTTTAAATCATGTATTATTTGATAAAAGTGCAGATAAAAATTTACTTAACTCCACTTATGCGCTCAGTTGATTGTATGCAGGTCTTAGTTGGCCAAAGCTCACAGTTTAAACAGAAAATAATTCACTGTACCACTTGTATAAGACAGAAACTGAATAACAATGAGGTAAACTACCCCCACTTATCACTGGCTATGCAGGTTTTTTAACAAGCCTTAACTGAAAATACCACTTGTATAAGACCTACTGAAAAAACAGTCACAACTTCCGGCGAGATATTGCTCAATGCAACACAAACAAATTACTTTTAATCGTGTATTATTTGATAAAAGTGCAGATAAAAATTTACTTAACTCCACTTATGCTTTCAGTTGATTGTATGCAGGTCTTAGTTGGCCAAAGCTCACAGTTTAAACAGAAAATAATTCACTGTACCACTTGTATAAGACAGAAACTGAATAACAATGAGGTAAACTACCCCCACTTATCACTGGCTATGCAGGTTTTTTAACAAGCCTTAACTGAAAATACCACTTGTATAAGACCTACTGAAAAAACAGTCACAACTTCCAGCTAGATATTGCTCAATGCAACACAAACAAATTACTTTAAATCGTGTATTATTTGATAAAAGTGCAGATAAAAATTTACTTAACTCCACTTATGCTCAGTTGATTGTATGCAGGTCTTAGTTGGCCAAAGCTCACAGTTTAAACAGAAAATAATTCACTGTACCACTTGTATAAGACAGAAACTGAATAACAATGAGGTAAACTACCCCCACTTATCACTGGCTATGCAGGTTTTTAACAAGCCTTAACTGAAAATACCACTTGTATAAGACCTACTGAAAAAACAGTCACAACTTCCAGCTAGATATTGCTCAATGCAACACAAACAAATTACTTTAAATCGTGTATTATTTGATAAAAGTGCAGATAAAAATTTACTTAACTGCACTTATGCGTTCAGTTGATTGTATGCAGGTCTTAGTTGGCCAAAGCTCACAGTTTAAACAGAAAATAATTCACTGTACCACTTGTATAAGACAGAAACTGAATAACAATGAGGTAAACTACCCCACTTATCACTGGCTATGCAGGTTTTTAACAAGCCTTAACTGAAAATACCACTTGTATAAGACCTACTGAAAAAACAGTCACAACTTCCAGCTAGATATTGCTCAATGCAACACAAACAAATTACTTTAAATCATGTATTATTTGATAAAAGTGCAGATAAAAATTTACTTAACTCCACTTATGCTCAGTTGATTGTATGCAGGTCTTAGTTGGCCAAAGCTCACAGTTTAAACAGAAAATAATTCACTGTACCACTTGTATAAGACAGAAACTGAATAACAATGAGGTAAACTACCCCACTTATCACTGGCTATGCAGGTTTTTAACAAGCCTTAACTGAAAATACCACTTGTATAAGACCTACTGAAAAACAGTCACAACTTCCAGCTAGATATTGCTCAATGCAACACAAACAAATTACTTTAAATCGTGTATTATTTGATAAAAGTGCAGATAAAAATATACTTAACTCCACTTATGCTCAGTTGATTATATGCAGGTCTTAGTTGGCCAAAGCTCACAGTTTAAACAGAAAATAATTCACTGTACCACTTGTATAAGACAGAAACTGAATAACAATGAGGTAAACTACCCCACTTATCACTGGCTATGCAGGTTTTTAACAAGCCTTAACTGAAAATACCACTTGTATAAGACCTACTGAAAAACAGTCACAACTTCCAGCTAGATATTGCTCAATGCAACACAAACAAATTACTTTAAATCGTGTATTATTTGATAAAAGTGCAGATAAAAATTTACTTAACTGCACTTATGCTCAGTTGATTGTATGCAGGTCTTAGTTGGCCAAAGCTCACAGTTTAAACAGAAAATAATTCACTGTACCACTTGTATAAGACAGAAACTGAATAACAGTGAGGTAAACTACCCCACTTATCACTGGCTATGCAGGTTTTTAACAAGCCTTAACTGAAAATACCACTTGTATAAGACCTACTGAAAAACAGTCACAATTTCCAGCTAGATATTGCTCAATGCAACACAAACAAATTACTTTAAATCATGTATTATTTGATAAAAGTGCAGATAAAAATTTACTTAACTCCACTTATGCTCAGTTGATTGTATGCAGGTCTTAGTTGGCCAAAGCTCACAGTTTAAACAGAAAATAATTCACTGTACCACTTGTATAAGACAGAAACTGAATAACAATGAGGTAAACTACCCCACTTATCACTGGCTATGCAGGTTTGTTAACAAGCCTTAACTGAAAATACCACTTGTATAAGACCTACTGAAAAAACAGTCACAACTTCCAGCTAGATATTGCTCAATGCAACACAAACAAATTACTTTAAATCGTGTATTATTTGATAAAAGTGCAGATAAAAATTTACTTAACTCCACTTATGCGATCAGTTGATTGTATGCAGGTCTTAGTTGGCCAAAGCTCACAGTTTAAACAGAAAATAATTCACTGTACCACTTGTATAAGACAGAAACTGAATAACAATGAGGTAAACTACCCCACTTATCACTGGCTATGCAGGTTTTTTAACAAGCCTTAACTGAAAATACCACTTGTATAAGACCTACTGAAAAAACAGTCACAACTTCCAGCTAGATATTGCTCAATGCAACACAAACAAATTACTTTAAATCGTGTATTATTTGATAAAAGTGCAGATAAAAATTTACTTAACTGCACTTATGCATTCAGTTGATTGTATGCAGGTCTTAGTTGGCCAAAGCTCACAGTTTAAACAGAAAATAATTCACTGTACCACTTGTATAAGACAGAAACTGAATAACAATGAGGTAAACTACCCCCACTTATCACTGGCTATGCAGGTTTTTTAACAAGCCTTAACTGAAAATACCACTTGTATAAGACCTACTGAAAAAACAGTCACAACTTCCAGCTAGATATTGCTCAATGCAACACAAACAAATTACTTTAAATTGTGTATTATTTGATAAAAGTGCAGATATAAATTTACTTAAATCCACTTATGCGTTCAGTTTATTGTATGCAGGTCTGAGTTGGCAAAAGCTCACAGTTTAAATTGAAAATATTTCACTGTACCACTTGTATAAGACAGAAACTGAATAACAATGAGGTAAACTACTCCCACTTATCACTGGCTATGCAGGTTTTTTAAATAGCCTTAACTGAAAATACCACTTGTATAAGACCTACCCAAAAACAGTCACAACTTCCAGCTAGATATTGCTCAATGCAACACAAACAAATTACTTTAAATCGTGTATTATTTGATAAAAGTGCAGATAAAAATTTACTTAACTCCACTTATGCATTCAGCTGATTCTATGCAGGTCTTAGTTGGCCAAAGCTCACAGTTTAAACTGAAAATAAATCACTGTTCCACTTTTATAAGACAGAAACTGAATAACAATGAGGTAAACTACCCCCACTTATCACTGGCTATGCAGGTTTTTTAACAAGCCTTAACTGAAAATACCACTTGTATAAGACCTACTGAAAAAACAGTCACAACTTCCAGCTAGATATTGCTCAATGCAACACAAACAAATTACTTTAAATCGTGTATTATTTGATAAAAGTGCAGATAAAAATTTACTTAACTGCACTTATGCATTCAGTTGATTGTATTCAGGTCTTAGTTGGCCAAAGCTCACAGTTTAAACAGAAAATAATTCACTGTACCACTTGTATAAGACAGAAACTGAATAACAATGAGGTAAACTACCCCCACTTATCACTGGCTATGAAGGTTTTTAACAAGCCTTAACTGAAAATACCACTTGTATAAGACCTACTGAAAAAAACAGTCACAACTTCCAGCTAGATATTGCTCAATGCAACACAAACAAATTACTTTAAATCGTGTATTATTTGATAAAAGTGCAGATAAAAATTTACTTAACTCCACTCATGCAGGTCTTAGTTGGCCAAAGCTCACAGTTTAAACAGAAAATAATTCACTGTACCACTTGTATAAGACAGAAACTGAATAACAATGAGGTAAACTACCCCCACTTATCACTGGCTATGCAGGTTTTTTAACAAGCCTTAACTGAAAATACCACTTGTATAAGACCTACTGAAAAAACAGTCACAACTTCCAGCTAGATATTGCTCAATGCAACACAAACAAATTACTTTAAATTGTGTATTATTTGATAAAAGTGCAGATAAAAATCTACTTAACTCCACTCATGCAGGTCTCAGTTGGCCAAAGCTCACAGTTTAAACAGAAAACAATTCACTGAACAAACATGCTGGAGGGATAGGTTCCTGACCCAGAGACTCCCCATACTCTGGAATAGACTGCCCATACATGTTAAGCAGAGTGCATGCTTGGCCTCTTCAAAAGGAACCTTGATGACTGGATGGGAGATAGGAAATTTACCCAGGGATCACGTCAGTCACCTTGCTAGACAGGGGTCCAGGGAAGTAAATATTGTGGGAAGAAAGAGCCAGGCAATTGTTACGGCTAGTCTTGTACAGGCCCTAGGGATGATAGCCTAGTACCAGCCTATGAACCTATGAAAAGCTCAACTTTTACTTATTTAGTTATGTGTTATGAGCAGGTCTGGAGAGCAGTAGACTTGGGTTGATCATCCTGCATTTAGTGCCTGGACTTAGCAGAGGTCCTCTAGTCTCTGCCCCACTCAGTTAATTATACAGTAATGTAAAATGTAAAAATCAACTTGTATACAATTATGTGTACCACATCATGGCTTGTAGTAAACTCACAATCTGTTTTAGTTCCTGACCCATCTTTAATGTGTTTATCTATCAAAACCTATTTTCCACAATCCCTGGCCCTACAGCTATGACAATGACTGCAAAATCTGCTTTCTGATTTCCAGCAAAAATTATATTGTAAATATAAACTCCTATATCCTAGAGGTACATCAACAGAGAGCATCAATAAGCCTAATAGTTAGTACTAATAAATGTAGTAACATGTATTTTAGGAAATCAAGGTTTTTGTCAGCAACTATATTACTTAAAATCAATCAATATAAGGATATGGGCATTTTGATGTCTGCTAACTTTTCTTTTGGAAAAAACTGATACCTTATGTTGTCAGGCCATGAAACAGTTAAGCCTCATGATTAAAAATCTCATGACAAGAGACATTAATTGACTACTTTATAATAGGCATATATTAGACCAGTTCTTGAATATAATAATATATTCTGCATTTGCACCATGGGACATCTTACAAGCCTAGAGGCAGAACAAAGAAAATGTACAAAGTAAATTGTACAACTAAATGACATGACTTATTCAGAAAGATGCAAATATCTCAGAATGTATATTCTGCATTATTGTCACATAGAAGAAAAATATATTCTGTTGTACAGAGCATTTTATTATGCTTCACTACAGACAGTTGTAACTTTACAACAATATCAATGCGGTTTACCATTTAGACATAATTTAAAGTTACTTATGCACACATTCAAGACAAGGTTGAGATATTTATATTTAACCCTAATAATTCCAGCATTATAGAATAACCTACCTGTAAGGAATAGGACATCAAAAAATCTAGATACATTTAAGTGGAACCCCAATACTTGCGTTGTTGACTCACCATGTGATTCTAAGTGAGGGAATTAGTATATCTTGATGGTGTCTTGACATGATCACTGTAGCTGACCTTATAGACTTAGGAAGAAAAGTTGAAATTCAAATTAGGCTTCTGAGTGGGGAGATTTTTTTTCTAAGTGCTTAACGTGTAATGTCTGCTCTACTGGCATACAAACGTTAGGTCTTGCCAATGCCATAGATGACCAGGTCCCACTAGTGACCTGAGTGTTGGAGGAGTTGGTATGCTGAGGAAGAGGAGTGATCAGGCAATTTTATGCTCACCTCTGTCAAAGCAATGGTACAGTATATGTCTGTGGTACTTTTCCCATATTACAATCTGCAACCAAATAGAAGCACTTGCTCAATGGGAACAGACTATTCTTAAAGGTTATATCACTTGTGAAGGACAGCATTGTACTCCCATTAAATTACTTTACACACCAAACCCTGGCCATTCTACTGAGCACGTAAAATGGGATCAAATAAAGTTTAAAGATTAAATTCCTCAATCCATGAATGCTCCATTTCTACCGATAAACCTTCACTCCGGAGGGGGTGGGGTAAGATGAGTACTGCAGAGCAGGGGTCAAAAATAGTCAAAAAATGTTTCAAGTACATTATTTAAAACATTACAATGTACTATTATCAGTTGTGGTATGCTGAAGGTTTAAAACAGAAGGAATGGGTTTAATGCCAACAACAGGGTTAGGAAAATGAGGATACAATATGCAGTTGGATAACAGCTTATATGACATGTATTCTGTTTCAGGTACACATCAACATTCATGGAGCTTCTGGAATTAAACCAGAAAGTTATGTTTTTAATTAAAGTGCAGTGAGTAGGTAGAGTCAATTGTCTTGCAAAAGATACCTGCATTACTGAGAATGCTAGAATTTAAACAGCTTATGAGAGAAGAAGGTTGGCAGCTTGCTAGCTGCAAGTATTGCTTGACTGTAGTGCTATATTTTTCCATGGGTTAATATTTTTGGAGTACATTGGGATGATCATGCATCTCTTAAATTTCATTCACTTTATTAGGGAAGAAGTACAGAAGTCACTGCTACTGCTGATGTATACATGCTGCTACTGACTTTAATTAGAACATACATCTGATTTTTAGGAAAAAGCTGCTATGGCATACTTTGCTTCACAGGTTATGTTGTAGGGCTTATGACACACTGTCTGAATTTTATGTTATCCATTCTTATCAATATTGTTTTACAAAGCTGTTAGTGAGGTGCTTACATTTATTGAAAGCAGTAACTAATTCCAGTGTTTTGTTATTTTCTGGATACTAAATCTGTGCTTTTTGCCAGATATTTATGCTAAAAGATTCTTAGTGCATGCTTTGCTCCTTGTTTGGTTTTAATAAACTGGTGTCTAATCAAATACAGGTTCCCCTCTAAGATGTCTGCAGGACAGAGTGAATACAGACTATTCCTGTAGTTTATCTGAGCAGCTCATGTTTACCTACTACAATATATATATATATATATATATATATATATATATATATATATATATATATTTTTTTTTTTTTTGCCAAGAACCTTTGAACTTTCTGAAGCTGTGACAGTTCGTTACTTTTCTGTGGAATGCAGCATTATTTTATATTGTTAACAAAATCAATGATATATACGTGTGTGCAATGGCATCCTATAATCTAATGTAATACCTTTGAGTATGAGGTACGTTATAGAGTAAACCTTTCTATCTTTTTCTATAGCCCCTGATCAAAGGCTTCTTTTCTTGCTTGTAATGATTCCTTGGTTATTTCCTTCTCAAAGTTCAGTGTCTCTCTCTATTAATTTTGTTATCAAAGTATGTATTACTTTTCCCCAAATTTGATAATGGTACATTTATTGATATGGATTGTGAGACTGTTTTTGTTGCATCAAGTAATGAATTTGTTTAAACTATCATATTGTATGTCTGTGTCCATAGCAGAGTCAATTAAAACCCTTCCAGTTGCAGTTGACACAGGGGGGCCAATTTTCAAAAGTCTTGCCCTCAGTGTAGGCGACTTAAGCCACTTACAATAGAGCAAGTCTTTTGTAATCTGACTCACAGTGTAAACCTACTTCATATATAGATCATACACCAGAGTATATAACTTACATAGATAGCAAATCTTTTGAAATTGAGGCAGGCTTACAGTATAGTAAATCTCTTACACTGAAAGCAATCCTTTTGTCTGGCCCAACAGTTTGTTAACCACAGTTCTCTATTTGTAGTTATATTTGACAAAAAGAGACCAAGTAAGGGATGTTCCTACAATAAGCCCTCAAGTACTGTATTGGTCATGGCAGAAGGGTTAAACAAACTGCTAGCCCTGACATTTGCATACTTCTGCATACATTTTTTGTTTTCCCTTTTGTAGTATTGCTCATAGGATCAAAGGATCATAGGAAGTTATTAGGCTATTGGCCCTGAGGCCTTTACAAGCCTAACCAAGAATTTAGCCTATGTTCTAACAAGTCAGCACCCGATTCCCCTGTTCAGCAGGGACACAAATGGAATCCCAGTGGTGTATTTTCTCTTCCCCATCCAGTTATCCAGGTTGCACTTAAAAAGGGTTAATGAGGTACTCTGCTTGACGTGGAGGGGGAGTCTATTCCACGGAAGATGGAGTCTCTGAGACACAGATCTGTCCCACCAATAGGTCCTATTGATGTCACAGACCAGGTTGAGGTTGCATGTGTGGGTTACTCGACTGGAGCTAGACTTGAGGATCAGCAGCATTCCCATCAAGGTGGGATCTGAGATTGCTTTGTACGCCAAGCAGAGGTCACCAATGAGGAGTCTGTATGAATCTGAGTAGAGAGATAGGGCTTTTAGCCTATCTGTGTAGGGTAGATGTTTGAGACCCTGGATTTTCCTGGTGAGGAACCTCCGTGGTCTCTCCAGCTGCTGCATGTGCTTTGTGAAGTACATGCAGAAAGGGGCACTGTATTCAATTATGGGTCTTATAAGGGAGGAATACAGGGATGTTATGACCTCCTTGTCCCTGGATGAGATATCCTTACTAATGAGGTGGGCCATGTAGAAAGCTTTCTGTACAATGGAGGCAATATGGTGGTCAAAAGTCAGTTTGCTATCAACCTGGGTGCCCAAGTCCCTCACGACCGACTGCAAGTTTAGGAACTTTTTATTAATGTGATAATTTGTGGGGACGTCACTCTCCCCAAAGGGGATGATGATGCATTTTTTGGCATTCAGATTGAGGCCATGTTTCTGGCACCAGTCATTTGTTTGGGTGAGACCCTCTTGAAGGATGTTAACATCACTAGGGGAATTGATGAGAGCACCCAGGTTGCAGTCATCTGAAAACTTGGTCAGCTATATCCCACTGGTTTTGGCTTGCACCTCAGAAAAGTATATCCCAAACAACATAGGCCCCAAGAATGACACCTGAGGTACACCACTCGTTACGGGTCTACTGCTTGAGGTGGCTTCCCCTATTTTGACTAGGTGGGTTATATCAGTGAGTGATGCCTAGTTGAGCGAGTTTTTCTATTATACCTGAGTGGGGAATAGTATCAAAGGTTTTGACCAGCTCAAGGTAAGAGGTGTGCACTGTCTTCCCCATGTCCATGGCTTTGATGACTGTCTCAGAGAAGTTGGCCATATTTAACAGGCATGACCTCCCCTTGATGAAACCAAACTGTGTGGGATCAAGTGTTTGGAGCTTGCCAATGTCCTTGTTAATGAGATCCGTGATAATCCATTCCATGGCCTTGCAGATCAGGCTAGTTAGGCTGATGGGTCTATAATTTCCTGGACTGGAGGACACTCCACCTTTGTGCAAAGGGATGACAGTGGCTGATGTCCACTCAGCTGGGATGAAGTCAGTACTCTGGCTTTGATTGAATAGGGTACCTAATAGTATTGCAAGTTCCTGCCTGAGTTCTTGTAGGATGTAGCCTGGGATCTTATCGGGTCTCACAGAGGCTGTATTTTTTGCCTTTGAAAGGGCAGTGATGACTTGCTCCCTAGAGATAAGGGGAGGAACAGGTGTTGGGGATATCCAGATTTAATGATGGGGAGGGGCAGAGGGGTGAAGTTTTCACTGAACCTATTTGCCAGCAGGTTGGCTATAGCTATGGCATTTGTGTATGTGGTGTTATTGAACACCAGTTCTGAGCAGATCTGAATGCTTCTTTTGAGATTGTGGACATATGTAAAGAAGGCCCTATGACTGTCCTTAGTAGATGTGGCCAGTTTGGACACGGAGTTGGCTTTAGAGGATTTCACTACTGCTCTTATTTGCTTGTTCAGGCTAAGGAGAGATTGCTTTCAATGACCAACTCAGTCTAAAATATGTTTAGCTTTATGCAATAGCAGAGTGGACCATTTGCATGTCAGTTATAAGTAGAGATGAGAGTTCTTGCCAACCGATGTAAATACATTAATTACTTTTTCTTCTATGGGAATGGAACAGTTTTTTTTCAACTTCTTTAGTTAGTGGGATTAAGTTTCATCTATTTTCAGTCATTCGAAGATTAGGTCCAATGAATGGGAGGGTGGTGGTTTATGGTTATTAGATATTATTGTCTAATTGTACCTAATAGTAGTATTGTTTTGGGGGGGATAAACAAGCAACTGATTCATATCACAACAAAAGTAGATAAATAAACAGCAGCAGTATGAATAGTTACAAACAAAAAAGCAAGAAATAGTTTATAATGTTGTTTAGTCAAGTCTACATATTGTGAAAGAGAATGAAAGTTATAAGCATTATAAAATAATTCTTGTTTTTTGTTTGTAACAATGCACACTGTTTGGCTGCTGTTTTGTTCCATTTTTTGTTGTTTTAAGT
Organism: Protopterus annectens; assembly: GCF_019279795.1. Classification (NCBI taxonomy): domain Eukaryota; kingdom Metazoa; phylum Chordata; order Ceratodontiformes; family Protopteridae; genus Protopterus; species Protopterus annectens. The sequence continues at coordinate 56,610,342 of NC_056742.1, read as the reverse complement.
TCATATGATGGATATTTGTTTTTGAATTTATTCACATTATTTGTGCAACAACACATCTATCCTGTATCATATAAAGGCTAAGTGGTATGCTTTGGGGAGTCAGGTAGTTGCCAACGGATAGAAGTGCTAAACCCTTATTTTCTTTTTATTTACATGTGCGTTTTAGTCAGATGAATGAAAGGAATCAGAATTTCATTTTAGAATGTAGATGCAATTCTACAGACAACTTAAGTGCTGCAATTCTAATCAAAAGAAAGTCTCCTTTCTAGGTGATACAGGGAGGAGAAGATTCAGATGATTGAAATAACAGTGCAGAATACACAAGTCCTTTATTATCTTGCCTAATTGTTTTAGTCTCAGCATACAAACCATGTTCACAGAGATCTAGTTTCTTCAACTTTTTTTACACTGATTGGATACATTTAATAACTGTTGTAATAGGAAAGGATCTTCTGTTCTTTTCTTCAGAGGTGGGAGCTTCATGCATACACAACAAACATGCTTATCTGCTTCTTCACTTTACTTACTGCTTTCAATCACTTCTATTGTGTGCAGTTTTATCAAGGGAAGGATTTTACCTTCTTTTCAGTTTTACATAAATTATTTTTAATAATAGACTTGATCCTTATCTTTAAATTATCAGGAAAATATAGGCTCAGATACCATTTAGAACCCAATCCATTCTCAGTTTACTCACTAATGCTTTACTAATCATCTTGGATCCTAGAACTTGTCTGAAATCTAACTTGATACCAAACCCTTATTTACTTAAAGTTCAAGATAGTGTTGATCAGATTATATTGTCAATTCTGACCTACTCTGATGAGGATGTTGATAATCATATTGCATGTGATGTTAGATGAACAGCTCTCAAGTCAACAAAAAGTTGTATCCTTATCAGTAAAGAATCATATCTGAAAAAATGGAATAAGAAAATATTTCTTTACCATGACAGTAAATACTTCTAGTGGATCAACAACAAAGAAACTGTTATGATTTCAATAAGTGTAATTGTCTAATAGATTTTCAGCATCTGCAACTGATACATCTAATAAACTCCTTTTGAAGCTCACAGAAGTACAGCTAGGTTGGGATGTAGGTGGCAGTCACCTTGGGTACAGTGTCAACAGATTCTTTTTTTTTTTTATTTCTCCACATGTAAACATGGGTCTTGCCAGACTCCTCCGAGAAGGAATGAGCATAAGATTGTATACGTTTTTTTTTTCCTTTGCCCTCACATAGATTGTGAGGAGATGGAGGATTAGGACCTGGTCCTTCTGCTTAGGAGAGAACAAGTGCCAGATCACAAAAGGCACTTCTTTTTTTTTTTTTTTCTGTCTGAAAGGAGCCGGCTATGGTCCTAGGACCCCACATAGGAACTGGACATACACTTTGGACTGTGAGATTTTGAAATTATTAGCCAACTTGAAATAAAATCACAGTTCAAAGAAAGTTCAAATAATACAGTTTCAATAAAAGGTGGTAATATATTATTTTTGAATCCAAAAGAAACACTACACTTTTTACATTACTCATCTTAATATTTATGTTTCTTCTAAATCTCATCACAACAAAACTAGTATTACAAACTTTCTAAATAAGTTTATATCAGGCACTACTCCTTAAGGTAAAAACAACTTTAGTATTAAAAGATTTCTCTTTGCAAAACCTGTCTCATCTCTTAAACAAGGTTAAGCTCTGAGTCCAGATGGAGACAGTGCCTCTTTTTATTTAAAAAGAAATCCTACTTTGGTCATCTTCTGTAGTATTTATCATAACTATATTACACCTTCCAATATAACAATTAAATATTTAGAACAATCTAAGACACTTTTAAAGATGAAACCTATTCCAGATACCTTACTAGCAAATATGTCATCCAATTTCCCTTGTTATCCTTGATATGACGGGCAGTTTACATAATTTTTTCATGCAAGTAAGTACTGTAAATTTAAGAGCCAGACTGGGAGTATGAAGACAGAACACACAAAAAAGGAGGAACACTTATGTTCTTACTTATTTATTTACTTACATGCATTTGTTATCTCAGCTAATGGAGACTATTGGAGTGGGCACAATACAGTGCTCTGAACTGTGCAAATTTACACAGGATAAATGTCCATGTGTGTGGGAAGGGTAGACAAGTAAAATGGAGTTGAGTACTAAATCAGGGTAAATGTCTCTCTTATTTCCTTTTCTTTAACTTTCTTAGTTGCACAACTACATGACACTTAAGAAGGAAGCATATGCATAATGAAGTGGTTCATGCTGTTATTTCTGGGAACCAAAAACTAAAAACATTGCTAAGTACCTAAAATACAGGATGTACATAGGCACATCACCTTAGCAAATGGTTCTGCACATGGCATGACAATGAGTGAACTCATTAAAAAAGTAACGGGTTGGAAAAAGCAAAATTGCTGGTTTCTACAACTTTAGAGTTTGTGCAATTCTGGACATTTTACAATGAATTAAAAATAATAATCTTAATGCAGGTAGTACTTAGACTAGTGTTTAATGTATTTAGACTAACATGTTCTACCAGGATAACACCAACAAGCCAATCCACAAATAGTCAGCGATCAGGAACAGAGTCCAAACACTAAATTAATGTAGATTTCAAACAATATATATGTATATTTAAAAACTTTTAATATTGAATGAAAAACAATAAAAACAATAAATCAAGGAGATCAAGTGCTTTCGTCTCTGAATTCTGAGACTTTATCAAGATGAAGGACAGTCCGTTTAACATCCTATTTAAATAGCCCCTAACTTAGTGTTAAACCAGTCCTAACCCTGTAATCATGAATAATTCATGAAGTATTATAATACATGATTACAAACCTTCACAATAATAATATATAAAACAAATAAATATACCACATATAAAAGACCACATATAAAAGTATAAAGCATACATTTAAAGCCTACCTTTATGTAAAATATAAAATAGAATCTATGTAGTGTGATATTCACTCCTTCATCTTGATAAAGTCTCCGAATTCGGAGACAAAAGGACTTGATCTCCTTGATTTATTGTTTTTATTCTTTTTCATTCAATATTAAAAGTTTTTAAATATATATATATATATATATATATATATATATATATATATATATATATACATATTGTTTGAATTCTACCCTAATTTAGTGTTTGGACTCTGTTCCTGGCCGCTGACTATTTATGGATGTTCTACCAGGATATCTATTCCTGGGATGCCTCACACCATATAATAGAGAAAATCATCTTTAAGCATGTCTAATTCAAAGAGATCTCTTCTGTATATGCAGAACGTTACTTACTTCACCAAGCCAGTAAATACATTCTTAATATAAATATTACTGTTCTCTTCTCAGTCATTCATGTCACACAACATGCCTGCTACAAAAATATCCCGGTCCTCAGTTACCTAGTCTAATCTGGTGTGCCATGTCAAGTGATACATTCAATGAGAATTATTATGACGATGACATCTAGGATCTATCTTTAAAGAAATTCAGATCAAATTAAAAGATCTTGTGACTGCTGAGCATTTATTCTTTTGAAGGAATATGCAATTATCACTAACAGTCTTGATTTAACCTTATTACAGAGCTGTTAAGTTCTATGTCCCTTTCAACAGGTGCAGTACTTCAAATTAATAATTGGTAGCCTAGAGAAAGTTAGTTTTATATACATCAGTGTAGGTTGGAATTGATACACCCAATGATTACAGTGCCTTATATACAGGGAGACACAAAGTTACAAAATACCAAGATTTGCAAGTAGAAATAAGGACAATGTGCAAGAAGGATACCTAGACAATTCCAACAGTAGTAAGAGCAATGGGTCTCATAAAAAAGAATCAGCAGTACTATTTATATACTATCAAAACATGTGACTCTGTATGAACTGCAGAAGGAGTCATTTCTGGACACATTGTGAGCACTGTGAAAAGTACTTTTGGCTAACATCAAAGACTGCAACAATGCTGATTTCATAAACTTTAGTCATACTTTACTTAGGAATGGAGTCCATTCCTATCATGGCATTAAATGAAAAGTCTTCTGGAAATTAAACTGACAGAAGCCATTTGTCTCATGACTAATATAATGACCTTTGTTTACTAGGATGTTAAAATGGTTAATGTCAGTGCAACTTGGCCTATTGACCGATGCTTTGATCGTGACTTCAACATAATACTTGAGTGAAGTAGTTGTGCTTCTTACATGCTTATTTCATGTCACCTCCCAATCCTGTTATTTGGTTAACTGAATGAGCCACAAAAAAGTTCAAGGGAATGTTTTGAGAATCATTTCCCCAATCTACTCCATGAAGGACAGATAAATTCAATTAAATTAACCCAGCTAACAAATAAGAAAGAAAAAACAAGAAATAAGAAATGAACATCTACATAGCCTCACCATTGGTGATTCTGGTAATATTCTCATTTCATATAACATGCTGTTTAATTGCTTACATCACACATCCCTTTAATGATATTGACAAAGAACATAATCCTTTCCTCACCTGTACCTAGTTCCAATTAAATGTTGAACTGTATTGTCATGGCCTCACCTATCAGTATAAAAAGATGATTGTTTTGTTTTCATGTCAAATTCCTTAGCTTTTTTCCCTTGGAATTAATATCTCCTATTCTGTATTGTGTACTAATCAGTGCTTTCTATAGCATTTCATTTTTTCAGTATCTTTTTCTGAATATATCTGTAATATATATTAATCTTAAGAGTAAAAATATCAAAATAAAAGTATCAGTATAATATATTTATTCAATATGCTTATCTCATGTAAATTACAGCTGGCAATATAATTTTATATAAAAAAAAAATCAGTCTTTAATTTGGCTCCTTTATAGGTGGCCGAGGAGAAATTCCTTGAAAGTCTGCTGCCCAAAGAAAAAGACCCCGAGGAACATAATGTCAGTCGTTGTTTTCCATATGGAATAACTGCTGGTGTGATTTCTAATTGCATGCCAGCAATGATTCCCTTCTTTTGGGAGATTTCTACCTACTTCAGATTGGTACAACTGCAGAGGTGGTATATACACATTGGGGACATGCAGACGTGACACCCACATCTGGGGGGGGGTACAGCAGGGGCTTGCCCACTGCAAAACAATGCTTAAAGTTAACTGTTTGCCCTTTTGTTTTTTGCACATTATTTTTCTTTGAATTCTTTGCTAGTGATTATGCAGCTCAATGACTCATAGTAAAACTCTTTAATTTTCTGATCATAAACATGTTCTACCACAAACAAATCAATATGTTTGTCACTTATTAAAAACAGCTTTAAAGAATTAAGGCAGCGTTGTCTGAAGCTTAATATTTTGTTCCATTGCCTTATATTATTACTGATAGATTAGAACTTTTTTCTAGCTCAGTAACAAGTTTATTAATTACTATATGTCCCAAGAATCAGACAAGAATACTGCGGAAAAGAATTATGCTTTACTATTTCTTTTTCTTAGAAATGTATGTTAAAATGTAAAACATTTTAGCATGAAGGCAACTTGCTTGGGACTATAGGAATTTCTATTAACCTCACACCTGATTTTTCTTCATTCCTTTTTTTTTTTTATTTTATTTTTTTTTATTATTATTAGTCAAGCTCCACATGCATATATGTGCAGCAGCCTTCATATTTTAACATGCTGACATCTCAGTTTTTAATAACGTGGCCAACACTTTGTTATATTGATCTACCTCAAATGGCATTTCAGTACCATCACATTAGGGTTCTGTCAAACAGGTCCATAGGTACCTACTAAGCTACTGATCTGTGAGGATCTTTAGAAGTGTAGCCTGCAGTCTCATAAACTTTTTAGCCCTTGTAATTCAATTAAGAATAATACAGAGTAAAGCAGAACATGTATATGTTACTCCTGTCCATAAGGGACAAGAGTTCTAAACCAGGGGTAAATTTGTGGTTTCATATGCATTCATCCAGATTAAATTTCTGTAGAGTAAGTGAAGTATTTTTTTTATTTGGAGAGGAAGACAATTCTAAAGAAGAGGTACACTCTGTGATACAAACTTATCAATCCAATGTGTTCCATTTACAATGTAGAAGGGATACGATTTGTTAAGCAGCTGTTAAGCAGCTGCAAAGTTTCTATGATTTAGGCCTTTGATTTTCTTGGTAAGAAAGCACTGTGTTCATTCAAGCTATGCACATAACAAAGAGGATGTTATACTCAATGATTAGCCTAATAAGTCCTGAATACAGTGAAATGATCACTTCCCTGGACCAAGATGCCATACTCTTACAAATAAGTTGTGCAATGAAAAAGGACTTTCTTACAATTCTGTAGAACTGCAGGGACATCCTGTTCACCACATGAGACTAGTATACTTTTTTTGGCATTTAGCTTTAGTCTATGATTATAACATCAGCTATTTGTTTGGGAAAGGCCATCTTAGAGGATCTTGGTGTCCTATGGAAAGCAGTCATCAATAAACTTGGTCAGCAATAAACTCTTAACATTAGCTTTGACCTCCAAGAAGTAAACACCAAAGAGTAATGTCCTAACCACAGAACCGTGGAGTACACCACTAATGACAGTTATTTTTGGGGAGGTAGATCACCTGATCTTAATTTCCTTGGTTCTACTTCTAAGCCAGTTTGAGTTACATATAGATTATCATTTAGCTGGGATAATTTATCAACAATACCTGGATGTGAAATGGTGTTGAACACTTTTGTGAGGTCTACATATGTGATCTGTACCAATTTTCCCCTCATCCTTTGCTTCAGTACTATTTTTAAAGAAGTCAACCAAGTTAAGCAGGCAGAATCTGCTCTTGGCAAAACTATACTGTCTTGGGTCAACAGCTTGTAGGTTACCTGCATCCTTATTTATTAACCCATAATGATCTTCTCCACAGCCTTACAGATGAGGCTGGTCAGACATATAGGTCTATCATTGCCTGGGTCAATTGTCACTCTGCCTTTGTGCAGGGCAATGACAGTTGTCATTTTCCATTCATTTGGATCAAAGCATGGTAGGATATTCATACTGAATAGCCTCTACAGGGGGTTTGACCGATCCTGTTTCAGGCTGGCCAGTAGGTAGCCTGGTAAGTTATGTGGCTCCAGTGATGCAGTGTTCTTTGCCTTGGTGAAAGCTTTGAAGGCTTATTCTTAGGAGATTTGTGGAAGGTGTAAATTTTGGTAGGTGATCTGGGAATTTAGTGGGAGAGGCAGGGGCCTGAAGTTAAAGCTAAATGTATCTGCTAGTACATTGACAGTCCTCAGGGTCTGAGTTACTAATATAATTTACTATTAGCTGAATGCAGTGCTGGACATAGTTTCTGAGGCTTCTAATATAGCTAAATGAGCCTTTATGATTTTATTTTGTCTGGGAAGCTAATTTTGCCTCATATCTAGCTTTGATTGACCTGTTTAGGGACAGGTATCCCTTGTTAAGCTTAGCTAAGGTGTTTCTGGCATCTTGAGAGTTATATTTATTATTGTATGTATGATGATATGAGGTAGTGCCATCTGTGCCAGGGAGAGTTGGGCAGTACTTGTGTAACATATGCCAGCATAGCTAGCTGGAGTTTCGTAAAGAATTTTATGTCATTTGACTATCACACTGATTTATACAGATGCTTGTTCATAGGTTCATAGGTTCATAGGTTCGTACTAGGCTATCTGCCCTAAGGCATTTATAAGCCTAGCCAGAGTGTATGTGGCTTACACCACCCCTTAGGATGAGAATACTACGCCCGTTTAGGGTTTAGTTTACTATGCCTCTGTCTAGTAGTGACATAGAGATGACCCCCGGGGTAAACCTACGATCTCCCATCCATTCGTCGAGATTTCTCTTGAATAGAGTCAGTGAGGGGCTCTGCCTAACATGGACTGGGATTCTGTTCCAGAGTGTAGGGAGCCTCTGGGTTATGAATCTGTCCCTCCAGCACGTCCTATTTATTTCTGTGTTGAGGTTTAAGTGACTTGTTCTCGTGGCTCTGATGGATTTGGATTTTCTGAGGTGGAGAATGTCCATTAATTCAGGATTGGACATGGCCTTGTACGTCAGGCACAGATCACCTCTGAGTAGGCGGTATGCGACTGAATAGAGCTGGAGTTTTTTCAGTCGGGCGGCATATGGCATATGTTTAAGACCATTTATCCTCTTGGTGAGGAACTTTTGGGGTCTTTCCAACTGCTGCAGGTGTCGGGTGAGATACATCCCAAATGGGGCATTGTACTCAATCATTGGCCTGATAAGAGAAGAGTACAGGGACACAATGACCTCTCTTGATCTAGATGTGAAACCCTTCATGATAAGGTGGGCAATATAGAAGGTCTTCCTAACCACTTTGGCAATGTGAGTGTCAAATGAGAGGTTACTGTCAACCTGGGTCCCTAGGTCCCTGATTACCTCTTCCGTACTTAATGGATTACCGCCTATGTGGTAATTTGTTGGTACCTTGTTTTTCACAAAGGGTATGACTATACATTTTTTGGCGTTCAGATTAAGGCCATGGCTCTGGCACCAATTATCCATTTCTATGAGGCCTCTCTGAAGGATGTTTGTGTCCGCTGGAGTATCAATTATGGCACCCAGTTTGCAGTCATCTGCAAACTTTGTCAGCCACAATCCTCCTATGTTTGCCTGTACCATGGAAAAATAAATGCCGAACAAGAGGGGTCCCAGGACTGAGCCCTGTGGGGCACCGCTTGTGACTGGCTTAGAGTCTGACATAGCTCCAGCAACTCTGACCCTGTGGGTTCTGTCCTTGAGCCAGTTTGCAACCCATCTTGTGACATATGGGTTTACATTTAAGCTGGTGAGTTTGTCTATGATGCCCGAGTGGGGTATTGTGTCAAAGGCTTTTGCAAGATCAAGGTAGGCTGTATGAACTGCCTTACCCTCATCAATGGCCTTAGTGACTGTTTCAAAAAAGTCGACCAAGTTCAAAAGGCAGGATCTGCCCTTGACAAAGCCAAATTGGGTAGGATCCAATGTCTGTAGGTCCCCAATGTCTTTGTTTATGAGTTCCATAATGATCCTCTCCATAGCTTTGCAGACCAGGCTCGTCAAGCTTATGGGGCGGTAATTTCCAGAGTCCGTAGAAGCACCGCCTTTGTGAAGTGGAACCACTGTTGCCGTACGCCACTCTTTGGGTACGTATCCTGTAGTAAGGCTAAGATTAAACAGCAGCCTTATGTGTGGGTTTAGTTCCTCTTGGAGTTCAAAATGTATTTGTAAAGTTGCATGTGTTAAAAATGCATTAACAGTTGATCTTGCTGGACAGAAAAGAAATATACATGTATGGCAAACAGTATTATTATAACTGATTAAATGTATGTTTTAACAGATAATTCTGGAAGGAAGAGGTTAATCTTAGTCTAGCTAATTTTGAAAAATATGTTGAAAATGAAATGGGTTGATTTAGGCCATAAGGATGTTATCTTACAGGTATGATTGCAGCCAGAGACAAAAATGTCTGAGAAAACCAGGACTAGGAATCTTACTGTATTGTCCTTAGGGGTGAACTAATTGCTACCCTGGAAGAGTGGAATTTTTTAAAATTATTTTATAGCTTTCAAATGCTGCAACTGATGTTAGCAAAGCTCTGGCTGTGTATTGTACCAGAGTCAAGTGACAAGGTGTGATGTCATTCTATAACCAGCACCAAAATGATTTTTTAGATATTAGTGAGAGATATGACAGAACTCTTGCACCAGCAGTTTGTTTTTCAAAACCTGACAGGAAAGATCGTTCACAGATATCTCAAACAACCTCACACCTCATCTTGCCATGATGTAGTAAGTAACTCAACACTCATCATCTTGCCTTGCTGTAGTAAGTAACTTAACTAGTGAACAGTAAGTCTTTAGTCCATCAGGAAAATATAGCAAAATTAGTTAAGTATTGTTCTTCTGCATCTGTGTGAATCTATCCAACTGTGTTATTTTTTATATCTCCTGTGAATGAAACTCTGGTGTTTATTGTAACTAAATATTCAGTATTCTCATGTTATCTATTTTATTATTTATTATTAAATATTTCTATACCTTTAATTGTGGCTAGTCTTTTAGAGAGTACTTTTAACCTCTTAAGAGTACTTATGCTTATTTTAGTGACATTGTGAAAGCTCCCGAAAGCCTTGCTGCTTTGGTCAAACTCTACCATTTTTATTAGTATTAATTTTACTCAGTATAATTGGGTACTCTTGTAAGAGCCTTAGATTAGCTGACTGTTGGCAGTGTAAATACCTTATAATCTGGGCACAGGGGGCACAGCTGGAAAATCTGTGCCAGCCTTTCCCAGGTGTGTGAGTGCATGTGTGTGAAGATCAAATATCCAAGTGTGTGTGTGTGTGTGCCAGACACTTGAAACAGGGACACAAAGCTTCAACATGATCAATGTGGAGATTTGTCTGGGGCCTAGAGAGAGAGAGAGAGAGAGAAAGATAGAGTCTAGTCCCAGGTCTGTAGTATGCTCCCTGTGTGCTCTTAATGGAAATTGAGCCTGGTGCAGAGAGCTTTATCTTAAAATACTGTGTGTATCCATTTTTGCTCCTAGTGGCCATCCCTCACAGGTGTCAGTGGTGAGAATTGTGGCTCCTTGAATACTGGCCTGGAGTAGGGACTGTCACAATGTGCATTGCATTTCTTTTGTCTTTTATTGTAGAGTCTGCCTATATTTGGGTTCCACCACAGGAATTTTTTTTAAACTGTCATTGTATTTATTTCTGAGGGGGACAGATGCATCCATTGGCAAGTGCATAGAATTAGGTATTAAAGGATTCCATATATGTAGTATAGGTCATCAGATTGGAAGGGGATGTTGAATTTAGCCAGCTTTAGTAGATTAAACTTTGTGTAATCTCTGAAATGGTGAGATGAGTAAATATCATTGTGTCAAAAGTCCAATGTTCCAAACCACAAAACACAGCATGAGGAATCGTGCCACATCGCTATATTTTGTAAAAACTTACTTTATTGACAGAAAAAGAACTTTCCTTTTTTACACAGAATGAGTACACACCCTAAATATGTATATAGGAATATAGTAAAAGGACAAATGTTGAAAACAACTTGATTCATCAATGATGATAATATGCTAGAGGAAGCATTATGTAAATAAAGGACTAATTTCATAGCTAGAGGCTAGGATAATAGAGAGGTTAATGAAATTATGGAAGGTGTGATGTCAACAACAGCATCAAGTGCAGCATCCTATTTTATTTTGTGCAAAACCAAGATGCCATGTTAGGTATGCAACTCTTTCAAAAAGTTAATAGTATCTATGACATTTTCTAGCACTATAAATGTAGTATGTGATCTCATAAAAAATAAACAGGGACTTTTGACTAACAATGATGATTTGTGTATTTTAATAAGTAAAATACCTTTGTTTATATTTAAGAACAAATTGGATTCAAAACAACAGTTGTGTAATAAGAATCTTAGAAAAATGTGTGTCCCACATAAAAGTGGTATGTCTGTATGTAGGGATTGTAATTACTGCCAGTATATATTGCAAACTAATACATTTGTCAATCCAGTGTTGATGACATCAGAAAGTTAAACACTATTAAAGCTTTGTCATAGATAAGGGGAGTGGGCATATATTTGGATTTATGGTGATTTGGACTGTGCCTTTAAAACTCAGAGGGGATGATATTAAAATAAAAACTGAAATTGTGACATATGGCTAGCACGTTTGAATGCCACTGTGAAACCTGGTTTGAATGATAGCTAAACACTCAGTTTTCTTGAAAAGGAGGATTAAACACTGATTGGTTATTTTAAGTGCTTGAGTTAATTGTACACTGTATATTTTATTGTGAAAACCTGAAGTAGCATTGTTGAATGAAAAAGTGCTTGTTGTGTCAATAAAGTAGGTATTTACAAACCAAAGCCCTAGAGAGTGTTTCCTCATATTGTGTTTTATAATCTGTAAAGACTGAGGTATTTCAAGATGCCTTCCACTTCAGTGTTATGGTGAATGTTACAACTGGTAGGGAACAAAACTGTCCCATGTTGGTGAGGACGAAGTCCAAGATTTTGTCTCTCTTATTTCGGGTGTAGACTAACTGGTCCAGAGGGTTTGTATTCATGAAGACTAGAAATCTCTGTGCATAAATGCTATGGGATATGCATGTCTCCCAGTTTATTTAAAGTAGTCAACATCCTGAGAAGCATGTTTGTTCTCCTAATGCACGGGTTGTACATTCTAATTAGGTAGGAGGCATGAGTCAAAGGGTGCATGGGGGAGGTCCTATAGTTCATTATAATGTGATAAGGGGTTTTGTTAATATCAAATTGGATGTTGAGAAGTTCCAGTTTGTTATCCTATCTCAAAAGTCAGGATAGGAGATTTTGTTTTATGAATATGGAAACACCACTACTGTTAGCATCTGTGTTTAATATGATGTCATATGATGGGCCTTAACACGTGCTACGCGTTGAAACCCTACACTGATGGGGTACTCTCAATGATCCTGAACCATTTTCACATAATGATGTACATATCGATGCATTCCAGGATAAGAAGTACCTGTAGGGAGTAGAGTTTTTGTTGAGAGGCCTAGCAATGAGCAGCAATACCTTTATGATATCTGGATTCTGTTTTGTCAAGTTGGAAGCTTTTGAAGACTGATATTGCTGATAAAAGCACTATATGGGTGGAAAAGCTTTTATTCAATATAATAAAGCCTTGGGGAGATAAGTGAAGGATCTCCCTGGCATTGGCAAAGCATTTAGGACTACTTACCATTGCCCCCAGGCTAATATATATATCAGACTCCTCTTAAATGACATCAGAAGCAAAGCCAATTTTTTGAAATGAATAATCTCTTGATCGTATTGTGACATCATTCTCACTAATGTTAAAATGCTGCTCAAGGTTAGGTTCATACCTGCCTTGGTCACATATTCCAAGAGCTCCATGATGTCTTCCTTCCCTGTTTTTGTAATATTGAAACTTGTGTAAAAATAAATTTGACTACGTGCCTACACATTTATTTATTTATTTATTTATTTATTTATTTATGTATTTCATTTTACATTTGTTGACTGGATTAGTCTAACTGGATATATGTCCATTTTCAGTAGAGGCCCGGGGAGAAAAGCTCCACATAAAAGACAGTAACAAACAGAACATTTAACTACAGTTACAAATTATTTGTCAGAGGAAACAGGTGTTACATGGTAACTTTAGCATGCATGATAGGTAAAAATAGAACAAATAAGATGAATTCCCCCCACCCTTTGGATGAAATTTTTTTTTAAACCAAACACTGCAAGAAGAAAAAAGTATTCAGAAAAATGTAGGGGATTTCCAAATCAAAGTTATGAGTAAGGCACAGGAGAACAGACTAGTTATAAATGGAATAGGGCAAATTAGTTGAGGGGCAGTAGCTCATAAATAAGACAGAGAGATGTCCATACAGTTTTTTCTGGGTCCAACAGGTCCAACTTAGAATGTAGGGGTCTTAAAGTGGCTGTAAAGTGAGTAGTAAATGGTGCTATAGCATAGGATACCAGGAGGAGAAAAAATCTTAGTCAGGGTTAGATAAGATACTCTTATCTTACACAGAAATATGCTTAACTTCTCAAAACTTTTGTGGATGAACATCAATAAATGACATCCTGGTGCCAACCAGCAGGTTGAAATAAATGCTTTAAATCCATAAAAGGTTGGAAATATTTTTGAACTAAGTCTGTACACCTGAAACCTGGAGGAAAAGAAATGAAATAGTCGTTTCCAAGACAAGCATATTTTCATTTCTACATAAAAGCTGCTTCTGCAAAAGGTTTCCATTTGCCTTTTATATTCATTTATGTACTGTCACTTATTCTTTCCTATTAAGGTAGTAGTGATGCTTCTCACAGTTTTACTGAGAGTACAACTTGAAAGGAAAGCTATGGCATTCTTGTACTTAAACTATGCAATAGTATACACTATCTGCTGTACAGCACCAGCTAAGTCAAATTATTATATAGTTCCTTCATAAACTGTATATGAAAAAGACCTAAATAATGACAGTTTAGTTTAAATTCAAGATTTTTTTCTTTTTAATGAGAAAAGTCCATAGATGGAAAAATAGACTAAACTAACCTCTGGCACTTGGAATCTGTTTGTTCACAACAATAATTTTATAGAAATAAAATGTCCAAGTGTTAGATTAAATAGACTTTGAGAAACACATTCTGATTTATATTAGGTGAATAATGTTACTGCTTTAGGTTCTGAAGCAAAAATAAGCAAATGGGGGAAGGGAACTGACTCAAAGTCTCCAATCTTATGAAGCAGATGTGAGAAAGTTCTTAAATTGCAGTAGTTATCCAGGCTTTTCAACAAAGAAAGCAGTTTAAGGCATTATGTAAGAGTAAAGCCTGAACAACAGCCAAATCATTAGTGTAGAGCTGCATCTACAGAAGCTTTGTTGTCAGCACTTTTACTAATGTTTTAATGTACACATCTCACACTTTTGTAAATATCCTGCAACATGGGTTCTGCAGAGTTTCATACAGCAAACATACCCAAACTACTGAAAATGTAGATCTGAGCTTCTAAGAAACATAAAATGTGTCTCCACAAAAAAAAAAAATGATATGCTGTACTATACATTAACACTGTAATTACATTTATTTTAGGTATTTAGGTGGCATAAATACTTTCACTTGTACATGTGGAAACCCACACAGGATATCTCTCACACACATAGAAATACACACACACATACATACATACATACACATAGTGACAGACACTCGCAAACAGACACACACCAACACCAACACTGTCTTCCACAGGCATACAAACACAAAATAAGATCACATGAACAAAACCTGAATATGACACAACAAACAAAATAATTACTCACATTTCACTCAGTACATTATTATTTAAACCATCACTTTGCACACAAAATTTCAAATTCACAGACTATTATTATTTGGCATTTTACCTAATCCCTCATTTAAAAAAAAATAACTGAAAATAAACATTTCAGCTGCACAAAATTAGAAAATGTGCAAGTATTTTCTCTGAAATCTGTAACTTAGTTGTTTAACTTGCAGCCTCAAAGCTCTCGGCTTTAATGTTTGCTCCCATGCCCTCATCATTGGCTGTGTGGTGTTTGCTTGCTGTCTCCTCATCTAGATGCGTTGCCTCTAGGTCCTCCAGTTTATATCCCCTTCACAATTGCATACTGGTCGATTACTTACTAAAAACTTTCTATATCTACTGCATTTACCTTTGCGGATTTGATTGTGATAGCTGAAAAGCATTTAGGGTAGACCACATCAAGTATGTTACCAAATAAATGGGGGATGCACCCCTCACCCCATCCCACCCCACCCCTGGGGAGGGTAATATCTGATTTTACAATATACTGTGCAGTAAACATGGAAAACATGCAAAGTACTATCACACTGGGTTCAAAATATTTCAAAAGGCATTCATTTAAACCTACTGTGCTTCAGGAATGTACTGTTTATGTACCATACCAGACCGAATGAGAACGTACTGTAGCAGAAAAGAGGTGTATCAAACTAGAGTTAGAAATGTTCATTATTTATATGTACGTGTTTATGTATTTGTATTATTCAGTGGCACAATGAGTATCATTAAGTAACATTGTTACCATACAAGTGGTATCATTTAGAAACATTGTTACCATACAACAAGTGCTTTCTGGTTTATTGTTTTGCCTGAAGTGGTTTTTATGCAATGTTTGTATCTGCTCTATGTTCACTTGGGTTTTATCTGGGTACACCAGTTTCCTCTTACATCCCCAAAGACGTGGTTGGTGGACTGGTAACTCTAAGTCACCTGTAGGTGTTTGTGAGGTACAAAAGAAAGCCCTGGCAATCTAATTCTGTTCCCTTCTTGTCTAGTAAACTGTAGAAGGTGTTGGATGTTCAAAGAGTTTCTTTAGGAATCAGATGACGCTCAAAATCTACTGGTGGATATAGGTGCGCATTTGTGTGTGTGTGTGTGTGTGTGTGTGTGTGTGTGTGTGTGTGTGTGTGTGTGTGTGTGTGTGTGTGTGTGTGTGTGTGTGTGTGTGTGTGTGTGTGTGTGTGTGTGTGCTCGTGCGCAAATATATAAGCAACATGTATATTTTTCAACACACCCAAATGTGCAGACTGCCCAGTGGGGGGAAAAAAAGTCAAGTATAATATTTGCCTTACCCCTGTGTTTTAAATTATTCTTCTTACTTATGCCATGTATGCCATGCTGCCCACGCACATTCTTATTTGCAGCTTAAGCAAGATTACAAAGTAACTATATTCAATGAAATGCAGGAATTTAGCCTTGAACATAGTTTAAATCTTCTTTGAAACATTTGGGTACTTCTTTTGTTGCAGGAGCATAACAAAGCTTTAATAGCTTGCTCTTTTATTTCCCCCTCTCTTTCCGTTCCTTCTCACTGCCCTGTTACTGGAGCTCCTCTTCTAAGGGCCCCATGTTAACTTTGGCTTTAACAGCATCGAGCAGCTGGACAAAGCTACAAGAGAATGATAATGACCTCAAAAATCTGCTGGTAGCATGATAACAATAGGGTGCTCAGTCTACTGGAAAACTATGCTCATCAGTTAGCTCTGCACGGTTACTAATTGACACTGCCAAATATTTTAACAACTGGTATGCTTATGCAAAAAAAAAAAACTAAGCTCTTAATCCCCTGTCCTAAAATTTTCTGTTTTCATCCGAGACTACTAGATGACTATCTTCAAAACTGAAACTCACTCATCAACTCATATTGTCCATGTCAGTACTTTCATGCTGAGTATAATAACCTTTTATGCATCCTGTCATTTGATTTCTTTGAGTGAAAAGAAACACATGCAACATAATACACATCAGTGAACACCTGAGCTACTTACAAAAATTCTCAGAGGGCTTAGACTTGAGCAATCTCATAGGCACTGGACACCCCTAAGCTTTTGGGGCTACCAAGCAAAGTAGATACTTTGTACCTCTATCTTATTTGTTTTTAACCCAGCGAAGACAATATTAAACAGAGATCCAACATTTTGAGTAATCAGAAGGAAGCATTTTAACAACAACGGATAGTATTGTAGGTATAAATCTATGAACTGTAGATAATGTCACCCAGTATCAATTTTGTATGTAGAATCTTGCAAAAATGAAATAAAACATATACCATCAGTTCAGTAGGATAGCATTCAGATAACAAGCAGGCCCTGCATAGTTAGTTTACAAATGGATGCCCTGCTTTTTTTTGTTCAGATGGGGGCTTTTTGAGTTCATCAGCATACTAGGTAGCACTAAATATTAAAACTGTAATGGCTATTGTTCATTAAGAAAACAGCCCACTTGAAATAATACAACTGTGTATGTTACATTGGGTTTCGTCAAGTTTTATCTTCTGCAACAGTCGTGTCATTTCTGTGGTTCATCCTTTTTACTTGATTGCCTTGTAGAATATCAGTATAAAAGGCAGTTCTGCTCCCTAACTAGACCTAAACCTCATAATGCTAAAAAGCCCATTCATACCGGCAACATGGTATACCAAGACATAATTTCAAATGCCAGGAATTTTCATTATTTGGCAAAATACTGCACTGGAGAAGCAGAAATGGGTGATAATCAGAAAGAAATCTTATTACACACATATTATCTTAACAAAATATACTGTCAAATATGCATCAGTTTCAACCCTAAACTCCACTGTCTATTCCAGTTCTGATTTCAGACTGCAAACAGTTCATACACTGATTTAAAAAGTAATAGTTTATGGCAGCAAAGTAGGAAGACATCCTTCTGACCCAACTTTATACTGAAAGTCAATCAAAGCACTGTCTTTAATCTTACCCAGCATAGGACAGAGGACCTCAAATTCAGCTCAGCCTAACAAAGATAATCTTGAAGTTTTGTGGGCTTTAATATTCTGCATTGTTTTACATCTATAGTCATCACACACACACACACACACACACACACACACACACACACACACACACACACACACACACACACACACACACACACACACACAATTATGGTTTCCTGCACCAAGAGTCAGATGTCATGGTGTAAAATTAGAGTTCATCTAAGCAACACTGCAATAGTTATTTGACAACCGAATAATGACCTGTAAATAAGCCAAATAAGGTACAACAAAGCAGAAAGTAAAAATACTAATATGGTATGCAGATACCCAACTTCCATTTCCTAAAAAAAGAGCTGCACAGGAAACTAATGGGTTGCATGTCATAATATCTGGCTCCAGAGCAAACCAATGGGGCCTCATCTGCAGTATGTCCCTCTTCCATGCAATGGCATGGTATCAGGCTTTGCTGAAACAATATATTAAACTTGGTGGTATAAGTTGGGCAAATCTGGTTGCCTCGTGTGCAGTTCCTACCTGTTAGGCTACCCAGCTACCATCAGGTTTCTACAAGAGTGTACAACACTGAAAACACTTGCCATAACTATGCTTATTAAAAAATCATCTAGTTACATATGAAACCGAAAGCAGCACTTTCAAAATTATACTGACCAGTGGGGTTTTGACTAATTAGAAGAGAGTGGAAGGGGGTTTATCGTAGTCATAAATGTACTCATAAATTACACTGGGTTGAGAAGGTTGTAATGGGTATTATAATAACTACAGTAATTCTCATGATGGAGCTGTGGAGAAAGGCTCAGGATGGCTTTCACATTCTGTTACTGGTGTGTTCCAATAGCAGTAGATGAGTTGGTTTACTTCTTATAATGCCTTCAATGATATAACAGAAAGGAAGAAAGGAGTCTTGTTACTGTCATATTGCTATTGGTGCAAATGGCAACAGGAAGGAAATTAAAAGGGTTATTAATTTGTGGACTAAGTGAATTAGTCGATCAGTAGGCAGATCTGCCCATAATAAAATTCTTTATGACTCTTGAGTAGTTTGCCAAGGGCTACTGAAAAAAAAAGTAAAAAGAAAACTGAGGAGTTTAGCAATCTAACAAGAAAACAAACAGTACGCATTTAGGAGAATGACAGATCTGGATGAGTAGGCCCATCTTTAGCAGGGCAAAAACTGCAGCTTGCAGACAACTTGGTATCTAAAGACTCTCCAAGGCTACTAGTTCCTCTTCCTCCCTAGCCCATAATGTTCTGTCAATTAGATTTTTTTCCATCTGTCAGGTGTGCAATTAAAAAACAAAGCTAAACTACAGGAAATATTGCCAGTAATCTTCCAGATCATTTCTGCCATGAGTCAAGGGGAAGAAGTGTGGTTATGTTGACAAGGATGGACCTAGTCATCAAGATTTCTCATTTTGTTAAGTACATTAATTAAGTTCACAGGTTGTTACTAGGCTAATGACCACTAGGGCTCTTAGAAGCATAGCCACGCACCCCAAACTATTTGGGCCCCAAGCATTATGGGAATCTGTATGTGGGGGGCATGTTTGTAGGGGAGTAATTAACGATTTCTAGGGGGGGTGTAAGCAAGGATAATGCTCTTCTTATTAATGGCCTCTGTCCATAAGGGGCATGGGGGCCAGACTGCAGGTATATTTATGATTTCCATTCCAGTTGTCAAGGTTTTGCTTGAATAGGGTCAGAGATGAACTGTGTTTTATATGAATGAGCAGCCTACTACACAGTGCAGGGATCTTCTGGGACACATATCTGTCTCTCCAGCATGTTCTCCTTATGTTACAAGAGAAGTTCAGATCCCTGGATCTAATGTTTATGGTGCTGTTCATTTTGCACATGTGCAACAGATCCATAAGGGTTGGGTCTGAGGAAGCTCTGTAAGCCAGGCAAAGATCGCTCAGAGCCTCTAGGAGACTGAACACTGAGAATGAGCCTTTAAGCAATCAGTTTAGGACAGGGTATTCATGCAATGAGTTCTCCTGGTTAGAAAACGTTGTGTGCATCCCAACTGTTGCAAGTGTCTGGTTAGATACATGCCAAAGGGGGGGATTATATTTAATAACAGGTCTGATAAAGTTAGAGTACAGTGAAACTATAACTTCCTTGGGCTTGGATGCTATATTTTTACCTATAAGTTGGGCAACATAGAATGATTTTCTTACTATATCTTAGCTACATGTTGATCAAAGGCCAGATTGCTGTCTACATATGTTCCCAGATGCCTTGCTACTAGGTCAACTCTTAGGGGTGTTTTATCATTGAAGTAATTAACTTGGTTTGACAATTTCCCAAAGGGCGTTTTAATGCATATTTTTCCAATGAATTTTAGGTCATGGCTTTGGCAGCAATCATTCACTTTTGTTAAACCTTCCTGCAAGACATTGGTGTCTTGGGGAAATCTATAATAGCTCCCAATTTACAGCAATATGCAAATTTGGTGAGCCAGAGGTCTTGAATATTAGGTTTGACTTCTGAGAAGTAGATGCCAAATAGGAGTGGACTCAGCACAGAGCTCTGGGATATGCCGCTGCTGACTGGTCTGTTGGAGGAGGTAGTCTTGCCGATCCTGACTTCTTGGGTTCTGTCTGCAAGATAGACTGCATTCCAGTGGGATAGTGTATTGAATGCTTTGGCTGGGTCAGGATATGTAATATGTACTGTTTTATCCTCATCCATTACCTTGGTGACACTCTCAAAGAAATCTCTCAAGTTAAGTAGGCATGGCCTTCCCCTAACAAACCCAATTTGGGATGGTTCCAGTGTCTGTAGGTTGCCAATGTCCTTGTTTGTCATTTCCTTGATAATTCGTTTCATGGCTTTGCATATTAGGCTTGTTGGACTGATGGGTCTATAGTTCCCTGGGTTAGTTGATGGTCCACCTCTGTGGAAGGCAATGACTGTTGCAGTCCTCCATTCACTTGGAATGTAACTTGTTTCAAGGCTGCAGTTACAGAGGACCTTAAGTGGTCCTGAAAGGTCATATTTTAGACTGTTCAGGAGGCAACCAGGGAAGTTGTCGAGACCCATGAACATGGTGTTCTTGGCTTCAGCTAGTGCTGCCACTATGCTGGAGGGGATTTTACCTGATGGAGCTAGGGAAGGGGAGCTGAAATTTATCAGCTACGAGACTTGCTATGCCACACTGATCAGTGAAGCTGGAAGCATTCACCACCAGCTCAGCACACTGCTGTGTATTACCATTAAGGTTCCAGATATAGCTGAAGAAGGCCATGTGATTATCTTTAGCTTGTGAGGTTATCCTGACCTTGTAGTTAGCTTTATTGGACCTTTTCAGAACTCTTAGCTTATTGTTTAGTTATATAAAAGAACACTTGTCTGTAAAGGAGTTACTGTTCCTGATTTTGGCCATGAATTTTCTTATTTTATTATATACCCTGTTTAGGTAAAAATTCTACCAGTTGGGTAGTTGTTAGTGTTTGTTTTGGGTTTATTTCTGACAGGTATAGTAGCCTCTTTGCAGCCATTTATGTGTTTGTAGAGGGACTCTGTGTAATTCTGCATACTTAGCTGTGGTCTTAGGGTTAGGTGTAGCCTTAAATTTTGACAAACTATTACTTAATAGGACATAGTTTGCCTAAGAATAATTCTTAATAGGTATTGGCTTCTCTAGGTTTTCTTGGTTGACTTTTACTTCAAAGGAGACAGTCAGTGATCTGACCTCACTAGTGAGGATGTGACATGGGGGGGGGGGTCAATACTCTCCTTGAGGTGAATACCAGATCCAGTATATCTGCTCCTCTGATTGGAGTGTGCACTATCTGATCCAGGGTGTTTCTGTTAATAAAATCCAGGAAGCATTGTGCCTATGAGTTTGAGACAGTGAAAATTTCCAGTCAATAGGGGGGTAGTTAAAGTCAGCCATGGATAGGGTAATTAGTTGGATGGTATAGGTAAGAGTCATGAGACTCCGGGGGCATAGATGCTGATCTGTAGCCAGCCAAGACATGGTGATGGGCATTAACTATGGTGACCTGCATGTGGTTGAGCTCCATAATATCATACTGTTTAACCACCCGACAGGTATGTTTGTTCTTAATGCAGATCATGACACCTCCACTTTGGGCCCCAGTCTGTGTTGTTGTTGGTCTAAATGTGTGGAAGGTTATGTAGCCTTGAACTGCGGGAGTACTTTCTGTGGCTTTAAACCAAGTCTCGGTCACAGACAGACATATACATTCTCCAGACTGATGAGGACTTGAAGGGTGTGTTGTTTTTTGATTAGGATCCTAGCACTGAGCAGTAACACCTTAGGGTTGTTTAAAGACTAGCTTTGCCTTTTTGGGATTGCCTAAAAATGAGTCTAAGGGCTGGATAAAGTTTTAGCCAATATCTAAAAGCCTCATGGGAAGAGGTGCAGCCCATTCTTGGCAAAGGAACATTGTCTGTTAACCATGTCCTCCCGTGCTGACAGATATTGGAAACCCCTAGAATGACACCAGAAACTAAGCCAATTATTAATGTCAGTCATTGTGTGCTCATCCTTGACAAAGGTATAATGTTCCTCAATGCAAGTCTCATGCCTATCTGTGACACATATTCTGAGAGATCCATTGTGTATCTTTTCATATAGTTCAGTGAGTTATATCTCAGGTCATTTACACCCACATCGATTAAATTATATTGGTACCAGGGGTGCAGTGACTTGACAGCATGCATGAAATTGTGGCTCTTGGCTCCAGATTGGCAATTAA
>NC_056742.1:56537759-56582759 GCF_019279795.1 Protopterus annectens | reverse complement strand
TTGGGGCTAAGAAAATCCAGAATTCAGCAGGTGATGTAACTAAAAAATATTCTTAACTTTGCCTACTGAGTGAGATTACCAGGCAGAACCTTCCTTTGATCATTGTCAAACCTTATGAAAGGTGATAGGTCAAAGTATCAATGGAGCTGTGTCACCAGCAGAACCTAGGAAGACCTACACTTGAGGCAGTTCTTCATTTCTGACTTTAATGGCAGACTAGCTAGGTATAATATTAGTTTCTGCACTTATACACAGGCGCAGCAGCCAGAAATGGGATGGAGCCATATCTAGAAGGCTGGTGGTTTGTTAACCCCTGGCCTGCTTCTTGGAGAAAAAATAAAAAGAGTTAAATCAAATGTCAACTGTAATGTGATGTGATCGATCAAGACAAATGGTCACACTGGCAATTGGCAACTGTCATTTCTGGATCAGGAGGGGACAACTGCCTTTTATGCTGTCCTGCGCTGAGCCTTCATTTATTATGGGGGTTAAGGCAAGATGAGGTGCTTTTAAGAAGCTGTCTTCATTTCAGCTGTCACACTGGTTGTTGGCTGAGTTCTGGACTTTCCCTCCCAGGGGGTGGGGTAGCTTTCAAACATGTTTGTGAGTAACACATCTATCTGGCCTAGGGTGTCTGTGCTTACAAAGTCTATGAACATCTGTGCTTGCAAATTTGGGGTCATGTAAGATTATCAGTTTACTGAGAGATAATTAAAGTCCCCGTGAATAGGATATTTAGTTGAATGGCAAGTGTGTCCAATAGGTTTATGTATGGGCTATGGTTTCATGGGATATAGAGGGTAACCTGTAGTTTGCTGGGATGTGGTATGGGACTTTGGGACATTATCCATGATAATTTGGACATGGATGAACTCTAGCATATAATTCTATTTAATGAACTTTGAGGTATGCTTGTTAGAGATGTACAGCAAGACATCTCCACCATTAGTCCATGCCTGTGCAGTTGCCGTTGGAAGGCACTGAAGCCTTGCACTGCCAGGGTATTTTCTGTGGCTTTTAAACCATATGTTGGTCACTGCACTGATGTCTGCATTCTCCAAGATGTGGACAGCTTCAAATGAGTGCAGCTTCTTGTTCAGACTTCTGGTATTGAACAGTAGCACATTTAGATTCCCTTAGGTGGATTTTTGCTATGCTGGGAGTTTTGTCAGTTTGGTATTGCCAAATAAAGGATATATGGAGGAGGGCAATGTCTTATTCAATATTCTAAAGTCTGAGGGAAGAGGCGCAGACCATCCATGGCAAAGAAAAGTGGTTTGTTAACCATGTCCTTTCATGCTAACAAATATTGTATCCCCCTAGAATGACCCAGAAACTAAACCAATTATTAAAGTCAGTCATCTTCTGTTCATACTGCAGCATCATCCTTGGTGGAGGTAGAATGCTGAACAATGCTAGGCACATACCAGCTTGGGACACATATTTTGAGTGCTCCATAATGTCTTCCTTCATAGAGTCTATGGATGTATGTCTCAGGCAATTTATACCTAAATGGACTGTGATTAAATCATACTGGTATCTGCGGTGCAACCTGGTGGAGCCTGGTCCCTGATAGGAAACTCCTTGTGTAACATGATAAGTGGGGCACCAGTATGTCATGCACTGGAGTCCCATATGACTAGAGTCCTTGTGCATTGGCTTGCCTTATGGGTTTGGTAGTTGAGGTTCCACTAGGTGTGTGCAGTGTTTGGTGCTGTTACGCTTGAGTGCTTTTCAGTTTGCTGAGGATGTTTTGTAGGTGGAATTTCTGTGAGGTCTTCAGGGCTTGGGAAGATTGTATTTAACTGCCTCAGCATAAGTAAGAATGTCTATGTGTGGGATGTGCACTATATGTGGTGGGTGTAGCATAATTGTTTCTAACAACCAAATTGTTATTCTTAATGCCTGTTTAAGAGTTTTACCTCAAGAGACACTGTATATATACATCTCTCAAATACTGTGTTCATCTTGAGGATTAGTTAAGGAAAAGAACTACACACAACAGATATACTGGAGGGAGTGTACTCATTAAAGAAACATTAAGAGTTAGAAGAATATTTGCAGATTATTTGGGTGATATGGCAATAACAACAAAATGAAAGTGAAAGAAAAACATCAGAGATGCACTGTTACTGGCCTAGAAATGCAGTTATTGAAAGATGTTTTAATGATAAGTATCAGTCAAGGAAATACTTTTCAAGGAAATAAATTAAATCTTATTTGTCTTTGGTGGAAGAATTAACTTCTGACCATGTGCAATAGTTCAGAATCAACAGAGAAAACAAATGTTTCAGAAGACCAATGAATCATATCTGGGAATACTAAAGTGCAGAGTAAGAACAAGAGGTAATGAGTTGGCTAGTTATGTCAACTCAAATAAAAAAGTAGTGCAGATCGAGTCATCTGCATTGCATACCAGAAGAAGAGATGGTAGCATACCTATTTTGGATTATCAGAGGAGCTGAGTGAGATATACTTCAGAGACTATGTGTGCTTAATATGTGTGGATAATTATTTCAAGTTCCCTGAAATGGTAGTCTGACAAACATTAAGTGCAAGAGTGATCACTTCATTTAAGTATACATTTCTGAGAAAGGATGCAACATACTGTATACTACTTCAAAGATAAACAGAACACATATATTCTCCTAAATTAAGGGAAGTTATGTATGTTATATATAGGTGCCTATGTTTAAACCCCAGGACCTATCTTGAGTGTTTGCAATGCCATGTGATACAAAGAAGTTCTCATACCTGACATTGATCCACTATTTATTAAAACAGGAATTCAAAAGATGTTTGCATAAATAAGAATTCAGGCATACGTGTAATACTTGCTATCCCCTGACAAATGTATAAGGGGGAAAAATAACCAAGCAGTGACAATTCTAATGAAAAAAATCCATATCAAAGTTATGAAAGTGCAGGGACTCAAGTCTCTCACCAATGCAACTGCTTAGGGCAGAAGGTTGAAAATCCTATTACAAATTTCATTAACGTTGCTGATGTCTAGGAGTTAATATAAGGGAAAGGAAGTGCTAGAAAGATATCAGCAGCAAAAAGACACACTGTTATGATAGAAATTGCTGAACAATACCAAACTTACAGGCTGGAGTTAAAGTATGAATTCAGTAGCCATGGGAAAGTTCACAGACTGAAGCTACAGTTGCTAGCAATGCAACCCTGCTGATATCTTATGAAGTTTGTGTGGGAAACTGTAAGCCAAATGCAACGTAACACAGACATTTGCACAAGACAAATATGTAAAGACTTTCTGGAAGCTGGACAGCCAGAAATACCGCAAAAATTCCCACTACTAGGAAACAAAGTTTGTGGTAATTGTGATAGTCAAAGAGAAATAAAGAGAGAAAAAGAGAGACTCCTAAAGTCATTTCTCCTAAATAAATGTGCTGTACATCAGGGACTGCCCCAAAACTATTACCTGAGATACAGTGCAAATATACATAACACATTCTTCACAGAAAACAGGCATACATGGACTGGTTCAGAATTAAACATGACTGCATTGGTGTCTATGATGAACTGCGACAGAATTGTGATTATAACACAGAAGTTTCAGGATTAATTAGAATTCCCAGTGTTGGAGGGGACAACTGGGAGAATGAGAGGAATTAAGGCTTAGTCTATTTGTCTATTTCCAGATGGAAGGGAAGAGAAGCATGGCAAGGAATAGCTACATCTATCTATATCTACCTATAGATATGCTCTTCAGTGGAGAAAAGGGAGCACTCCCTCAAGGAGGACAGGCCATCTCTGGGCTTGCATCACTCACAGAAGTCAAAGGTAGTTCCCTGGAATGCTCAGTGCATGTCCAACCTCAAAAGTACCAAATGGGCATAGACAAGGAAATAATAGTTCTGAATGAGAAAACACTCAAACACATACTGATGATGGCACTATTCTCCCAGTGCTCAAATGTCACATAGAAGGGAATAAACAGGCTCTTGACCCAAGAGAAACAGATTAATGCGACCCCTTGAATATGTGCAAAAGTATCAATTGTGATATAAAATAGTCCATGACATGTCCATTATACAGTTTTAAAAGTTTATAAGTGCAACATAATCACCAGCTTGTCAGCCTCGAGCAGGACAGATTTTCCTGCATTGCCCAAGGGATTTCATAGGACAAGCCTGCCTCTAAAAGTTGTCTGCCACACGTTAACAGTCACTTTGGCAGGCAGCAAACAATCCTATACTAGCATTTCTGCTTGACAATCATGGGTAAGTGTCATTGTATCTACCTATTTATAGGTTGAATTAAAATCAGATAACCTACCTTAGATATTTTAGTCCAACAATAAAATCATAGTGGGGTACTGTATATGAGCAGTTGTGGTAATTATAAAGGGTTACCCCCAGACTCAGGATATATTGAATCAGACTGGCTTGGGATCAGGTCTAATGGGAATTTCTTGTGCTGTTTTTCCTCTACACTTTCCTCCAATTCTCTCTGGCAGTCCTCCGTTATCTTCATCCTGTGTATGTCTTCCCCTTCCATACCCAGCCAATCCAAAGCTTAACAAGCTTTCCCCTCAACAGTCCAGACTTTGCATAATGCCCATATATTTTGCTTCAGATTATGGTCTGTTTCTCGTAAATGTCTTGTTTTTTTCTCTTAATTTTTAGGAATCAGGTTCTAACATAAGGTCAGACAATTTCACTTCAGACCTCACACTATACAGTATATGCATGCTTAGGAAAAAATCTTATTCTAGTAACTTCCTAAGCTTACAACAACAGTAATCCCCCACCCCCTTGAGTTAGGCAGCTATCCCTCCATTATACATGGTTTCCACACATAAGTAGTTATAAAAAAGAAAAAAAAAAGAAAAATAATACAACAAAATCAGGTTCCTATCCAGCCCAGTGAACTTACAGCTGTACCTCAGTTATCAAAATCATCCATATCATTCAAGCATTCTTAGCATTTACATTTGAAATGCTTGTTGATCTAATGGTCACAGCATTGGGTTTAGCGAAGCAAGGTTAGTGGTTCTATCCTCTCCCTCTACATCATATGTTTTACTCAACAATTAATTAATTTGGGATCAGTGGTATGTGGTGTTACAATGGTTTGGTGCTCATTTCACAAGCACAAGGTACTGAGTTTACTTTTCACCCGATGATTATCAAAAAGGGCCATCTATCAGCTCAGACATATCAGGAGCATCCAAATAATTCAGTTAAATAGTTTCAATAACAAACCAAGTTCCCAGCAAGACTCTGGCTTACTCTCAACCAATTGGGGACAAATTTCAACAGAATAAATCAAATGATGGTTCCAAGTCGCCAAGGAAGATAAAAAAATTCTTTATTCCAACAGTAAATGGTAAGCGCTTTCGTCTACCAATATAGACTTCATCAGACAAATTTGTAATGGCACCACTCCTATATTTATACAACCCTTAATTGTCTTAATCAATCAATGACATTAAAAAATTGTTTAAAAAATTGTTTAAAATGACATCTAAACCAAATTAATTAATTGATCTTTCACACTAAAAGGTGCAGTAACAGTATTAATAAAATTAAAACACTTCTATGTAAACTTTACAGAATTTTTTTATACATAAACAATAAAATTATAAACTTAATAAAATTACTTATTACAAAAAACTTGTTGTATATATGTTTATATGTATATATTACTTTTAATAATTGTAAACAGAAATAAAGTTAATTTACACTTTCACTGCTTTATCAACCAAGATAGCTTTAATGCTAATATATTCGTTCAAGCCAGGGAAAATATTAGCCTTAAGTCTCAACTGCCATCTCACTTCCCTATATAATAATATATTCTTCAAATCGCCTCCCCTAAAATCATTTTTCACCAGATCAATAATGCCAAATTCAAAACCTTTAAATGAACTACAGACGGAAGAATGTTTATAAAGGGCACTGGTGTCTTTTTTAACTCTAATATCATTCATGTGTTCATAAATCCTATCCTTTAGTGCCCTTTCAGTTTTCCCTACGTAAAAAGACAAACATTGTGTGCAAATAGCTAAGTAAACTAACATCTTAGTGTGACAATTACCCTTACAAAAATGAACTATACTACCCAAACCATTGTTTAATTTTATAGATTCCTTTTTGTAAATATGGGTACATTGTCCACATCTACCACAAGAATTAGTAGCTTTTTTAATGTTACCATAATTACTGTCCCTTTCGAACATTCTTTTAAAATTAGTACCTATCTTGTAAGTAAAATGGGGTCTATTGCCTACTGCTTCATGTACTTCCTTATTGGTCTTAAGTATAGACCAATTGGTTTCCAAAATTTTGGTAAATTCTTCAGAGAAACCATTAAATTCAGTTATACATGTCCCTTGATAGTTTATTTTTTCCTTGTCAGGTTCCTCTGTTTTCTTAAAAGGTTTACCCAGTAGTGACTTAAATTTTGTCCCCCAACCATTATATACTTCTTCTAAGATCCCACCGACCAAACCTTTCGGATACCCCCTCTCTATAAATGTTTCTCCTAAGAAAACAAATTCTTCGAATAAATCTTCGAAGTCAGAAGTCATCCTTGCTACCCTCACAGCCTGCCCTTTAATCAGGCTCCTTTTTTGGTGAAAGGGGTGATTACTGTCAAAGTGTAAATATCCATTACACCATGTTTCCTTACGAAAGATCCTAGACTTAAAACCTTGTACTACTTTACTAACTGTGATATCAAGGAAATTAATACTTTTTTCACCAATAGTATATGTAAATGATAAAAAATTAGTTGTGTTATTTAAATAGACCATAAATTCCTTCAAATGTTCCTTTGTACCTTCCCATAAAACAAAAATATCATCCAAAAACCTATAGTAGCACTTAATACATTTAGTATATACACTGTTAAATATATATCTCTCTTCCCATTCCAACATCACAAGGTTGGTGTAGATGGGGGCACACGCGGCCCCCATAGCTACTCCACTCACCTGTTGGAAATATTCCCCTTGGAAGCCTATATAGTTGTTGTCTAATACAACTTCCATTAGTTCCAAGATCAACTGTTTCTGGTCTAAAGATGCTTCCAGATGTTTATGAATACTATCTTCAAAAAATTCAAAACCTACTAACCGTGGGATACAAGTAAACAAATCCTTTACATCTATAGTTAAAACGATGCAATTTTCAGACCACATATCATTATTAATTTTACCCAGAAAATCCCAGGAATCTTTAAGAATATGATTCATCTTTGTAACAATATTCTTAATAGTTCTGTCTATGTAGACCGCCAAGGGGTGTGTTTTAGAATATTTTGCTGAAACAATAGGTCTAAAAGGTGGTTCAACAATAGATTTATGGACTTTAGGTACTCCAAAAAACTGTGAAATAATTGGATTTGGTTGACTCAAAAAATTATAAATGGTCTTTTCCACTCTGTTGTCTAACAAATATTCATACAAGAGGGAATCGATCCTCCTGTAGGCTGTTTGTATCTCATTGTATGACATGGACGCATATATATTGGTGTCCAACAATATATTGGTGAGGACATTGTTATATTCCTCTTGGTTGAATAAAACAACTCCCCCTCCCTTATCGGGCTTCATAATTCTAATGTCATTCAGTTCTTTAAACTCGAGTAATAGTTTTTCTTCACCTTTATTTAAATTACAATATTGTTTGTCCTTTCTATTTTTAGTATAGGCTTCATAAATCTCATTCGTAACAATGTTTTCAAAGGTGAATATAGCTGGATGAAGAGGGGGGTTATATGTGCTACTCCTAGCCAACTCTCTGTTAAATGTGGAACCTTCAATAACTGATTTTTTGTGTAATAATTTAAGATTTAGTTTCCTAAGGTACATCTTAAGTTCTATCAGTATGTGTGCTAAATCTCCATACTGAGATCTAACAAATTTAAAACCTTTAGAAAATAAATTAAAGTGTTCAATACCCAAAACAATGGGTGTATAATTAAAAATCTTAAAACCCTTGTGTTTAAAAATTATACCATTAACATCTGATGTTATAAAGTTTATCTGCCCTTCCTTCTCACATCCTTCCAACCATAATTGTTCCCATCCAAATGTACTGGGGGGCCTGAGTCGGATGGGAGGCTGGCCTTGCTTGCTAGGCATTCTGATCTTCTGGGGCCTAAAAAAATGTCATTGTTTTCTGAAAAAGAATCAAGTTCATCCATACCTCTGTTAACATTACCCATACTATGTACATTTCTAACTTGGGAATTGATCATAGGTGAAATAATGGGTTCAAAAGTATCATAATGTTTATACTCAATCTGTGTTTTATTCTTATCTTTAAAATTATTGTGAAAAGGCCCTGGGTACATTTTACCCTTTGTATATTGTTCCTTATCCCTTAAACACTTACTTTGTTTCCTAATGAACACTTTATTAATCCTAGTAACTGTTCTATCCAAGACCCTATTATATAGATATTTATATTCATCAAATAACAAATCTCTACAAATATCTACGTTTAACTTATTTAAGTCTGTTAATAAACTGTTCAACAATGTCTCATTGTATTTAATCAACTTTTTGATCAACCCTAAACCACATTCATTAAAAAAATCATGAAAATCTTTCAAGAAAACATCCGTATAAAATATGCCAAAAGGGTACTTAAATATTCTAAGTCCCAAAGGGACTATTTTATGGTTAACACAACTATGCAAATAACGACTGTCTAATTGCAAGCATTTATATTTAAATAACTTTTTTTCAAAAGAAAAAATCATGTCCCTTAGCGTAGGGGAAACAGTTCCGTTTACATTGTGTTCATTTGCACTACTTTCTGGATACTGAGCAGGAGATAAATAATTAAAATCAAAGTTTCTATCCAAAACGTCCTGAAAGCAAAGATAGTCAACATTGCCCGATGGTGAATTAGGCAAATTACCCAAAGCTTTGGGAATGGTATAGGGCAACAGAATTTCAACAGAATCAGGGACAAGTAAAGAAAAAATCAGGGACAATCAGGGGCACTTTTAAAATATTAGTGCTAATTACTTGAAACATTGACAGAATTAGAGCATACAAATTAATACACATTTTCTGAAGTAAAAGAAGTTTATAACTCTTAATTATTGTCATTATTTATTAAGTGTAATTCACCACCTTTCCTCCAAAAGTCACTAGTTTTACGAGGGATTAAGAGGGACAGAGCTAAAATTTTTGTCAAAATCAGGGACGTCCCTGAAAATCAGGGACAGTTGAGAGGTATGTGCACATTGTAGACCAAGAATATACCTCTCCTACCTAAATAACATTTATTCAGCCCAGCTACATCTCAAGTTTTTAGCTCCTCAGGCCCACCTGCATAAAGAAAAAAAGATCACACCATAAATAACTCAGGAAACACAATAACTACATAAATGTATAAATACATACAGAAGAAGTTAAAAATATTAAAAAAAGTTGCAATTTACTAACTCTTATTTCCTTTTTAGGTCTTTTTACCATGCTATTGTTGCAAGATTTGAAATAAATATGGAGACTTATCTCCAAAGAAGTTAGATACTTCTTTGAGGAGTTTTCAGCAGAGGAGAATGAACTTCAGAGCATGGCAACGGCAATGCAATCACTGGTAACAGCATCCACAAAAATGGAATACAGAGCTCAGTCATAACTGGTCATGTATCACAAAAAGTAAAAAAAAAATCAGGAAAGGTGAATTTATGGTCATTTTTGATCCAATAGACGCAGATGACATACAATGTATCACAGACTCTGAATTAAAAGGGTACAAAGACCTTATAGACCCCTTGGCAATGTTGAGGAGATGACAACCAAAAAATTTAAAGGTAAAGTCTTGGGAACTGGATAGTGGGATTTATACACTTCATGCCAATATTAATAAAAAAAAACCTTCCATAGCCATACCTCTATTAGGTTACTTTCTTACAGTAAGAGAGGGTCATGTGTTAAAGGGGGGAATGGTATAGTATCATAATTTAAATTGGGATAGCAAACATGAGGACACCTGGTTTAGCTACATGGTGGATAAAATACAAAATGAATCCAGTCAACAAGAGGACCATCAGCTAGTCAAGGCAAAACCTGTTGGGCATTTAACTCAGGTAGCTGTAGGTGGCCTGCTTACAGGTTCCCTCACACATGCAACATCTGTGGAGAAAGAATCTCAACTTCAAGATGTTGGCACACGAACTCCAAAGCAGCTCCTAGTCTAAATCAAATTCAGAACAACAGCCAAACCAATACTAGGTTCACAGTGAATAGGGATTACACTTATTTTTGTGGCTTCAGCATACCCCACAATTTTCAAAGACTCAGATAAGCCCCTTGGGAACCATTCTCCCATAAAATCAGAGGTTTTCATAGAACTCCTAAAGCTTTACATATACCTAGCAGCGACTTTATCATTCAAGGTTTCACCAGTGGATTCTCCATAAGATATAACACCTAGAACATGCTTCCAAAATGTAAAAATCTTAAGCTCAATTAATGTTAAGGAACACATAGTTCTCTAACTCATTTCTAAAGAAACGCATCTAGGTGATATAAAGTGTCCATTTTCAGCACCCCCTTCAGAGTCTTTCATTATTTCTCCTCTAGTCATGTCTCTCAAACACAAACCAGGTGAATAGCGTGTAATTCCCCATCTATGACATCATGAAAAACTATTAGTAAATGACAACAACATAGATAAGAAAAGATTCCACAGTGCAGTACACTTTACACGAAGCTGCAGTACCATTAAAAGGACTTGGGGATCCATGGAGTACAAATATGTAGACATACAATCTGCATTTTACCTTTTAGCATCTGACCTTAGGATTGATACATGTTAGGCATGGAATTCATAATTATGTACTTCATTCACACAGCCATGCTAACAGGGTAGCCTGTTCGGTATTTGATTGTTTCAGCAAGATCTGGAAACATTGAATTCCTCCTTCTTTGGAGTCCATTATTTGGATGATTTTTTAGTCACGGGAAAGGTGGAATCTCAAACCAAGGAAGTTCTCTAGGTATAAAATCAAATTATGCAATTTCTTAGGTGATCCCTTAGCTGAAGACAAGATAGAAGGATCAGCTAAAGTATTAACTTTTTTGGCCATTGAGATGGACACCGCACAAAATGGTATTCGTTTACCAAAAGAAAAGATTCACAAAGTTTCTATGGCTATTAGTGGATTTGTGACTGCAAAAAGGGCTACCATCAGACAGGTTATAGAGCAGTTAGGTCTTTTCAATGTTGCGTGCTGAGCTATAGTACCTGTTAGAGCACATGTTTTATGAGGAAGTTGTTAAACCACCACATGGTTAGGCTCAACATTAGAGTCAAAGAAGAGCTCAGACTCTAGTCCTGGTTTCTCTTGAATGGCAATGGTGCTCAGACTCTAGTCCTGTTTTTTCTTGGATGGCAATGGTGTTCAAACTCTAGTCCTGGTTTCTCTTGGATGACAATGGTGCTCAGACTCTAGTCCTGCAATGGTGCTCAGACTCTAGTCCTGTTTTTTCTTGGATGGCAATGGTGTTCAAACTCTAGTCCTTGTTTCTCTTGGATGACAATGGTGCTCAGACTCTAGTCTTGGTTTGTCTTGGAATACAATGGTACAACTTTTTGGCAGGATAATTGGGCATCAAATGAAAACCTACAATTATTCACAGATGCTTCCAGCAAATTAGGTATGAGTGGTTATTTCAATGGACACTGGTTCTCAGAATCGTGGCCAAAAAAAAAGCTCCCATTCTTGGAGGAAAGACATCACTTTTTTTTTTGAAAGTTTCCCTATGTGGGTACAAATGTGACAAGACTCATAGATTACACTCATACTACAATTATTCCCTCTGGGCTACATTATTCTCGTGATTATACTTTGGAGCTTTCCAAGTCACTGAACTGATTGACAATCTTATCTGTTCGGATGTAATTTTCACTAAAAAGGTGGTCCTTATCTGGATCTCAGTCATGTACATCAGATTACCTTACAGAGAAGTAAAAACCTTCATATTTATCCTTTTTAATAGGAAAAGTACTCAAGGAACTAACTCTCCCAAGCAATAACAACTTTGTATTCATTCAGAGTGAAGGTTGTAAGATTACCTCAATGAGCTCTCCAACCAACTCAGATGAGTTTTAAAACACTTAGATATTTTCCCCAGACCTTACATGTCACAGTCATTTAGAATTGGTTGAACTTTAGATTTAACTGCTTTAGGCCACTCTGCTAAAATTATCAATAAGTTATGCAGGTGGTCCTCTAATGCTTACTCAATGTATATTCACTATAAGACTAATACCACATGGATTTCATTTGCTTCAAAGAACAAGGACCATCCTCATTATGGGGCATTCCATCATTGCTCAAGCCTTGGCCAGAGCAGTAATTTGACCCAAAGGTTCAAATTGTGGATTACGTTGAGAAAACTTCAAGTTTGTTAGGAAGGGAATGCCAAAAATGTAATGGAGCCAATTATCCATTCATCTTCCTCTGACTGTTCATCAAATGAGATTCCTACACACAATCATCCTTCACATTTAGAGGAATGATCTAAGATTTATACTAAAGAAGCAACCTACATACTACATCCTTCAGGATTTATCAATAATTAGACACACTTTCCCTCATATATTGATAATTTGGTCTGCTATTGTACCTAGAGTAAACTGGCCAGGAGCCTTCAACCCATGAGTTACAGAGAAAGCCAGAAGATTGGTTAATCATAGTGTAGGAAGAGCAGCCCCTCTGCCAGGTACTTCTTTAATTGAACATCATGAACTTTATTACAATTCAATTTGGTATAAAAAAGATGGTACTAATCTATCAGAGGTTGGTTTGGCGTTATTCAATTCAATTTATTTATTTATTTATATATTTACCATTTGTTTACTGAGAAGGGCTGATTGAACAACAGTCCTTTTTCAGAAGAGGCCCAGGGAGAAAAGCTCCACATTTACAACAGCTAGACAGCAAATAGACATGTAAAAAGATACATATTCCGCATAGAGAGTTTTACATATAGAAGTAGTTGCCTATTACTACAATATTTACAGTACATAAGCTTATCAACAGCAGTTTAATCTACTACCTTCAGCATGTTAGTGACAGGACTATACATGTCAATGAAAATTGAGTTCTTTACAGTTACATTGTTAATTTCTACAAACTCAACATGTTTACCGTACAGCTTAGCATTATTTACAGACAGAAAAGTTGCCAGTTTCCTTTTATGATATATAGATTAAAGCTTTGGTCCAGCAGTAAAACGGGATCTAAGAGTAGGTGGATTTTCATCCTATAAGACATTGATGTGGGGGAGACAGAGAATGTCCTGTACAGAAATGAAGGGAGAAATTAATTTGTATGGGGACTGAGGGAGGTATTAGGATATGGTATAAAAATAAGATAGTCACACTGACATGAGGGGGATGGGAGATGGGAAACCTATCCAGTGCTAGGGCATGAGCATAACCAGGTATTAACCAAGTGGCATTTGAGTGATTTTTTGAAGTGGGAATAATTACTAGTAGATCTTAAAGTAGCTGGTAATGAGATCCACAGTCTGGCTATGTAATTTGAGTAAAGTACTTCTCCTGCAACACTGTTGGGTTTGTCAACATTTATTAAAGATTTATTACTTGAGTATAAGACATGATTGTTTGTATAAGGAAGCAGCAGGTCCTGAAGGCCAGGGGTTTTCTCTGGTTGATTTAGAAGTCTACAGACAGTGCTAAGCTAGGAGTACGTTAAAAGATTTGGAAGTTCTAACAACTTGAGTTGCTTTAGGGCTATGCAGTTGTGCGATCTATAGAATGAGTCAGTAACAAATTTAATGATTTTATTGTAACAGGTGTCTAGTTTTCCTAATCAGATTTCCTTAAGTTTGTGATAATTGGTGAGGTATAAAGGAGAGAAGACACAAGATGTGTTCTTGCAGTGGTGTTTTTTTTGTGTTGTTTATTAGATACTGTTTATCTCTGTATAGGGTACACAGCTTTTTGTCAACTTTGTTTTATTGTCTGGGATATATGGATGTCAAATTTCAAGGTGCTGTCAATAATAACACCCAGAAGTTTTGTGTTATTTCCTGGAGAGATTATGGTGTTATTAGAAGAGATATTGAATGGGGGGGGGGGTGACTGGAAGCTGTAGTGGGTTGGAAAATTATGAGTTTGGTCTTATTTGGGTTTAAGATGAGCTGCGTATTGGATAACCATGATTCCACTGCCAAAAAAGACTCTTGTGTAATTAGTTGTAGTTGTTGTAGGGATGGAGCTGCACATATTAGTGTGGAGGCATCTGCGTACTGGACAAGAGATGCATGCTGTGTAGCATTATGGAGTTTGTTAGTGTATATTGTGAAAAGAAGGGGACCAAGGCCGGATCCTTGTGGGACTCCTGATGTGGCAAGTAGTAGAGGAGATGGGTTATGCTGCCATTTAGCAGTTTACTGGCTCCCTGTTAAGTTGCCTTTAAGCTATACTAGAGCAGAATGGCTAAGATTTAGTTCAGAAAGTGCTTTTATGATCTTGTATTGAGAGATGGTGTCAAATGCTTTAGAGAGGTCAAGAAAGATGGCAGAAACTAATTTTCTGATATTTCTATGCTTATTGATTGAGTTAGTAAAGTTTATTAGTGTAGAGGTAGTACTGTGGAAGGGATGAAATCTGTGTTGAGTTTGGGACAGAAGGTTGTTAGCTAAGAGATAGTCCATGATTTGTGTGTGAATGCATCTTTCCAAACGTTTGGAGAGTGGTGACAAGATAGATATGGGTCTGTAGTTGGATAGCTCTATTGAGTTGCCACATTTATGTAGTAGGATGATGTGGGGGATTTTCCAGATTGATGGAACTTGGTGCTCAGTGACGGACTGGTTTACTATGATGGATACTGTGTAGGAATTTGCTTCAGCAGCAATATTATGAAATTCAGCTGGTAAGTTAACAGCTGCTAATGTTGCTGTTTTAAGTTTTTCAGATATTTTTTAATTGTGTCTGTTGGTACAGGTTGGAAGGAGAAGGTATTATTTTCAGTATTTAATGCAGGAAGACTTACTGGAGAGGTAGAAGCATTGAAGATTGACAGGGTTAATATGGTTTCAGTGAAATATGTATTAAATTGTGCTGCTATGGTATCTGTATTGTTGGTGTTTGGGGGATGCTGGAGTTTCTTCTTCTTAGGATATTATTAATGGCTGACCAAAATTTCTGTGGGTTATTTTGATGTTTAATTTCTATTCATTTATTTATTTGTTTATTTATTTATTTAACATTTATTTTACCAGGATAAGTCCAACTGGACATCATGTGTCCTTTTTCAGTGGAGTCCTGAGGAGAAAAGCTCCAAAGAAATAACAGTGTACATACATGCTTTAGATAACAATAAAACTGGCATACAAGATAAGAGAAACAATGAAGTACAAAAACAATTATGTAGAACAATAAGATACTCAGGAGTAGTACCATTATTTACAATATATACAAAAAGTACATTTCAGGTGAGAGTATAGTGTATGCATTAAAGGCTTCAACGGGTCACTTACATATGAAAAGGTGGATCTTCAAGGGGGGGGTCTTTGCAGTTGCAGAGAGGCTTAGTATTGATGTGTAATTTAAGAAGGCCTTTGAAGGTGCCTGTGTGACTTTGTAGCCTGAGTTCAGATGGGAGGGTGTTCTATGCTTTTGGCAACATCATGGGAGAATAAGGCCTCCCCAGAACTGTTATTGCATGGATTAACTTCAATCAGGTTTTTGATAAATGAACATAGCTCCCTTTTAGGGTTGTGAAAGTTTAGCATGTCGACAAGGGCAGGGCACTTCCCCGGATGGAAGAGAATTTGATGGGCTATGATCAGTTGGTGGTAGCAGAGGAGGTTTGGAAATTCTAATCAGTGCAGTTTATTTAGGGATAGGCAATGTGGGAATGCACTCTATCACTGGCAGTGAACCTAGCTATTTTATTGTAGCATGTAGAGAGTTTGTTCAGGTTGGTTTTGTTAATATTGGTGAGAACTGGAGAGGCGTAAAGTAGTGTTGATAAGAGATGAGTTCTGGCTATTATTGTTTTAGTCTCAGGGGTTAGGAATAGTTTGCAACGATATAGGCAACCTAGTTCTTTATGGACTTTAGAGATAGTTTGGGATATGTGTTTGTTGTATTTAAGTTGATGATCAATAGTGATGCCTAAGAGATTAGCCTCGGTTACTGGAGTGATGAGGGTGCCATTGGTAGACGTGATGGTAAAGGTGGCATTGCAGTGTTTGGTTGGGTGGAATAGTATTAGCTGTATTGTTTGGGGGGTTTAGTATTATTTGATAGTTGTTTAGCCAGTTCTCTACCTCAATGAAGGATTCTTGGGCTTTACTTTGAAGTAATTGGATGTTTGTTGCTGAGCAGATTAGGGTAGTGTCATCCACATACTGGACAATGTTGGCTTTAGTGGTAGCTAGGTGGAGATTATTTGTAAATATATTGAAGAGAAGGGGGACAAGGATTGAACCTTGTGGGTCACCACATGTGACAGGGAGTGGGGGGGATAGGGAGTTGGCCCATTTGACAGATTGTGACCGGTTGTTTAGGTTACTGTTAAACCATTGTAGAGTGGGGTCATCAAAGTTGAGTTCTGCTAGACAGGTGAGGAGTTTGTTATGGGAAACTGTATCAAATGCCTTGGATAGGTCTAAGAAGGTGGTGGAGACTAGTTTTCCTTGGTTCCTGTGTGAATTTATGGTATTGAAAAAGTTAATTAGGGCAGTGTTGGTGCTACGGGAAAGTCTGAATCCATGTTGGGTTTTAGTTAGAAGGTTGTTGGTTAGCAGGTGGGTAAGGAGTTGGTGGTGGATACATTTTTCTGGAATTTTTGAGAGAGGTGATAGGATTGCAATGGGACGATAGATAAAGAGGTCAGTAAATGGACCTCCCTTGAGGAGGGGGATGATATATGAGGTTTTCCATAATGAAGGAACAGTATGCAGGGCGATAGATCTATTAATAAGTAGGGAGACGGGGTAAGCGATGGCCTTGGATGCAATTTGTAGATATTTAGCTGGAAGAC
The DNA here is from genome assembly GCF_019279795.1 of Protopterus annectens. Taxonomy (NCBI): domain Eukaryota; kingdom Metazoa; phylum Chordata; order Ceratodontiformes; family Protopteridae; genus Protopterus; species Protopterus annectens. The sequence goes on along the minus strand of NC_056742.1, from coordinate 56,565,740 downwards.
TGTCGGCAGCTAGGGTAGTAGGTTTGAGTTTAGCTAAGAGATTTTGAATGGTAGATGTTGGTACTGGGGTGAATGTGAAGGGGGTGGAGTTAGTCTGATAGTTTACGGGTTGAGGTTGGGTTGTGGGTGATATTGCATTTAACAGGCTCAGTATTGAAGCGGTAAAGTAGTTATTGAAACTAGAGGCTATATGTGAATCAATACCTTTGATATCTGGGGGTGATGTGTTGACTTTTCCAGGCTGGAGGATGTTGTTCACTGCAGCCCAGAATTTCTGTGGGTTGTTGTTATGTTTCCTTTGTAGGGAAATATAGTGGTTTATCTTGTCCAACCTGACCTGTTTTTTTTCTTTATTTCTGAGCTCAGCAAAGCTTTGTCTAGTTTCGGGAGTTTTGTATTTTGCCAAGTTAACCAAGCTTTGTCTCTAGTCTTGAGTAAAATTTTTGTGGCTTTGTTTAACCAGGGAGCAGGGTTACTTTGCAATCTTATTGTTTTCAGTGGGGCTAGTTGGTTTAAAATCCCAACGAATTTGGCATTAAAGTATTCTACTGCAATATCCAGGGGAAGGTTTTTATAGAAGCCCAGTCACAGGATTTTAGGGATTCTGAGAATTGTACTGGGGAGAAGTTTTTGTGGGAGCGGATTTGTAAGAGAGCAGGGGTGTTGGTAGATTTTAGTTTGTGCCGAAGGAGAAAGGTTGTGTTATGGTCACTGAGGGAATCAGGTAGTATCCCCGATAGGTGGTCAGTATTGGGCTGGTTAGTCAGGATCCAGTCTAAGGTGGATTCACGTTTGGTGATTTTGTCAATTCTTGTGGGTGAGTTTATGAGTTGTATGAAATTATATAGGTTTATGTAGTTGGTGGCTATGGGTGAGTGTATGGTGTTCCAGTCTATGTTGACATCACCTAGGAGTACAGTTTCTTGGGACAAGGAATGGGAAGCCCAGTGGAGTATAGATTCTAGTGTCTTAATGTTGTCTCCTGGTGATATATATAAATGCTGAGTAGGTTTAGTTGTTTGTATTGATTTAGTAGGATTTTGGTGAATAGGGTCTCGGCAGTGTTGAAATCTGGGGTTTCTTTCTGAAGTAGCTGAACTTTTAAATTGGATTTGCAAAGAAGGGCAATGCCACCACCTTTTCTGTGAGGTCTGTCTACTCTTAATATATTGAAACCAGGTGGAGTTATGAAGTTATCTTTAATGTGGGGTTTACGCCATGTTTCTGTAATCACTATAATATCTGGGTTATATACAATGATGGTTCCATGTAACTGTTCCATTTTATTTATGATACTGCGAATGTTTAGGTTTAGAATGAGTATATCAGTGAATATGTGTTTAAATGGGAGACTGGAGTCAGATGTGGTATGGGTGTTGTTTGTTGGGCCAGGGTTGGGGTGAATATCACCTCCTAGTAGTAGTTGAGCTGCAATGCTGGTGATGGTTTTAAGGTAGAATATAGTTAGGAAGTGGTATTTGAGGCTAAGGTGTTTTTTAGATTGTGAGGTATAATGGATAGGAGAGGTGAGTTGTAAGATTAAAGGGTAATAGATAATTAGTTGTGTGTTTGCAGGTACGGAGGGATTGTTTGTGGTGTATGGTAGGATGGGTGATTTGATACAGTACATGGTGCTAAGTGGGTGGTGATAAGTGGTAATGATGGCGATAAAGTAAAGACAGATGGATAGAGAAGGCAAGAGTAATGGGATGATATGGTTGTGGGAGAGTGGTGTTGGTAATGTGGTAATTGAGTTCTCTGTGTTAGAGGGCTATGGATGATTGTAGAAGGAGAGGACTTATATGAAGTTTTGTGGTTAGAATAGAGGGTGTTTTGGGTTTGATGGAGTGAGAGTGTTATTTAATTTTAATTACATGCAGTATAAACAAAATCTTTTAAGTTAAACAATAACAACGTCAGACAGAATACAATTAAAATAAATATTTCAATGTCAAAATAGATAAGATAGTAAATGCATACAGTAGTAGGGATTCTTATACTATTGCTATTCTATTCAGATACAGTTAAATAACTAACTTATACAACATATAAAACAGATGATGTTGCCCTTCGGTTTATTTCTTACTTGTGCAGGCACGAATCCTGTTTGTTGCCTTTGTACAGGATATAAGAAGTGCAGCACACCTAGGGTACACTTCCACCAGAGATTAGTGTCACTGCTGTCCACTAACTGATGGCAGCTGTGAAAAAATCTATCAGACCGGCCCGCTAGGGTCAACGGAGAAAAAAACAGAATCTGGAGACAAAAGAGTCCTTATGACCAGTGCTAGAATTCAGCAAAGTCCCTTCCCAGTCCATCATTCATAAAACTGCTAAATCCACCAAACTAGCATTCTCTTAAAGCAAACACACTTCTCCGATTCCTGGCCTCTTCCTGTTCCGTTATGTAGATTCACACCATCCGCTGCTCTCTCTGTCTCTGTTGCTCCACAAGCGTGTGCATATGCTCTATGCAAAGGACTCTGTTTCTGAAATGATCTTCAGCAGCCATAGTATTAAAAATCCACTGTGATTTTGCCTTACTTCAACCGCCCAGTACAAGAGATGCTGTTTAATGCAAAGCACTCCCTAAGTCTCTCCTCCACCACCACTTTTCCAGGAATGAAGCCTAACACACCATACAATAAGGCCAAAAATACTTCAGGATTAACGCTGGCAACAAGTAGTCAGATCTGCCAAGTACTCAAAGATCACAGTCCAAGAAATAGCTGTGCAGGATATATACCTTACTAATATTGAGTCCTAGCCTTGGCATACTAGGCGGCCACGTAGGTCACCGCTATATCAGCACTGACATCTAAGCCCCAACACCGACCATTGCAGCTATTCAGCCCAGCAATTGAAGAAACTCCATTGACCATTAACACGTTGGTAGGTCAGATTTAATTAGAACAGCAAGCTAGATGTGGTGAGTGGGTCTTGATGTTGGCAGCTCAAAGACAGATAACTTTAGCACTTATATTTAGTTTTTCGTTATTTTTTGGTCTCGCTCCTTGCCGTAAAAAGTGTTCTTGTCGATCAACTGTCAATTCCTTAGATGGGGAGCGAAAAATTATTTTCGACCACGTTCATCGTTCTGACTTACAAGGCAGGCAGTCATCCTCCCAGAACAGAAATCCTGCTTTAAGTTGTCCGTGGCTTAACAGCAGATCTGCAGCTTAATATTCAAACAACAGATGTGCGGCAATTACAGCAAATAAAATCTTAGTTGGTGATGAATGTACAGACAGTGGAGCAAGTGTGCTGAAGCTATAGTTTCATCCAAAAGTCTTGGTATTAAAAAGAAAAAACTATCTTTACCTCACACCATTTTTCAACATAATCCACCGGTGACTATGTATTAAATAGAATGCACATTCGACAAAGTAAGAATGCCCTAACAAACTATCCTTTCAACAAACTAAAAGTAACCTGTAGGTGTGTGTGTGTGTGTGTGTGTGTGTGTGTGTGTGTGTGTGTGTGTGTGTGTGTGTGTGTGTGTGTGTGTGTGTGTTTGTCATGTTATGATAGTAATTAATTTTGTTTTGTTTGATTTGTCTTTTGCTTTTATTTCTAAGTTCTGAGTATGTCTGTCTTAATGCTTGTGATTTGTTTTTATGCCATAAGTCTCAGGCTTTATCTCTCATTTTCAGCAATGATCTGGTTTCTTTGGTTAGCCATGGAGTATAGTTAGGTTTTATTCTAATTGTTCTGGGGGGGTTGTTTGTTCAGGATGTTTAGGAAGGTAGACTTGAAATATTCTAAGGCTGTTTTTAAAGGAACATTGTCAAACCAGAGGCAAATAGGTTTAAGCCCAAAGTTAATATCTTTATATTAGTCACATACGGCATCTTTGCTATTTTTGGCAGGTAGCTTTCAGTCAGATAAATTTAATTAAAAAAGGGGGAATGTGAGCAGGCTCTTCCCAACTTGGTGGATGATTCTTCATGGCCTCAGTTCCCCCTTTCTACCTGGATTGATAGTTTACAAGTAAAGAATTCAGTTCATAATTTTGCGGCATATGCAGTGGCAGGATTTATTGGTTAATGTGTTTCTAATCTAATCAATTTAAAGGCCATTGGGAGGGCTTTGTGTAATGCCACCCGATAACAGGCCCAAGATTGTACTGGTGTCAGTTAAGTTTATAAGTTGCAGTGATGTTCATAGTGTTTACATTTACAGTCTATGCATTTTAAATTTGACATGAATTGTCATTAATAAATTCATCTGGTTGCTCCTGCAAAACAGTGTCTGGCATGTTTATTTGGGAAAAGGGAAAAAGAAGAGAAAATGAATAGTACCTAATAGATATACATAACAGATATAGTTTGTAACTGAATAAAGCGCTACATATAGGTGCCCATTCTTAGGATTAAAGACCTACCTAGAGAGATGCTGATGCCATTTGATACACAGAAATTCCAAAGTGCTTATTTATAATACAGACATCATGAAGACTACACCACATCTCTTTTCTCTGTGGTTATTTATTATGCCTCCAAACATCATCTAAAACAGCTTTTCTAAAAATCTGAATGTTGTTTACAGAATGATATACCATGTAAAGACATTCTTGTTTCTTATAATTTCACAGCTATACTACCCCAGTCTTTCTTCCTGAAATAATGAATTGCCTTCTTTTTTTTTTTCAGTATACTGTTCAATATACAATGCCTATTCTGGCTTGCGCTATAATCCTATCATCTCTGAAAAAATATCATTTACCATTTCAGACCTACAAATCACTAAAAAAATGATAAACAAAACATAGCTTGAATGAACAAATGTTCAGCTAAGCTATAAAATGTAACTGTCTTGCTGTTTTCATCTCAGATGATTATTAAGTGGGCTCTTAATATAAAATGTTAATAGTCTGAATTCTGTGTAATCAAGGCAAGCAGTGGGATGTGTTCATAACTGTGAATATTATATTCCTTTATATCACATTAAAATTAAATATTTCTTCTTATTAGTTTGCTGAGATGATCTAAGTCATCATTTCTATTATATGACCAGTCAGAAGATAAGGCGTTTGGCTAGCTCTAGACTCTCCCTTTTCTGCAGTCGGCAGCCCTTCTAACAGGGGAGGTAGCCAGCATAGCTCGGGTAGACAACAGTTTTAACAAAAAGGGCAACATGTCCAAAAATTGATTAAGTGTCAAGGGTATGACAGTTTCAGCTCAGTAGTAGGCCTTTTAGATCTTGAATGGTCTTCTAATTTAAAGTCCGTACAGGTGATCTGTAATTTGGGTTCTGTGCATGGACACTGATGTATTAACAAACATTTCTTTTCTCTTTCTTATCTTTTAATGAGTCTGTTATCAACCATTTGTCAGGTAGTTGGGAAAAGCAGTCTAAATAATGACTTAATATTTGTAATGTTATTATGTAAAGGATGTTTTATATTCTGTATATGTACTATTTGTGGTGTACACTGTTATATAACATCAATTGGAAATACGTGCTGAAGAAAAGCAAGAAAACAGAGCAATGTTGATGAAGTATCTATAATGTCGTTAAAAGAATCCTGCTCAGTGGATGTTGTCATACTCTCTCAAATAATGTGCCAATTGAAGACTTTAAGTCATAAAAAACAAAGAGAGAAAGAAAAAGAAAAACAAAAGTGTGTACATAATTGTCTTGTCAGGGACTGCTCATGCACTTAGATGCTTCTTACTAATATCAATGACCCTCAGTAAATAAAATCTGATTCCAACTCAAGCAGCCTTTTCTAAATTTGTGTGTGTGTGTGTGTGTGTGTGTGTGTGTGTGTGTGTGTGTGTGTGTGTGTGTGTGTGTGTGTGTGTGTGTGTGTGTGTGTATGTAGTGAAGTAAAGTTAATACAATGCTAAAACAGACTAATTTCTTACATTCAGCCACCTGCTTTACTGTACACCACGTTGTCATTTGTTAAAACCGCATTTCATGATGTTTCAGTATTAGACTTTGATCTGTGCTAATACACTGTCAGACCTTATATGAGAACAATACATTTTTATGAAAATTATAACCATATGTTGCTATAAGAAAACCCAGTCATAAATGAAAAATAAATGATAGGGAGCTATATAACTATATTTATATCTGACACTCTATCAAGCCATCCATATATACATACATACAAACACACACACACACATCTATGTATATATATATATATATATATATATATATATATATATATATATATATATATGTGTGTGTGTGTGTGTGTGTGTGTGTGTGTGTTTCTGTGTGTGTGTGTGTGTGTGTGTGTGTGTGTATATACATATGGGTGCTAGTGACCTGGTTGAATGTATATGAGAATGACAGCTGCATTGTCAAACCCACAGCAGGTGTGAGAGATTGCACAAATCCAGGGGTTAAGAACTTTGCCTTTATCCCATAAATAAGCTCCCCACATAGGGGAGTGAAGTGGGCTTGGCTCTCATGAAAAAAAAAAAAACAGTGTTTTGCTGTGTTTTCTTTAAATTTTGGTTTTGCATTAGCTGATACCGCTTTTTGGGGCATGTGTATTGACTTGTCAGTTTCTATGTTTTTGACCATATGCAGTTGACGATTTTGCAATTGAGCTTGGGTATTTTCATTTAAATAAGTTACACCTATATCTCCCTCTCTCTCTCTCTCTCTCTCTATATATATATATATATATATATATATATATATATGGGTCTACTACGGTTGATTGAAAACTCACTTGACTGAAAATGAAATTACTAGGACCACTTCACTGAAAGCTCACTTCACTGAAAACTCATTTCTTTGAAACTCATTTCGTTGAAAGTTATAAATGGCCTTTTTCCCCACTGTAGTGTGACCATGGAGTTAGTATATAAAGTAAGGGGGGTGTGGGTTTCACAGCCCTCTCACATTTGGGGTTGTGGGGGGCATAGCCCCCCACATATTATAAACATTTTAAACTATACACAGTGACACTTACAAGTGCAATAAATAACTGTTTCCAAAAGAGAATATATAACCAAAATATGTGGGGGGCTTCGCCCCCCACACCCTCCTTACTTTATATACTAAATCCAGGGTCGCACTACAGTGGGGAAAAGGCCATTTATAACTTTCAACTAAATGAGTTTCAGTTAAGTGAGGTTTCAGTCAAGTGAGGTTTCAGTGAAGTGGTCCTAGTAATTTCATTTTCAATCAACCGTAGTAGACCCATATATATATATATATATATATATATATATATATATATATATATATATATATATATATTGAGTAAAAAATACACATATATATATATATATATATATATATATATATATATTTACACACACACACACACACACACACACACACACACAAACACACAGATAGACATTGGTATAGCAGTGTGTGTGTGTGTGTGTGTGTGTGTGTGTGTGTGTGTGTGTGTGTGTGTGTGTGTGTGTGTGAATGTATGTATGTACAAATAACCCCCTTGTGTGTGTGTGTGTGTGTGTGTGTGTGTGAATGTATGTAAAATAACCCCCTAAAATACAATGAACAACATATTTATCTATAAGTAAATTTTCGTCAAAATCTCCTCCACATAACTCAATAGTGTGTAAGACATAAGCAGGCAATAATATCTAACATCATGGACATTGAAAGGGAAATAATGAACCATACAGGGATGTCGTGAACTCACTCCTGAAAGGTTCATTGTTTCCTTCCAACACCCATTCTGGAGAACATTACTACATTTCTTTCAAGTTGCTCTGTGTTTGTTTTGTTATCAGTATTGCGTGCATGTGTGTGTGAACTTATAGTTATAGATATAGATATATCCTCATTAATGCCTACACTAAGTCCACACTAAGTGTACACCGTTCAGAGTGAACAGACAACACATGCATAACTTACACCTTCTTTCTTCTAATTTTACTTTTCCTACTGACTTTCTTGCAGCTTTAAATATTGACAGGGGTTCATAAAGATTGCCACAAAGTGTAGACTACAAGTACACTTAGTGTAATCTTTCTGAGTGACTAGAAAGCACAAAAAATGTAGTAGGGATGCTCTTAAATACAGATCCTGTGAACTTTGTGCACACCTATTGTACATTTACTGTAGGTGTTACTGAATCTGGTCATCAGATATAGACATAAAAACAAATGCTTATAGGGAGATAGGTCTTGAGGGGATAAAACATCCGCCAACCACAAGGAAAAATATTAAACTGCAGGAAAAATTTGTACTTCATTAGCAATGAAATTTCTGGATATGTTTCCTTATAATAAGGAAGAAGTACCATGAATTGCAGACAAATTCATTTGATACTTTAAAGCAATCAAACACTTTTAACTTGTTTATAATTTGATGTTTCTTTATTGACAAATAAAAGATATTCAATAGATGAGTGCTTTCACTCAACTGATCTTCATCATCTTTTTTTCATTCAATGTTTTGTGGCGAGGTGTGAAAGGATCATTCTTTTTGTTTGCACTTTTTCTTTTCAAATTTTTGTCACAAAACAACTTTGGAAATAACATCTAAATTTTCACACAAAGCATTGATTATAAAGCTATCCTTTCTGAATTATTTATAGATAGTTAATTACTGAAGATAAATCAATTTATTTCAAAGTAAACACTGATAAAGGGGCATGATAAAATATGAACTGGGGCTATATATATTTTTGTCACCATCTTACCTGTCTTATCAGGCATATATGGCATTGCACCTACATCATCAAAACCTTTATCACTACTCTTTTTGTGTTAATGCAAGTTACCTCATTCAATTTAAGAAAACAACTGAGGCTTCACAAACTGCACACCTAAGGTACACAGCCCCCTTACAACAACTCAAAAAACAACCTCACCAAATGAAATCTAAGACATGTGAAATGAATGAATGAATGAATGAATGAATGAATGAATGAATGAATGGACAAACTCAATGAATAAGTAGCTAAATAAATAAATAAATAATGATGATAAAATAATAAGGACCTATGCCAAACCAATCAGAAAATAGCACTACAGGCAAAATAATCCTGAAAGTGAAAGCATCAGACTGCACTAAACACCTAAATGTTAAATCAAATACATCCCCCAAAATGAACCTATCCTTCACTGTAACTACATAAAAAAAAAAAAAAATACAGCAAAGCAATACTCTAGCTACCCATGCTAATTGGCCAATGAGGGTCGGGCAATTAGCCCAAAAACAGGATTTCTAATTCATAGACATGGTAAAGCCACACAATGAAACACCTCATTAATAGCTCATTGCCATACGTCTGAATCAAATGCTTCTCATCATACATGTATGCATTAGTGTTCTCCCTACCTAGGGACATGACACACACACATACACATGCACACACACACACACACACACACACACACACTCACACACACACACACACACACACACACACACACACACACACACACACACACACACACACACACACACTCACACACACACACACACACACACACACACACACACACACACACACACACACACACACACACACACACACACATACTGATGTGCTGCACTTTGCTGTACATTATAAGCTATGACCAGTCTGACAGGACAGAATGGTTGTTCTCTATCAAAGGACTGTACATCCACTTTTTTTCTCACCATGAAAACTATAACTGAGCTCTGCCAGTTTAATTGGGAGCCACCAACAATTGAAGGGAAAGCACAATTCTAATTAACGTTATTTACTCCCCTGGACTGCCATATTTATATGCAGCTTGCTCGGAATTGCTGCTGTCTGTCCCTCATTCACCATCAGTGGAAAGCCATAGTGTGAGAGCAGTCTCTGAATTAAACAGACTTAGTGTGATGAGGAAATATTCTGAGGTAAGGCTTTAATCCCAGGGACAGAAAGTTATGTCACATATTGTAGAAAAGTTTCAACGATAAACACTTTCACAGAAAGGGATCCAGACACATCCTTTCAAAAGTAAATTGTCGAAAAGGATACAATCGATATCTGATGTAAGCGCAATGAAGAAACCTATTTTCATTGTGGAATGGCCTGTAAAGTCCTGAAACCACACAATAGTCAGATCAAACATATCAAGAAAATTAATGTGCAATTGCCATTTGAAGTTCCATTGTGCTCCTATAGGTTAGAATATCCCCTGTTTTTAAGTACAAACAGTTAAGGCCAAAATGTGTGGATTTCTACAGCTGTGGTTGCTTGTGCCGGGCACCGTATACCTGAAGACCTAACTTTTTAATGTTTTGCATTTCTAGGTTAGTTGACAAGATGTCTCTCAATCACTTGTCCTGGTTCATACAAAAACCTATCAGGACAGCATAAAGCCCTATTCAAAAGATAGCTTGCCCAGCTGAAACATTGCAGTAAAATGAATGGGTAAAATTTACTCAAACTTGAAAAGGGGAAAATCATAAAAATAAGGTGTGGAGTGACCGGGGTTCTATTTGTTGACTATATGAAATATCTTACACTGATTAATTAGGAAACAGGGCTATACTGCTCAGACAAGCTCCACGTGGGTTTACAGAGTGGTCCTAGCAGCAAGGAACTCGAAAAAGCGACTACCTTCTGGATTTAAGTATCTTTGCTTTTTTTTCACTGAAAATAGCTTCTGCTGCTTACTTTGAACTAGCCTGAACTGATTTTTAATGATTACTGCATTTATTTTAAAATCTGCACTTAAAGTTACATTTAGTCGAATTTAGTCGAAAGTTTGCTTGTTTGTTTGTTTAATTGAACTGTGGAGGCTGCCCACTGAAGTGTGCTAGCCTGTGTAACTAATTCATCACTGTCTCTGCATTTTCTGTGTATTTCTACAAAAAAAACAAAAAAATAATCCTTGTTTTCCTGCCTTTCTCGACTAGTTTAGACCAGTATACAGGCATTGCTGTATTCTGGGATGTGGTGTAGTTCCTGTGTTGTCCATTACCTTACTTGGATAGAAGGAAGTTTCTTTGCTCACCAGTGGGAGTGGGGAGCCTTGAGCAGCCTACCTATCCTTGGGGGAAGTGACCTCAGCACAAGAAGCTGTTAGTAATTGGTTGTTTGGGACCATTCCTAGCTCTTTTGTAGTTCACTGCTTAAAATCCGCCTCTGGGAGTTATTTTCTGGCTATACTGCTCAGATAAGCTCCATGTGGGTTTACAGAGTGGTCCTAGCAGCAAGGAACTCGAAAAAGCGACTACCTTCTGGATTTAAGTATCTTTGCTTTTTTCACTGGAAATAGCTTCTGTTGCTTACTTTGAACTAGCCTGAACTGTTTTTTTACTGATTACTGCATTTATTTTAAAATCTGCACTTAAAGTTACATTTAGTCGAATTTAGTCGAAAGTTTGCTTGTTTGTTTGTTTAATTGAACTGTGGAGGCTGCCCACTAAAATGTGCTAGCCTGTGTAACTAATTCATCACTGTCTCTGCATTTTCTGTGTATTTCTACAAAAAAACCCCAAAAAACAAAAAAATAATCCTTGTTTTCCCGCCTTTCTCGACTAGTTTAGACCAGTATACAGGCATTGCTGTATTCTGGGCTGTGGTGTAGTTCCTGTGTTGTCCATTACCTTACTTGGATAGAAGGAAGTTTCTTTGCTCACCAGTGGGAGTGGGGAGCCTTGAGCAGCCTACCTATCCTTGGGGGAAGTGACCTCAGCACAAGAAGCTGTTAGTAATTGGTTGTTTGGGACCATTCCTAGCTCTTTTGTAGTTCACTGCTTAAAATCCGCGTTTGCACAGCTTTGCGTGGTCGTGCGCATAGCGCAGCACCGGTTAAACAAGGTTAAACTTGGTTAAACAAGGTTAAACTTTTTCTGGCTCCACCAAGTCTGCTCTTCAATTTTTCCCTTAGAACAGTTCTACTTGCAATCTAAACAGCCTATACTCTATCTGAAAAGCTCAGCACTTGCTCCTTAAGCATTTTTTATACAGGTAAAGCACTCTTAAACAAACGAAAGTACTTCATTTACCTAAATTCTGTTGAGTACCCATTTCCCTATAGGTCCTTTCTGACTCAGTTACACAGCAATCTTTTTCACTATTTCTAGAATGTCGAAGGGTCAGTTGCTGGCGTCCTCTCCCGTTCAGCTGGTGAATCTGGGAATCTTAAGGCAATGTTCCAATTGCCTCATGTACACAGACAACCCTTTCCTCCTTCCAACAAATACAAATATATGCGAGAGATGCAACTATATAGCCAAACTGGAGGCTGAGCTCTCTCAATTCAGTACTGGCAAGACCAGTCAGGAGGAGAAGGTAACCACGCACACCACAAACCCAGTCTCACATAGAACTATCACAACTGCAAACCAAACACATAAACACACAAAAACATACTCGGAGGCGCTGATTAAAAATCTACCAAAACAACAGAGGCCTCCAAAGCAGACACCCAAGCAACCACTACCTCAAGACATAGCACATGCAACACATAGTTCACAAAGTCAGTGTGCTAAACAGTCACAGCCCTTAAGGCCAAACAACATGCCAGACACACTTGTAATATGTGACTCCATAGTCAGGCACACTGACGTCCCACTCACCACACTGAACAAGGAGAGGGTCACAGTAAGCTGCCTGTCGGGAGCTAGAATCCGCCACATAACACAAGCACTCAGGTCACTCCACAGCAAGTACAAATATGACTCAGTCATTGTACATGCCGATGTGAACGACCTGAGACGTACCTCCCTGGACTACATGAAAAGAGACATAGAGGAGCTCTCTGATTATGTAGCCCAGGCCGGTATGACCCTGACCCTGAGCAGCATCTTACCCTCACCAAGAATGATGCCACAGTACAAAGACAAAATGATCCGTTTTAACAATTGGCTTAATTACTGGTGTCATTCTAAGGGGATCCAATGTCTGTCTGCTTGGGATGACATGCTTGACAAGCCACGCTGCTTCATGAGGGATGGCTTGCACCTGTCACCCTGGGCTTCCGGATATTGGCCAAGGCTCTTGCCACCCCATAGTGCCTTTTTAGGCAAGGCTCAAATGACAAACCTACCTCCCTAGAAAACACAAGTGGAAAAAAACTAAGGGTAATGCTGCTCAGTGCCAGAAGTCTAAACCTCAAGATGCACGCACTCGAAGCCCTCCTCAGTATGGAGAACATTGATGTCTGTGCAGTGACTGAAACCTGGTTCAAGGCTCTTGAGAGCACCCCAGCACTATCAGGTTTTACCTCATATCATGCTTTCTGGCCCCAAAACTTGGACCAAACCACAAAAGGAGGGGGAGTATCCATTTTCATCAAAGATACCCACACCTCCAGGTTAGTGGCAACGCACGAAGCATCGGAGACTATCCAGGTGCAACTAACCATAGGCAAAACTGCCTTACAGTTTGTAGCATGCTACAGACCACCCTCTCAAACTCAGGAACCCCACACAGCCTTCCTGAAGACACTGGAGAGTACGAATGTCTCTCCAAATACCATCATTTTGGGAGACTTCAACTACCCAAACATAGACTGGGAACATTACTCAAGCCCCAACACCCTAGCCCAAAGGTTCCTAGAATTCATAAACTCAAATGCAATGGAACAACTAGTCACCATTCCCACAAGAGGAGACAATATACTAGACCTGATCATCACAAACATGGGGACAAAATTCTCCACATTGGAAGTACATCCCTCCTTGGTAAGATCAGACCATAAATTAATCTCACTGGAAATCCACATCCGCCCCACCCCTGCACAAAAGACCACAGTGAAGAACTTCTCAAAAGCAAACTTCACACTTCTTAAGACTGAAGTGGTATCTTTCAAGGCCCCTGGGCAGTGGAAACCACAACCCACACTGCTGAATCCTTTGCAAATGCCTTCTATGGGCACCTTCAAGAATGCATGGATCATGCAATCCCAAATAAAACCAAGACCCATTCCCCCAAAGGCAGGTGCCCGGTCTGGTGGACCCCAGCCATAAATAAACTTTACAACAGGAGGAGGAAGCTACTACATGACAGAGCAAAATCCCTAAAAGGGAAGGCATCTCTGATCAGTACTAGCAAAAAACTACGATCACTCATAAAATCATCCAAGGCCAACTTTGAGAGAAAAATCGCAAAAGACACAAAAGACAATCACAAGGCCTTCTTTAGCTATGTTAGAAACCTGGGTGGAAACTCCCAGATATACTCAGAGTTAGTCCAAAATGACACAAAATACACTGAACCCACTGACATTGCCAACATTCTGGCAGACAGGTTCAGTGCAAATTCTCCTCCCTCCCCCAAAAGGAGAAATAACTATCCCAGCAGAGTGTAGCCTCCTAACAGCTCAGATGCCCAGGTGAGAGCCGCCCTCTCTAAAGCTAAAAACACAGCATCAATGGGACGGATGGTGTCCCGGGCTGTGTGCTACATGAACTCCAAGAGGAACTAAACCCACACATAAGGCTGCTGTTTAATCTTAGCCTTACTACAGGATATGTACCCAAAGAGTGGCGTACGGCAACAGTGGTCCCACTTCACAAAGGCAGTGCTTCTACGGACCCTGGAAATTACCACCCCATAAGCTTGACGAGCCTGGTCTGCAAAGCTATGGAGAGGATCATTATGGAACTCATAAACAAAGACATTGGGGACCTACAGACATTGGATCCTACCCAATTTGGCTTTGTCAAGGGCAGATCCTGCCTTCTGAACTTGGTCGACTTTTTGAAACAGTCACTAAGGCCATTGATGAGGGTAAGGCAGTTCACACAGCCTACCTTGACCTTGCAAAAGCCTTTGACACAATACCCCACTCGGGCATCATAGACAAACTCACCAGCTTAAATGTAAACCCATATGTCACAAGATGGGTTGCAAACTGGCTCAAGGACAGAACCCACAGGGTCAGAGTTGCTGGAGCTATGTCAGACTCTAAGCCAGTCACAAGCGGTGTCCCACAGGGCTCAGTCCTGGGACCCCTCTTGTTCGGCATTTATTTTCAAGGTACAGGCAAACATAGGAGGATTGTGGCTGACAAAGTTCGCAGATGACTGCAAACTGGGCGCCATAATTGATACTCCAGCGGACACAAACATCCTTCAGAGAGGCCTCATAGAAACGGATAATTGGTGCCAGAGCCATGGCCTTAAGCTGAATGCCAAAAATGTATAGTCATACCCTTTGGGAAAAACAAGGTACCGACAAATTACCACATAGGCGGTAATCCATTAAGTATGGAAGAGGTAATCAGGGACCTAGGGACCCAGGTTGACAGTAACCTCTCATTTGACACTCACATTGCCAAAGTGGTTAGGAAAACCTTCTATATTGCCCACCTTATCATGAAGGGTTTCACATCTAGATCAAGAGAGGTCATTGTGCCCCTGTACTCTTCTCTTATCAGGCCAATGATTGAGTACAATGCCCCATTTGGGATGTATCTCACCCGACACCTGCAGCAGTTGGAAAGACCCCAAAAGTTCCTCACCAAGAGGATAAAGGGTCTTAAACATATGTCATATGCTGTCCGACTGAAAAAACTCCAGCTCTATTCAGTCGCATACCGCCTACTCAGAGGTGATCTGTGCCTGACGTACAAGGCCATGTCCAATCCTGAATTAATGGACATGCTCCACCTCAGAAAATCCAAATCCATCAGAGCCACGAGAACAAGTGACTTAAACCTCAACACAGAAATAAATAGAACGTGCTGGAGGGACAGATTCATAACCCAGAGGCTCCCTACACTCTGGCACAGAATCCCAGTCCATGTTAGGCAGAGCCCCTCACTGACTCTATACAAGAGAAATCTCTACGAGTGGATGGGAGATCGTAGGTTTACCCCGGGGGTCATCTCTGTGTCACTACTAGACAGAGGCATAGTAAACTAAACCCTAAAAGGGCATAGTACTCTCATCCTAAGGGGTGGTGTAAGCCACATACACTCTGGCTAGGCTTATAAATGCCCTAGGGCAGATAGCCTAGTACGAGCCTATGAACCTATGAACCTATGTTTCAAGATGAGTGGCAAGCCACAGATCATAAGACTCATTCCTTAAACCTATAGAACAGATATTTATTGTATCACACACCAAACAGCCCCATATTCCATATCATTGCAAATGATAGATAATACAAGCAAAGACTGTATAATAATGCTAGTCCAACAGTCTACCCACATTGAAAATAATATGTAAAAACTGTATATGAAGGAAATTAAATTATTTTATTCCTGACAGTGGCTCAAATGCTTAGAAATGGGAAATGGATTGTCCTGCAATATTATTCACCTGAGTCTGAAATGAAAAGTACTCCCATCTTTATTTTATGAATAATAGCAATTTTGATCATTTTTGAGAAGCTGCATTGCAGGAAAAGGGTTTAATGATTTCATTTTCTAGGAGTAAAAGAAAATACAATTTCTGATCTCTCACATTCTTTCATGACAGCGTTTCAAAAAGGCACAATAAGTTAAGTACAGAGGCTGTATATTAGAATAAACATGATCTCTAATTTTAATAGGGAGTTAACTTAAAGAAGATAACATAACTCAAAGAAGATCTATGTAATTAATAAAATTAAACTGTCAACAATTAATAAACTCACCACACCAAATTTTTTATGAAGGCATCTCAGGGATACAATTTCTCTCAGTGACATGAAAGTGAATGAAAACAAATCTCAGTTGAAAACTCTAGTCTTACAATGTATTTTTTTATTTACATTTTTTAAAGGGAAAGTCTGACTGGGCCAGAAGCCCATTTTCAGTGGAGGTCCTGGGAGAAAAGCTCCACAGAAATATAAGCAAAATACAATAATTAGATAGTGCAATAGTATACATACAGTAATATGGAGAATGTTTGTCTTTTCGGCTTTTCCTGGTTAGGGGTCGCCACAGCAGAATTCCGGTCCGCTAATGATTGGCAGTAGATTTTTATGGTGCTGAGTTGCCAGCCCGATGCCCTGAGCAAGTTGGGTTAACAGGAAAACCTGAAGATTTAAATAAAATCACGTTTTTTGGTCTATTTAATTGCTTAATTTGAAAATAATTTTTTTACCTTCCACCACATAGTGAGGTCTTGCTACTTAAACCCCTTCTGATACACAGTCACTACATACTGAAAGAACATACCACACTCTCTGTCCCAAACTGTCTGAACTTCTGACTCACTTATATTCTACTGTGATGCAGTTCCTTCTGTTTGCCAAAGGTAGTGCATCATAAGTGTTGTCTTGTAGTCTCCTCTGTTAATAGTCTGATGAAAATGAAGAATGAGGAATTGTGACTGATAGTACAGATCGCATACTGAAAAAAGAAAGCAGTTTCAGTTTCAGATATCTCAAAAACTTTCATCAAAATATCAGCTCTGCATCCGTCATTACCTATAGCAGAGTATGTGTGTGTGTGTGGGGGGGGTGAAACTGTATTTGACTGACATATAAAACTATCTGGGATATAACAATACTTGCTCTTTTCAAAATGAAAGTCCTTTTGTGCATCCAGTGAGAATAAATTGACTACCCAAAGGGCAATAAAGTGAAGATGATCAGACATCACTTCATGGACAAATAAATATGCTTATGGATTATTTTCAGAAATATCTCCTGTACTTTTCTGTTGGACTATAGATGTTTTGGACAGCTCTCAGGAATCAGACCACTGCAATGATGACAAAGTACAACTGGTGCTTCAACATGCTTATCTGATTATTATTTTTATATTTACTGACTAAGGTATGAAAAAGGTTATTTATCCCCCTTTGTTCATTGTGTTGACCCAACAGGTTTATGTCCTGTTTCAGCGAAGAAATGAGGTAGCATTTACAAAAGCATGGGGAAATACACCAGGAAAATCCCTTCTTTGTTTTTATAAAGTCCAATGGGACATTAAACATCACCTCAGCAACCACCAACTTAGGCCAATGGGACCATGTTTTAATACTTCCACTGAAGGATGGAAAATGAAGGACAGCAACTGTCCCCAAAACTGTACTACAGTGGCAGTACTTGAAAAGTTTCATAAGCACATCAACAGTTAAGTTCTTTTTTAGAATATACCATAGAATATAGTGACACCAGTATAAATTATTTAGATGTGATGATACTGAAAGAAAATGGTAAGCTTATCAGTAAGATATACAAAAAAGAAATACAAAACAATTCTTTTTTAGGCTATTCTACTATGCATCCCACCACAACTAAGCAAAATACAGTGCAGGGGCACTTAATGAGAGTAAATAGGCTCACTTTAAAGGATGGGGACTTTCTGAAAGAGACACTATATGTAACACATTTGTCCATATACGTTATGTAATGGAGATGGTAGAAATAAATTGGAAGAAGTATGCAGTATTAGGAAAAGTGAAGTCACTGAGAATGTGAACAACAAAAATGTGGATTATTGTTTGGCCGGGCAAGTAACAAATATTATTGCTTCACTAGAGATTAAGAAAATAATCAAAAGAAATTGGAATAGTATTAGCAGTTGTTCAGAAATAACTCAAGCAGTTGGTGACAAGCCTATATTTGCACAGAAAAGAGGAGTTTAAAGAATGTTTTCCAGAGAAACTTAAGCTTACCATTGACTACCAGTGTAAAAACAGGGACGTTCAAATGTCTCAACTGTTTGGTTGTCTTTCAGCTTTTCCCGGTAAGGGGTCGCCACAGTGGAACTCCGGTCCGATAATGACTGGCAGTAGATTTTTACGAAACGCCGAGGTGCCAGCTCGACGCTCAACCTTCAACGAAGCCACACCCATTTACGCACACATGTCTTTCAAACACTACCCAACCATGGGGAGGACATGCAGACTCCACACAGAAGGCACTCCCAAGCCCAGCCGAGTATCGAACGGGAGAACCTCTTGCTGTGAGGTCTCAACTGTAATTTTTGTAATTATTTGTACACTGGAATAGAAGAAATAAGGGTGAACAACATGCTGATTTAAATCATTTACTTGCAAATCTAAGTTTGTTGTATATTTGGCTCTGTGTAAGCTGGTAGAACAACCAGAGAGCTTTACAAAATAATATTTGAGCACAAATATGCAATATCAGCTGGTAATGACAAAAACGGTTTAAGGAAGCATTATATTTCATCCAAATGTAAAATGAATTTTAAATTTATTGCATTATATTATGTTGCAAGTTACGACAATAAGTTTGACGCTGAGGAAGAATTAGGGTGGAAAGAATATTTATGGCAAAGAGAATGTTTTCTTTGCGTACCTGAAACACAAAGGGTTAAAGCACTAAACTATTTTATTCACATGACAAGTTATTATATAAATGCTTAGTGATGCTAAATGTATTCAGTCTGAAGACGTCTCAAGGTTAGAGATGAAAGCGCTAAATGGACACTTGCTATTTTATTGTTTTTATTTTGTTACTATTAAATAAGTTCTGAATTTTCCTATTCAGCGGTTTTTGTTTATTAATTTTAAGTTTTGGTATTGCTTTGAGAATGTAATCATTAATAGTTCACTCTTGGCCTTCTTTAGTGCCATGGTAAGTGGGCATTTGCAATTTTAGGTCATATAATATGTCTGAGAGTTGTAACTCTGCTTCGTTAGTATCCTTGCCCTGAAATTTAGTAGACTGCTCTGTATTTTTAAAGGGAGTCTTGCAGATAGATGACAGTTTTTCTATTATGGTATCAGTATGATGAAAATGAAAGAGAAAGAATCTTTTCAGAGACAGTATTTAAAGAAGTGACGGTGTCCACTTAGTGTAAAGGAGGATACTGAATAAAAGGAATTTATAGGCAATATTAATGATATATTTTAAGTATTCATTTATGTATGTATATATGTTTGTATTAATTTATATTTTGTTGACTGATATAGTCCAATTAAGCCAATTGCTTTTTTCAGGTGAGACCCAAGGTGGTGTTCATACTGGCTAGGGGAGATTTGGCCAGGCACCAGAAAACTTCTAGTACTCTTTTTTGATAAGTATCATGGGATTTTTTACATCCACCTGAACTACCAAAAACCTATACAAATAAGGCTTTTGCCTAAAAAAAAATATCAGATTCAGGATTGCAGCACCCCATCCTCTTTATGGTGCTCTACAATGCCGGTAATGACAAATTTTCCCAGTTATTTGGTGTGAGTATAGAACCCACAGTCTTTTGAACCAAAGGTAGAGATGCTACCTGTTGAGCTACTGAGACAGCAATGACTCTGTTCTTTAACCATGTGATAAATACCTAGGTCTGCCCATGTTACAAAAAGATTTTTTTTGGCATAGACTGTAAATGTTGAAGACACATCATAAGACTGTCAGGTCTATATAGTCATATATGTATTCCAGAGGCCCTTATGGATAGTACTTAGAGAGTGAAAAGTTAAGTAACATTCATGGATTTCAATGTAGGATGTATGTTCATCTTGTAGATCATAATCTGGTACAGAAACAGTATGAGAAAATCAAAGAAAAAAATACTGCTATCATACAGTCTATGTATGCCATGTTAACTCCTCATAAACATACTTCAGCCAATAAATTATAGCTTTACAGACATCTCCTCAGTCTTTTCAGAAAATGCATTCAGTCCGGGTAGAACATGTTAATTTTCAAATATATCAATATATATTTATGTATGTGTACGTGTGTGTGTGTGTGTGTGTGTGTGTATGTGTGTGTGTGTGTGTGTGTGTATATATATATATACACACATACACACACACACACACACACACACACACACACACACATACATGAAGCCCACACTGCATTAGTTACACTGAGACATACAGGTCCTCACCCAGTGAGGAGAACTTGCAGGAACTCTGCTGTGCTCATTGTCTAGTGCAGCAGGTAGCTTAATGGTGTTCAAGTGATTATTGGCTGCAACTTTGCTTCAAGATTCAGCAGGCCACAGACATTGGTAACATGTGAGAAATGTACAATGGCATCAAGCAAGCCATTGATACATCACAAAGGAAGATCTCCCCACTTATGTCGGCCATAAGAGAAATCATGAAGGACAGAACCAAGCAGATGGAATGCTGGGTGGAACACTACTCATGGCTGTATGCCAGATAGACCATAGTTATGGCAAGAGCCCTGAATGTCATTCAGCCTCTGCTAACTATGATTGAACTCAATACTGAGCCCACCTTGAAGGAACTCAAAGATGCAGCAAAAGCATTATCTTCTGGAAAAGCCTCCAGAAAGATGGCATTCCTTCAGAAACACTTAAATGTGCAAATGGTACCCTAATCTCAGAGCTGCATGCAATACGTTGCCAGTGCTGGAGAGAAGGCAGTGCATCACAAGATATGAGGGATACTAACACAGTTACTATCTATAAGATTAAGGGTGACAAAATTGATTTTAACAACTATCATGGCATCTCCCTTCTCTGTACCATGGGAAAGCTGTTTGCCCGTGTTGTCCTGGAGATGCTCCATCTTCTTGCAGAAAGAGTTTACCATGAGTCTCAGTGTGGGTTCAGAGTTTGACGGTCTACTATAGACATGGCGGCAACTACAAGAAAAGTGCAGTGAGCAGAACAAACTTCTGCATACTGCCTTCATTGATCTGACCAAGGCATTCAAATTCATCAGTAGGAAACGTCTGCATGCAATTTAGTAAAGATTGCCTGTCCTCCAATACTGTTTATCTTTATCTGGACCTTACATGACAGCATGAAGGGAACCATCACATATGATGGATCTGCATCCGAATCTTTTGAGATTCTCAGTTGATTAAAGAAGGGGTGTGTATTGGCCCCAACATTGTTTGGTATCTTCTTTTCAGTTCTATTGAAATTTGCTTTCAAAACAGTTATAGAAGGTATCTTTCTCCAAACCAGAATCGAAAGCAACCTCTTCAAACTGTTGAGGCTTAGATAAAGACCAGGGTGCTTAGGAAGCATCTGAGGGAATTTCTGCTTGTTCATGATACAGTTATTGTGGCTTATGCTCAGCAAGAACTTCAGTCACTTGTGACTTGCTTTGAGGATGCATTTATGGAATTTGGTCTCATAATTAGTTTAAAGAAGACTCAGATGTTGAGCCAAAATATGGGACATGAGCCATCAATCAGGGTGAGTGACTATGAGCTAATGGACTGATAATAAGTGCACTGTGTATGTTTTGAATGCACTACTGTATGCCACTGAAATATGGACTCTGCGCTAAAAACATGAGAAGCAACTCAATGTATTACATATGTACTGCATTAGGTGCATACTTTGTATCTCATTGCAGAACAAGACCCCAAACAGCACAGTGCTTGAGACAGCAGGAACCACCTCCATGTTCACCCCCCTAAAACAGAGTCATATCTCACACATGATGGATGGCTGAATACCAAAAGACCTCCTTTTTGAAGAGTTGAAATCTGGAAAGAGGCCAAAGGGCAACACAAAGTACGGTACAAGTACATATGCAATTGTGACCTCAGGACTCTCTCCATCAGCATGAACACCTGGTATTCTGTCACTTCAGACAAGACTACCTGTAAATGGGAAGTGAAGAAACCTCTCACTATGTATGAAACCACCTTGGCAAGGAGAGCAGATCCGTGCCCATGATATCAGACTGACGTCTGCCTACTACTGCTGCTCAGAGTGAGGAAGGGACTGCAACTTCCAGACTGGAGTGCATAGCCACAAAAGACATTGCTTGAATTAGTCCAATAGAGGCACAAACCCATTATTCTTTGGGATCGAAAGATGCTTAATACATATATAGGTATATATATATATATATATATATATATATATATATATATATATATATATGTGTGTGTGTGTGTGTGTGTGTGTGTGTGTGTGTATGTAGATCAATAGACAGCGATATCCCCTGTCACAGATACACCAGAGAGGACCTTCATTATCACAAAATCAAAGACTCTGTAATGGAGGCAAAAAAAATCAAACAAAAGTATAGCTCTACTGACATTGCTTAATTAATTCACTGAGTGCATTCAGCACATCACATTCTGGTCATATTTGGTTCGGACGTTAGATGGGGTGAGAAGACTGAAGAGGGAGAATTCACTCAGCTGTCTTGGTCTGCTGATCACTGTAGTTAAAAAGGTAGAGAAAATCTGTTTTAAGTAAACAATCAAGGTCTCTGGGCTCAGAATGATGGTGGAAATAAAGCAGGCTTCAAAGTGCAACCTCATAAACATTACTTTTGCCACTTTACTTACCATAACCAGACAAAGTGGCTGTAGGTTTGAGTCTTCTGCTGATGAGGATCAAGATTTCTCACCCAAACACATAATATCTCAAAGGGTTTTTAAAATCCTAACCTGCTATGGAGAAAATGCAAATCAATTTTGAGCCAACGAGTGTTACACAATGAAAGACTCTTAAGGTTGATGGGAAGGATAAAATAATCTTAAATTACAGCAGGTGTAAATTCAGCCCTAGATTGATCGCAGGTTCCATTTTCTCAGAGCACAGTTCATTCGGCGACATACAGATTCCTCATTTCTGAATGTGTTCCTAGAAAGAAATCTTCAGATCTGTCATTAAACATCTGCAATCTGTTTACAAGTCCATCTGACACAAATTACATATTATGAACAATGCTTCTGCCAACCCAGGTAAACAGAAGACATTGTAACACTTGCAAAATAAGCCACACCCACAGACAAAAAGTTAAGTGTATTACAACACAGCAAGTCTTGTCCTTTGACACTGCAGATTATAAATATATCCAAGATCATTTAATGGAATACGAGCAGCACAGTATGAAACTAATCAAATACTCTCAAAACACAATGTTTTATTTTGTGTGTGCTGTAACCTATTTAAAGCAAAACGCTTGACCTTATTGCTTACAAATCACAGTATTTTTCATAGTTCATAATTGTATCTGCTATTGTAGAACTCATTAAAATATCTGAGATAGCTAATATTTCTTCACAAGTGCAAGCTGATATATAACCAAATGAATCAAACAAAACAAAAGTTTTCAATATTTCGGAATATGTGGCTAAGTGAAACATATGTATAGAAAACTACTTTTCTTAATGTAACACCAGAATACAAACAGATAAAGTGAATTTCTCAGATTCCCACTGTAAGTAAACTCATCTTATAGGAGTCTAATGTCTTAGGAGTCTTAGGAGTCAGTTTGACAACTTAAAACCTTCCACTTTAGGCCACACTGTTTTCTTGCCCTCAATCAGTACACAGGTAATATTTCATTGTTATTATTATTATTATTATTATTATTATTATTATTATTATTATTATTATTATTATTATTATTATCATCATTTACTGTTTACTAGTATTATTTACTGAATTATTCCAGGCAAATTGTTTCCACAAGGGATTAAAATTAGTAAAGGATGCACACAGAATAGGCCTACACAAAATAGCACATGTTCTCTGCTGAAAAAGAAATTCACACTGAAAAAAACAGCTTGATTTATCAATATTCTAACATGACCTCTTAGTCTGTCAAAGGTTTTAGTTTCAGTAGTTGATCTTGAACTTGGTTCTCAGCAGTCTGCAAAGCTAAAGCACAAACACATTTTCTGGTTCACTGGTGTCATTTTCACTTGTTCACTGATTCAAACATCCTTTTACTCACATACCAAACAGCTGCAGACCACATTACCCCTGCCAGTGACAGTCTCACATCTTTGCCATTACTGTTTAATTGCAAACTTGACCCCTTTTCATCTCCAGCTGAGCCAGACATTTTCGAACAGACATTCATTTCCCAATCTTTCTTTAAAAGTATTACATCAGGTAACAATAGCGTCTCTTCTGCCATTCACAAAATCCTTCTTCTTCAGCTCAGTGCTAAGAGCCACTTTGTTGAATAGATTTATATGATGAAGTCAAACCAGTATCATGTTAAAACACCCAGTTCACTAAGAAGAATATGCTGGATAAAATCAAGAAAAAGGTAGTTTCTCAGGACCTACTGACCCAGTTTTACACAAAACAGAAAACAGGAAATGAAGTCATGCAAATAAAGCATTACTGAAAACTTCTATAAATCAGCAGAATACTGCAATTTAAATATTTTTATCAGTGTTTTTTGCATCTATATCTATAGCGAATTCATTTGTTATAAAAAAAAGTCTTGATTTAAATTATGTGTCCAATACAAGTTATGAAAAAACTCTTAGAAGAACTTAATGTATTTATAACCTACAGAATTTTAACAATTGCCAACAAAAATCAAGTGTATGCTCAGAGAAACTACATTAATTTGTGAATATTGAAATTAAACAATTAGTATGCCGACTCTTTTATAAGTCTTGTAGCTGCATTGAAAAAAATGCAAGAATGCTGAACAAACTGGAAAATGGATAATATGCAAGAAATGGCTGCTATATTTTTGTACCTTAGTTTTAATATACTTATGATTCTATAACTTAACTGAAACTATGCTAGAAATGTGAAAACATTAGGTTGTATACACGATCTTTAGAGATTATTCACTTGTAGTTTTGTTTGGATAAGAAAAGGAACTTGGGTTCTGCCCATCGAGTAATATCCTTTCCTATACTGGTCACACTTAAAGGCGTATGCATTATTCTAACCTTTGATTTTTAGACATTTAGATTAAAGATCGCATATTTTCTTCTGGTTATTATGACTTCACTGGTGTATCTAGTAAAATAAAAAATAGAATGATACAAATTAGATGATGACAGAGATAAAGAAAGAATGAGAAAAATTAATACTGTTGGCGTATCTGCTGTTCATGTAAACAGTTTTACAATAAAGGATAAAGATGATACTCGGACTATGAATGAATCTTTAGTCACTGTGTTGTGCATAGGTACACAATAAACTGATTCATTTACTTCCTGTAATGTTACATGAAACATCTGGAACTTCTGGCATCATTGTTTATAGAGTACTAAGAACTGCCCCAAACTTATATGCTTGTTGCTCATCCTAACCAACAACACTTTTCACGCAGGGAGATTAATAATACACCTACTATAGCAGAAACTTCACTTCCGTTAATAGTTCATCAAAAACAGCATGACAGAGTTTACAAATAACCTCCATTACTACCTAAGAATAAGAGAAGTGGCTGCTTAACACTGAGGTATTATTTAATGCTCGAGAAATACATTTTAGTATTATGATTAGTACTAAATCTGTGGTTCATTTTAATTACTACTGCTCATAGTGTATTTGTACTGCATGGAGCATGTTGGTTACGCTCCGATATTTTTCCCAAGTGCTGATATAGTGCGAGATCCAATCTTAACAAATGTTAAACATCCTCTGCTAGACTTGTTAAGGTCAAGTCTCATCCTACGAAGTCAAATCTACCAGTACTGACCAGAAAAAGACAGAAGCAAAATAAAAAAACAGATTTATTTCTGCCTTCTGTTCATTCCATTAACATGTCCCCCACTTCCTCTCATAAACTTAGAATTTAGAATAACAAGAGTATATTTGGCTGCATTTTCTAAAGGTTATGAAGTCTGAAATTGAAATGAATGTCATTATTTAGTGACTTCAATCCTCATTTTTTTGTCTGAAAACCAAATATTTTATGAGGAACAGTCCAAACATATGAGAGAAAATTTTGGATATTCTATGAAAATGTGGGCATTTGAGAAGCATGGCAAGGTGAATGTAAACATAAAGGACTGTGTTACATTGTCTTCCTGATGGCTCGCTAATTGCTTTATGGCGTTAAAAGCTGGCAAAACACTTAGTGCTTTTTTTTTCTTCTGTAACTATTAGTACATGGAGCAGTTAAAGCTACATGCACTACAAAGAAATATGATTGGGTCCCCACATGGATGCCAACATTCACCTCTCGAGATTTGCTCTCCAGGTGAATTTCTCGGCATCCTTGTGTCAAACGCATAATAACTAGGTTATGATCTGTGGCATAATCGTAATCATCTATGTTATTAATGTTTCCAGACTTTTCTAATTTGTTTCATGAATAATAAACTATTAAGGAAGTTTAGCTCTAAAGCTTGTCTTTTTTTTTTTTTCTCATGGTTGTTTAAACAACAGCATTAAATGCCACTGGAATCTTTGGAATGCAGGGGGTGGATTTTGGTGTCTTAACAATTTCTTTCTTGCTTTGCTGTGTAACATTTTTTTTCTAATTCCTTTTGTCATTTCTTCAACAGATTAACTAGAGGTTTTTTTTTTCTTGCAAAAACTGTGAAGCTTAGGAAACATTCGTGTACTGCATTTGGAAAGAAGTTGTGTTGCACAATAAGCTGGTCCTTGAACGAGTTGTAAATATAAAATAGCATTATGTTGCTGTTTAAACAAATGTAGTCAGCAGAGCCTAAAGAGTTAGCAGTGCAGTGCCTGAAGGCACCTTCAGCTATCTTTCATTTCATACTTGTAGTGTCCAACTGAACAAACTGAAGTTGCCATTAGTAACAGAATATTCATCATGGCTTGAATCTGTTCCCTGTTGATAAGGCTTGTGGAGAGTACAGCTGTTGCATCTACAGAAGTGGTAATACCATATTTTTCCAGTGAAGGAGTAAAATGCAGGTTTTAAAGTTTGACAGCCTTATTTTTGGGACTGATTGTTAATAATGATGTTTGTATTTGAAACAAATATGTCAGTCAATACATGACTGCAAGAAGAGTACAGAATGAATGAATTTGGTATATACCACTGATCAAGATTTCACTTCCTTAGCACTTTCTTTCAGCTCTAGTAGTGCAAAACTATGTTCTAAATAATACTCTGAAGAAGATTCTGGACACATCGTTTAGAATCCTTGCAGTGAGAAAATAAACTGTGAATAGCGTTACAAGATATGCGCTAAAACCACTAAAATGGTTGTATGCACAAAAGGAAATAAGTACTTTGCTCTCATTCTGACACACTTTATTAAAAGGAAGTCAATATGTAAAATCATAATTATATCAAGTTTGGCACACACACACACACACACACACACACACACACACACACACACACACACACACACACACACACATACACATACACCCACACACACACGTGAATACGGCAGACACACTGAAGGATATGTTTAAATGACTGTAAGAAAATAACCCAGCCTGTTTGTAGGGAAATTGGGTTCATACTTGCATCATCTCCTGCAAACTATCACACCAATAACAATACTGA
>NC_056742.1:56430259-56530259 GCF_019279795.1 Protopterus annectens | reverse complement strand
TGTCATCTTGCTGATAAGCGGGTCGATGTTATGGTCAGATGATGTTATAAAGGCAAACCGTATATTTATATAAATGATATATTTATATACATTCAAACTTTTGAAAGTCAAAAAACAAACCATAATCCAAAAATCAGCCTCGGTTGCAACAAGATGAAGAAAGATAAAAAATTTAAAATAAGCAACTAAGAAGTGCGTACAGAAAGAACTTTAATTTAACAAATAAAAATAAAAATAAATCAGATACATCCAGTGAATCAAGCACTTTCGTCTCTAACCATTTGGAGACTTTATCAAGACAGAGCATGCCCCAACTGACAGCAAATTTATAATACAAAGTTAATTACTGAACCAATCAACATCCAGGGTTCATGAATAATTCATGAGCAATGACTATTCCTACAATTTACATCTAATAATGTCAGATAATCACACATAAAACATTCATCATCCTAAATATTACCCACTATATACATATAAATACATAACTAAAAATACATTATTAAAATAAAATTGAATATGTGTAAATAAAATCTAATAAAACCTCAACATTTCCTATATGTTGTACACTTCAAATAACCCTAATATACTGTAATATAAATGAATAAATACATGTATAAATAAACACATAATAGATACAGTATACAATTCACCAATGTATATATATATATATATATATATCTATATAAAACATAAAATTAATGCATATGTTTCAATTATTACAAACTACAAGAACATTTCTTTAAAAGCATTATCTGTCTAAAGCTTTTATTCTTAAAAAGCAAGTAATTGCAACAATTTCATTTAAGCCTGGCCATTGGGTTGCATTCGTTTTCAACTGCCATATGGCCTAACTTTTCTCCAAATATAAAGTCCAACGTCCACCTCTTGGGTCTAGTTTAATAATTTCAATAACAGTGAATTTAAAATCATGTCTGGGCCATTCCATACAATGTTTTGCAAGGTCATTGGTTTCTTTTTGCAGTCTGATATCCCTCACATGTTCATAAATACGGTTTTTAAGTTTTCTTTCTGTCTTTCCAATATAAAAACAAGCACATTTGGAACAGAAAGCACAATAAACCACCTTCTCAGTATAACAGCTGCACTTTTTTTGTAAATAGACCTTTATACCATTTATGTTCAATTTTGACCCTTCCCAACCCCGAGTAACTTCTCATGGCGCCTCTGTGCTTAACACCGAGTGCGCCATGAGAAGATACTAATTGGAAGCTGTTACCCCCGTGTGCCTTCCACAAGCGTGAGTAACTTTGCAGGCATATTGTAGCTCCACTGCTGAAAATTAAGTTGAAAAAGTAACTGAACGTTGTCAGTTACCTTGTCAACTTAATTTTCAGCGTGGACTTTTATGGTCTTCATATTTGACTTAAATTAGAAAATCGGCTTGCAACGCAGCCTGTATTTGCATGTCAACAGCAAACCGATTGTAGTATGCTTTTCATCCACCAATGACAGTCACCTCTTGCGTAACACCCCCCCTCCACTCTCTTATGTCCAGATAAATAGAGGGTCCTACAGTAGATATTCCCTTTCTTTTTCTGTATTCTGTGGAATTATCTACTGTATCCCTCTTTATCGTGCCATTCAGGTACCATTGAAAAGCTGCAATGGAGATCCGAGTGTTTCCTGAGTAAACCTTGACTTCAGCAGATGATTTTCATGACCGAGCCTGCCTTAGTCCCCCCTACGGTAAGATGGTCTCATTCCATACATTTTTTTCTATCAACTGCCAGGGTTGTTAGGTTTGTTCGTGTGCAGCGAATAGGCTGTGTAAAAGTATGGTAAAGTTTGCTTTACTGTTTCGCTTGTGAAATCGCTGGTTTCTTGTGCTTATACTTGCCATAGCCAACATTGCTTGCCCAATATCAAATCCCACTTCTTTCCGTGTACTAAGTCGAGGTGCAAGAATCAAGTAAAAAACACAAGCCTGACTAGGGTCTGAAGTATGTACATCCTTCAGTTCATGACAAAATGGTGTGATAACTGATCTGCTGTGGGTATACATAGACCTTGAACCACTGTTAGCCTCCCTCTTCCTTCTCCTTCTCATCCCAAGGCACGAAAGTTTCGGAGGTGATCAGGGAAGTGGGGCCATAATGATTCAAGTGGTGAACCAGCATGCAAATCATGCCCCCGCCGCCTGTGTTGGGACTCGTCTCACCAGCCACTCCTCCTAAACTGCAGTACCCCAAATAAAAGAGCACAACTACACAAGTACCAGTAGACAAAATGGTAATATAGTGTTTTTTGGTCTGCATGGATCCTTTCAGGGTTAGGATGGCGGTGAAAAATTCCATGGCTCCTGAGCTCCGGTCCCAGCCTCAGTCCACCCGCTTCCACCTGGCTGCAAGGAGGAGACCGAGGAACTTACTTGGTCCTTCTTATTCCTTCCCAGATCAGTGAATTGAGACAGAGGGCTGATTTCTCTCCCCCTTCAAGGTTTCATGTCACACACAGCGTCAATGCATCACCAGCATGCTGCTGAAAGAATACAGGTGGCAGCTGCAGTGATCACGGCAGAACAAGGAACGACTTTCCTGCCAGGGAAGCCTAGCTGTAGCAGGTTCAGGGACATTTCACAGTGGCAACAAATGCACAGTTGTATCATATATCATATACCTACAACACACACAAAACATTCCTCTGAGTTTGCTTCAGTACTTGCAAATAATGATGTACTCGTACGTTTGACATGTCAAGAGGAGTAGTAGCTGTAGTGAGAGAGTTGGTGTACAGACTTCTGTACAGGACCTAGCAGTCAAAATGCATTTTATTTTAGAGCGTACTTTCCTCCATTTTCTTTCATGTGACACTCTGGAGTTATAAGAAGGCAAGCATATGTATGTTTCAACTTGCTTACTTTTTATGTCAGTAGAGAGAAGCGACAAATATTAGATAGATTGATGCAGTATGCACTCTAAGTATGGCATTCATAAGTCTTTTATCACCAGGCAAAGCCCAGCTCCTGCAAGACTTTTATGTAAGTTATTAGTTGTTTCTCAGTAGCTACAGGCTGTGGTATGAAATGTTATTCAGCTCACGCTGATTGGTATTAGCCAGTGTCTCTGCATAGTATAGTAAAATGTACATTGTATGTAAACAGCTCTTTTCCTTAGGATTTTGAAGTTATGAATTATTTATCTATAGTTGACTGTTGATAGCAGTGTTTCTACACACATACAGAAGCATGATATATAGATACCTTTCTCATAGTCCACCTAGTATCCCCATAAATCATCACTGGAACATAATTATTTGGCTGATTTGTGACCGGAGCAGCAAAAAGTGTATTCTAAAACTTTGTTCACCCTTTACGTGACACCTCATGACAGATGCTTCCAGTTTCAGTTTTCTGTCCCAGGCCATAATGTTGTTGAAAGGAAAATTTGAACTTTCTTTGTTACATTTTTTACTACTTTAATTTGTGAGTGAATGTCATTGATTTTGGTCAGAACTTGTAGTGCACACATACATTTTGGGAACTCATGGGCATGATATTTGTCGGCTTTCCTTCCATGATGCAGTAGTTTTGTTTTTTTTAGCAACAGAAAATTTTATGCTAAAAGTAAATTACTGTAGTATGTTTAAACAAAGCAGTGGTCAGTGCATAGATGTTTTTTAGTATTGATGGTGTCACTTAATTCAGTGAACACTCTAATGTCTGTAAAACATGTTTATAAACAGAGTATGTGATACTTTATCCCAATAATACAAGCTTATCTGTAACCCTAACCTGAGGTGAGGCTATGATTAAACATGACACATAGGTGAGATGTCAATTCATTTTGTAGCTCATGTAGTACACAGCCCAGGATGTCATCTGATCCCATGGATGCTGTATTCTTAGCTTTGGAGAGTCCGGTTTCTACCTGTGTGGCTGTGATTAACGGAATTTGGCAATCTTTTGGTATTGAGATGGGCCCTTTCCTGGGATTCCTGGGAGCCTGAGATTTTCTTATTTTCTGCAAGAGTTCTTTCTTCTGTTGTATAATTTGTTTATGGCAGGGGACCACCAGATTGGCTTCCTTTTATTTGGAGGAGAGCGTCTTGGTTCTATTTGGGATGGCACGATTCATGCATGAGTGGCTGTGCTTGTACAGTGCCTCAGAGTAGGATTCAGCAGTAGAACTTTCAGCTCCCGTCTGCATGGGTGTCATGAAGTTTGTCACTTCTGACTTGAGTAGCATGACATTGGCTTTGGAGAAGTTTTTTACGGAGGTTTCCTTACTAGGGGGTGGGATGCGGATGTCAAGGATGATTTGCTTATGGTCAGACCTGACCAATGACGGGGTGACCTATCTCCCATATTGGTAATGACCAGTTCTAGGATATTGGAGCCCCTGGTGGGACAATGGATTAGTTGATCCAGGGAGTTGGAATTTATGAATTCCAAGAACTATTGAGAAAAGGTGTTGGTACCCCAGTAGTTTTCACATTTAATGGCAGGGTAGTTGAAATCACTCCATATTAGGGTGTTTGGTTGTATCTTACTATTTTCCAGTATGTTTACAAAGGTGTAGTGAGAATCTTGAGGCATCGTGGGGGATCTGTAGCAAGCTACAATTTGAATTGCAGTCTTACCTAGTGTTAGTTCCACCTGGAGAATTTCAGATGCATTGTGTTGGGCATCTAGCCTGGAGGTGTGAATATCCTTGGTGAATATGGACACTCCTCCATCTTTAGTGTTTCGGTCTTGGTTTGGCCAAAAATGTGGTAAGAGTTGTAACCTGGTATTGCAGGGGTGCTCTCTGGAGCCTGCAACCAGGTCTCAGTTACTGCACAGATGTCTATGTTTTCCATTTTTAGGAGTGCCTCAAGAGACTGCATTTTGAGGTTTACATTTCTAGCATTACCTTCAGATGTTGCATGCTTATAGTTATACCAGTACAATATTACCATTCTTTATTTTTTTCACGCTGAAGAACAGCATATCCTTTCCATTGTATGTAAACAGCTCTTTTCCTTAGGATTACCAAAAGGTAATAGTCTTGGATACCCATTTGGAAATTATCTGTTTTGACACAGGCTGTCCATTCTTACCATCACAAGAAATAAACAATTGCTCCAGATATTCTGATAGATTTAGTTTTGCCTAGAAGTTAGCCATGTTATTACTTGCTGACTACTACCTGCACGTAGCTATGTTATATTTTGGGAATTATTCTGGCCTTTGTCAGTAATGTGTACAACTTCGGTGGGAGGAAGGGCTAAGTGTTATACTATTTTACTGAATTACTGTATTACATAACAGTTGCACAAGGTGATATAACGAGTACCTACTCAACAGGTTATGTGCAGCAATTATCACCGGTGTCTGAGCATGCATAACTTTGCAGTAATGAAAGGCAAGTAATTATCACATTAACAATAAGGCAGTTACAATATAGCACTGAGTCATTATCACTTTTCAGGTAACACTATCAGGAGCTGTCACTGTTATTCACAGAAGTACAACTCGTTATCACACTGATGAATGTTCAGGTAAAACTATCAGGACCTGTCACTGTTATTCACATAAGTACAACTCGTTATCACACTGATGAATGTTCAGGTAACACTATCAGCAGCTGTCACTGTTATTCACATAAGTACAACTTGTTATCACACTGATGAATGTTCAGGTAAAACTATCAGGAGCTGTCACTGTTATTCACACAAGTACAACTCGTTATCACACTGATGAATGTTCAGGTAACACTATCAGGTGCTGTCACTGTTACTCACATCAGTACAACTCGTTATCACATTGATGAATGTTCAGGTAACACTATCAGGAGCTGTCACTGTTACTCACATCAGTACAACTCGTTATCACATTGATGAATGTTCAAGTAACACTATCAGGAGCTGTCACTGTTATTCACACAAGTACAACTCGTTATCACACTGATGAATGTTAAGGTAACACTATCAGGAGCTGTCACTGTTATTCACATCAGTACAACTTGTTATCACATTGATGAATGTTCAGGTAACACTATCAGGAGCTGTCACTGTTATTCACATAAGTACAACTTGTTATCACATTGATGAATGTTCAGGTAACACTATCAGGAGCTGTCACTGTTATTCACAGAAGTACAACTCGTTATCACACTGATGAATGTTCAGGTAACACTATCAGGAGCTGTCACTGTTATTCACATCAGTACAACTCGTTATCACACTGATGAATGTTCAGGTAACACTATCAGGAGCTGTCACTGTTACTCACATCAGTACAACTCGTTATCACATTGATGAATGTTCAGGTAACACTATCAGGAGCTGTCACTGTTATTCACAGAAGTACAACTCGTTATCACACTGATGAATGTTCAGGTAACACTATCAGGAGATGTCACTGTTACTCACATCAGTACAACTCGTTATCACATTGATGAATGTTCAGGTAACACTATCAGGAGCTGTCACTGTTATTCACACAAGTACAACTCGTTATCACACTGATGAATGTTCAGGTAACACTATCAGGAGCTGTCACTGTTATTCACATCAGTACAACTCGTTGTCACACTGATGAATGTTCAGGTAACACTATCAGGAGCTGTCACTGTTATTCACAGAAGTACAACTCGTTATCACATTGATGAATGTTCAGGTAACACTATCAGGAGCTGTCACTGTTATTCACACAAGTACAACTCGTTATCACACTGATGAATGTTCAGGTAACACTATCAGGAGATGTCACTGTTACTCACATCAGTACAACTCGTTATCACATTGATGAATGTTCAGGTAACACTATCAGGAGCTGTCACTGTTATTCACACAAGTACAACTCGTTATCACATTGATGAATGTTCAGGTAACACTATCAGGAGCTGTCACTGTTATTCACATAAGTACAACTTGTTATCACATTGATGAATGTTCAGGTAACACTATCAGGAGCTATCACTGTTACTCACATCAGTACAACTCGTTATCACATTGATGAATGTTCAGGTAACACTAACAGGCGCTGTCACTGTTATTCACATAAGTACAACTTGTTATCAAATTGATGAATGTTCAGGTAACACTATCAGGAGCTGTCACTGTTACTCACATCAGTACAACTCGTTATCACACAGATGAATGTTCAGGTAACACTATCAGGAGCTGTCACTGTTATTCACATCAGTACAACTCGTTATCACACTGATGAATGTTCAGGTAACACTATCAGGAGCTGTCACTGTTATTCACATAAGTACAACTTGTTATCACACTGATGAATGTTCAGGTAAAACTATCAGGAGCTGTCACTGTTATTCACATAAGTACAACTTGTTATCACATTGATGAATGTTCAGGTAACACTATCAGGAGCTGTCACTGTTATTCACATAAGTACAACTTGTTATCACATTGATGAATGTTCAGGTAACACTATCAGGAGATGTCACTGTTACTCACATCAGTACAACTCGTTATCACATTGATGAATGTTCAGGTAACACTATCAGGAGCTGTCACTGTTATTCACACAAGTACAACTCGTTATCACATTGATGAATGTTCAGGTAACACTATCAGGAGCTGTCACTGTTATTCACATAAGTACAACTCGTTATCACACAGATGAATGTTCAGGTAACACTATCAGGAGCTGTCACTGTTATTCACATCAGTACAACTCGTTATCACATTGATGAATGTTCAGGTAACACTATCAGGAGCTGTCACTGTTATTCACATAAGTACAACTTGTTATCACATTGATGAATGTTCAGGTAACACTATCAGGAGCTGTCACTGTTATTCACATCAGTACAACTCGTTATCACATTGATGAATGTTCAGGTAACACTATCAGGAGCTGTCACTGTTATTCACATCAGTACAACTCGTTATCACATTGATGGATGTTCAGGTAACACTATCAGGAGCTGTCACTGTTATTCACATAAGTACAACTCGTTATCACATTGATGGATGTTCAGGTAACACTATCAGGAGCTGTCACTGTTATTCACATAAGTACAACTCGTTATCACATTGATGAATGTTCAGGTAACACTATTAGCAGCTGTCACTGTTACTCACATCAGTACAACTCGTTATCACACTGATGAATGTTCAGGTAACACTATCAGGAGCTGTCACTGTTACTCACATCAGTACAACTCATTATCACATTGATGAATGTTCAGGTAACACTATCAGGAGCTGTCACTGTTACTCACATCAGTACAACTCGTTATCACACTGATGAATGTTCAGGTAACACTATCAGGAGCTGTCACTGTTATTCACATTAGTAGAACTCGTTATCACACTGATGAATGTTCAGGTAACACTATCAGGAGCTGTCACTGTTATTCACATCAGTACAACTCGTTATCACATTGATGAATGTTCAGGTAACACTATCAGGAGCTGTCACTGTTATTCACATCAGTACAACTCGTTATCACATTGATGAATGTTCAGGTAACACTATCAGGAGCTGTCACTGTTATTCACATCAGTACAACTCGTTATCACACTGATGAATGTTCAGGTAACACTATCAGGAGCTGTCACTGTTATTCACATCAGTACAACTCGTTATCACATTGATGAATGTTCAGGTAACACTATCAGGAGCTGTCACTGTTATTCACATCAGTACAACTCGTTATCACACTGATGAATGTTCAGGTAACACTATCAGGAGCTGGCACTGTTATTCACATCAGTACAACTCGTTATCACACTGATGAATGTTCAGGTAACACTATCAGGAGCTGTCACTATTATTCACACAAGTACAACTCGTTATCACACTGATGAATGTTCAGGTAACACTATCAGGAGCTGTCACTGTTACTCACATCAGTACAACTCGTTATCACACTGATGAATGTTCAGGTAACACTATCAGGAGCTGTCACTGTTATTCACATAAGTACAACTTGTTATCACATTGATGAATGTTCAGGTAACACTATCAGGACCTGTCACTGTTACTCACATCAGTACAACTCGTTATCACACTGATGAATGTTCAGGTAACACTATCAGGAGCTGTCACTGTTATTCACATAAGTACAACTCGTTATCACACTGATGAATGTTCAGGTAACACTATCAGGAGCTGTCACTGTTACTCACATAAGTACAACTCATTATCACATTGATGAATGTTCAGGTAACACTAACAGGTGCTGTCACTGTTACTCACATCAGGACAACTCGTTATCACACTGATGAATGTTCAGGTAACACTATCAGGAGCTGTCACTGTTATTCACATCAGTACAACTCTTTATCACACTGATGAATGTTCAGGTAACGCTATCAGGAGCTGTCACTGTTATTCACATCAGTACAACTCGTTATCACACTGATGAAAGTTCAGGTAAAACTATCAGGAGCTGTCACTGTTACTCACATCAGTACAACTTGTTATCACATTGATGAATGTTCAGGTAACACTATCAGGAGCTGTCACTGTTATTCACACAAGTGCAACTCGTTATCACACTGATGAATGTTCAGGCAACACTGTCAGGAGCTGTCACTGTTATTCACACAAGTACAACTCGTTATCACATTGATGAATGTTCAGGCAACACTGTCAGGAGCTGTCACTGTTATTCACACAAGTACAACTCGTTATCACACTGATGAATGTTCAGGTAACACTATCAGGTGCTGTCACTGTTACTCACATCAGTACAACTCGTTATCACATTGATGAATGTTCAGGTAACACTATCAGGAGCTGTCACTGTTACTCACATCAGTACAACTCGTTATCACATTGATGAATGTTCAGGTAACACTATCAGGAGCTGTCACTGTTATTCACACAAGTACAACTCGTTATCACACTGATGAATGTTCAGGTAACACTATCAGGAGCTGTCACTGTTACTCACATCAGTACAACTCGTTATCACATTGATGAATGTTCAGGTAACACTATCAGGAGCTGTCACTGTTATTCACATAAGTACAACTCGTTATCACACTGATGAATGTTCAGGTAACACTATCAGGAGCTGTCACTGTTACTCACATCAGTACAACTCATTATCACACTGATGAATGGTCAGGTAACACTATCAGAAGCTGTCACTGTTATTCACATCAGTACAACTCGTTATCACATTGATGAATGTTCAGGTAACACTATCAGGAGCTGTCACTATTATTCACATAAGTACAACTCGTTATCACACTGATGAATGTTCAGGTAACACTATCAGGAGCTGTCACTGTTGTTCACATCAGTACAACTCGTTATCACATTGATGAATGTTCAGGTAACACTATCAGGAGCTGTCACTGTTACTCACATCAGTACAACTCGTTATCACACTGATGAATGTTCAGTAACACTATCAGGAGCTGTCACTGTTACTCACATCAGTACAACTCGTTATCACATTGATGAATGTTCAGGTAACACTATCAGGAGCTGTCACTGTTATTCACATCAGTACAACTAGTTATCACACTGATGAATGTTCAGGTAACACTATCAGGAGCTGTCACAGTTACTCACATCAGTACAACTCGTTATCACACTGATGAATGTTCAGGTAACACTATCAGGAGCTGTCACTATTATTCACATAAGTACAACTCGTTATCACACTGATGAATGTTCAGGTAACACTATCAGGAGCTGTCACTGTTATTCAATTAAGTACAACTTGTTATCACACTGATGAATGTTCAGGTAACACTATCAGGAGCTGTCACTGTTACTCACATCAGTACAACTCGTTATCACATTGATGAATGTTCAGGTAACACTATCAGGAGCTGTCACTGTTATTCACATCAGTACAACTCGTTATCACACTGATGAATGTTCAGGTAACACTATCAGGAGCTGTCACTGTTATTCACATAAGTACAACTCGTTATCACACTGATGAATGTTCAGGTAAAACTATCAGGAGCTGTCACTGTTACTCACATAAGTACAACTCGTTATCACACTGATGAATGTTCAGGTAAAACTATCAGGAGCTGTCACTGTTATTCACATAAGTACAACTCGTTATCACACTGATGAATGTTCAGGTAACACTATCAGGAGCTGTCACTGTTACTCACATCAGTACAACTCGTTATCACATTGATGAATGTTCAGGTAACACTATCGGGAGCTGTCACTGTTATTCACAGAAGTACAACTCGTTATCACACTGATGAATGTTCAGGTAACACTATCAGGAGTTGTCACTGTTATTCACATCAGTACAACTCGTTATCACACTGATGAATGCACAAGCCAGACTGTATTTTTCTCTGCTTATAGTCATTCCAAGCCACCCCCTCCATTCTTCATCATGCCCTGATGTAACTCTCCACTCAGTCTCCAGTGTATGTAGGTGAGGGTAGTAAATGTATGAAGGTCAGGACAGCAATTAGTGAGTTACTTCAGTCCCTCATCCCTTAGGTCCATTGCTGAATGGGCACATGTAAAGAGAAAAGGCAGAGGTAAGGCAGACTGCTGACACTGAAGGAGGTCATGAGACCATAGTGCTATCAGCAGTCTGAGGGGCCCACCAGCACAGCTATGGGACACTTCAGATACCCAACATCTGGAGCCCTATGCCTGTCCTTGGCATATTAGTGGAGTGGCGGTCCTTACCCTGCTTTTTCTCTTTACATGTACCCTGGCTGTGCACCCTTGTCAGTGTCCACCCATGCTTTATTTCAGATAAAGTAAGACTGTCTTCTGCTGTTCAGATGTTTACAGAATGCTTTCATGCATAGCTTGATGCACAGGGTGGGTGGATCTACAATCTGCCGTAACGGCATCACCGCGGAAGATGTTCACCTGTTCAGAAGGGATGGCATTTACCTAACTGAGGAGGGCATTGCGTTGTTCTTGACCAACCCCCACAATGGCATGAGGAGAGCCATGCAAGATTGCTAACATGCAGCTTGTGAGAAAAATGGAAAACACCCATGACCAAGTCGGACCAGTATAGTAAGTAAAACAGTATTATGAAATGTGTTGTGTAAAATTGATTTCTCTGAGCTTGTCAAATAACTGTTATGGAAATTATGATTTTTTTCATATTTTGGTAAATAACTTTGCAAGGGAGCATCTGAATGCATCAAGTAATATCTCATTTTGAAGACAGTATTGCTGGTTCCAACATGGTAATAGAATTTTGCCTGTATGTTTGACACATGTGCAGATATCAATGTTTGTTTGGGACTTAGGTTATGGAAATTATGATTTTTTTTCATATTTTGGTAAATAACTTTGCAAGGGAGCATCTGAATGTTCCAAGTCATACCTCATTTTGAAGTCAGTATTGCTGGTTCCAACATGGTAATAGAATTGTGCCTGTATGTTTGACACATGTACAGATATCAATGTTTGTTTGGGACTTAGGTTACAGAAATTATGATTTTTTCATATTTTGGTAAATAACTTTGCAAGGGAGCATCTGAATGTGCCAAGCCATACCTCATTTTGAAGAGAGTATTGCTGGTTCTAACATGGTAAAAGAATTGTGCCAGTATGTTTGACACATGTGCAGATATCAAAGTTTGTTTCGGACTTAGGTTACGGAAATTATGATTATTTTTCATATTTTGGTAAATAACTTTGCAATGGAGCATCTGAATGTGCCAAGTAATATCTCATTTTGAAGACAGTATTGCTGGTTCTAACATGGTAAAATAATTGTGCCTGTATGTTTGACACATGTGCAGATATCAAAGTTTATTTCAGACTTAGGTTATGGAAATTATGATTTTTTTTTCATATTTTGGTAAATCACTTTGCAAGGGAGCATCTGAATGTGCTAAGTAATACCTCATTTTGAAAAGATTATTTATAGTTCTAACATGGTAAAAGAATGGTGCCTGTATGTTGTACTCATAGGCAGATATCAAAGTTTGTTTCGGACTTAGGTTATGGAAATTATGATTTATTTCATATTTTGATAAATAACTTTGCAAGGGAGCATGTCAGTGTGCCAAGTAATACCTCATTTTGAAGACTGTTACTCCTTACAACTTGGTAAAAGAACTGTGTCTGTGCACTGTACATACATACAGATATCACAGTTTGTTTAGTCTTGTACGAATATGAAAATTATACATTTACAATACTTCTCATTATTATGCCCATATCTTTGCGAGGGAGCATGGTAATCACACAAATGATGCGTCATTTTGAAGCTGACATTCAGATGCACAACTTCTACACTGATATGTAGGCTCTGTGTGTTACAGGTGATGAGATATTATGCTTTGTTTATTTATCAGTTATGAGAAATAATATATTAATCATATTTCTGTGAATATCTCATGAAAGGAGCATCACACAGTAATGGTTAAGGTATCATTTTAAAGCTGACATTCATACTAACAAACTAAATTCAAATTGTATGGGTCTGCATGGTAAATAGACCAAGATATTGTGCTTTGCTTTTCCAAAATGGTAAAAAATGTGCACAATATCAGCATTCCTTGCCAAATATTTAATAATGACTTTGATATGCACTGTCAACATTTACACTGTTGGAAAGGTCAGTGTCTGCTGAATAACTTTCGCGTTTACATTTTTAGTGTAGCTCTTATAGTTAAAGAGTTATGAACATTTGTTTTCTGTATAGTATTACAAATGGATTTTCTGAAAATGAGCTCAGGCTGCACTGTTGTTCCTATGGTGGAATTAAGCAGGCAGCTTTTTCTGAGCTGCTCTGGAGTGAATGAGTTAATATGTTGGCAATAATTGCATGCCCCACACTTCTTCATATGGCCCCCATTCCGAATCTGGTAACTCCTTTCAAAGATGTTCTTTAAGGTTTGTCCCTTTCTATATACCACAATAGGCTTCTCACTTATGCATTGTCTAATGTCATTGCTTGAGGTCAAAATTATCCAATTTTTATCCAAAATCCTGAACATTTCTTTACTGTCAAGATTATAAGAAGTGATAAAAGCTGAACGAAACTTCCCATTTGCTTGCACTTGTTCAACAGGTGTCATAACATTCACATTAACATTGCTGTCCATATTAACGGAACCAACATTCAAATTTAAAACCATATAACTGTTCCCTTCATTGCCAGAATGCACCATCTCCGAATTCAATATAGCATGATAAAACCCTCACTCTCTATTATTAACTACTTCCAACATTAAGTTGTTAATTAAGTCCAATGGATATTCTCTTTTAAGAAACATATCTTTCAACAGTTCACATTCATCCAAAAAAGAGTCGAAACTAGACACCATCCAAGCATCTCTAACAAACTGTCCCTTAACAACTGCTCTTTTTTGCTTGAAGGGATGGCTACTTTCAAAATGTAAAAAATTGTTTGAATACGTTTCCTTCCTATAAATACACGACTCAAAATTCCTTAAGACTGTATTTTTTGTCAGTTTAACATCCAAATATGAGATTTCATTGGGATCGATATTATGGGTGAACCTTAAAAAGGCTGTTGAATTATTCATGTGAGTTAAAATTTCATTAATCATCTCACTTGGTCCATCCCAAAATATAAAAATATCATCCAAAAATCTCACATACAGTCTACAATATTGATAATAAACTGAATTAATAACAAACTTTTTCTCCCATTGTAGCATCACCAAATTAGAGTACAAACCACCACATGGAGAACCCATAGCAACACCAACTGCTTGGATAAAAAATTCACAATTAAAAAATATACAGTTATTTTTCAACACAAGTTCAAATAGTTGTTCGTATACATTAATTTTTGGTTGTGATACTCCTTTATCCAATAAATAGTCACATGCCCATTCAATGCCAGTATCATGGGGTATTGAGGTGTACAAATCCTTCACATCAATGGTGATGAATACACCTGTCTCACTGTATTCTAAATTATTAACCCTTTCTAAAAAATCCCATGAATCCTTACAAATAATAGTTTCTTCACTAACAAAACATTTCAAATTAATATCCAAGTATTTTGCTATGGGATAAGTGATAGAACCATGCCCATTCACTATAGGGAGCATAGGTGGATCAACCATATTCTTGTGTAGTTTTGGTAATCCAAATATA
Organism: Protopterus annectens; assembly: GCF_019279795.1. NCBI lineage: Eukaryota > Metazoa > Chordata > Ceratodontiformes > Protopteridae > Protopterus > Protopterus annectens. The sequence continues at coordinate 56,515,240 of NC_056742.1, read as the reverse complement.
CAAGGAGTTTTGGATGGTGCACTGACAGGTAATTGTACTCATCTATAGAAATTGAGCCTTCAATAAAGAGGTCCATTAATTCATTTTTAACTTTGTTATAAATGCCATTTAACTCATTAATAGAGATTTTTCTATATGCATCACTCAAGAGAATATTGTTCATCCTTGTGTTATAATCATCTAGGTCCGTAATGACAATACCACCACCTTTATCTGGTTTTATAATCCGCATATCTCTATTAGACCTAAGTTTTTTTAGACCATCCATCTCACTTTTACTTAAGTTAGGTGAGCGTGCATTTCTGTGCATATTTCTAACATCTATTTCACACATTTTATCAAACATCGCTAACACAAGGTGTAGGGGTGGGTTGAACGTACTTGAAATGTGCAAAGGGTTACTTATGTATTCAACAGATTAAAAAAGGACATTTAAATTCAACTTTCTAACAAAATGTCTGATATCAATTAATGTTTGTGCAATGTTAAAATTTTTGGCTGAGATAAATGATAAACCTCTAGAAAATAAATCACAATCATTAACATCAAAAATACATGAAGAAAAATTGCATACATTAAAATCATTTCTAGAATTCTTTAAAATAACACAGTTATTTAACATATGCTCATTCAAATTCAATTCCATTCCCGATATCCTCCACTCCCCCTCCCTCCCCCCCTCTGATAATACATTTGTCCCCCTCGACCCCTGTTTGCAGGAAAAGTACCTTGATTCTGCATGTTCTGGTTGCTTCTGTCTCTCAGTCTTTCTGATCTCCTCAGTGAGGGAAAGTTGTCTTGATCTAAAAAATGTTCCTCATTATTCCCAGAGGCTCCATCATTATAGTTATGGTTCTCCATATTCCAAGCTTGTGACCGAGAAGGGTGGGGATAAGCTGTGTTTGAACAATATTGAGCCCTATCCCTCTCTATTTTCTTCACCTTCCTAGCTTTAATTGAAACCATTTCTTGTTCAATAGATTTAAATATTCTGTTGTAGTCAAAAATATTGTTGTCATGAGCCACATCTTGCACAATCCTGTTGTCTAGTTCAGTTGCTTCTTTTATTAAATCTTTCAAAATTAGTTCATTATGTTTGATAACTAGCTCCATGTACTCAAAGCCATGCCTATCAAACATACTAATCAAATCCTTATGGAAGCATGAACCAGCTATTAGCCCTGTGGGAAAGCGCCACATGCGCAAACCCTTAGGCACAAGTTTGAGCTTTAAACATTCTTTAAAGTATGCATTATCAACTTGAATCTTCTTAATTTTAAGTAAAATACGGTCTACTTTGTACAAACTGTTGTTGTAAGAATCAGTACTTACTGGTGAAGGTGTAGAAAAAGCCATCTCCTCTCCTAACCAGTCGGTCATTCTAATGGGATTAAAGTTAACTTGAACATCTTCACGAGCATTTATTCTTAAATTTGCGCTCTGTGATGAATGCTGCTCTCCATCCATTAAACTCATACCAGCAATTCTTCCTGAATGCTCCTCATTACTGGTGTTGTTGCCTTTGTTGTTGTTTCAACTTCTGTCTCCACCAGGTCTAATGTCAGCGTTTTCAGAGTCTAAAAAAAGAGAAACAGCACTCGTTTCCTCACCACGACTTCTACTAGAGCCATCAACTTCCTGGTTTGGTCCTCCCTTCGGAGCTGACGTCATACGGGCATGCTCTATTCTGTCTAACCTTTGAGTGATTTCTTCAAAATGCTGCAAGATATCCTCAATCGAATTGTTCCTTTGTGGTGTATATAATGATTGTGAAGCCTCCATCTCCTGTGCCTCCATTGCCATAAGAAACAAAAATAACTTCAAACCTTTGAAAGTCAAAAAACAAACCACAATCCAAATCCAAATGGACCTTGGACTTTATATTTGGACAAAAGTGAGGCCATATGGCAGTTGAAAATGAATGCAACCCAATGGCCAGGCTTAAATGAATCTGTTGCAATTACTTGCTTTTTAAGATTAAAAGCTTTAGATAGATGATGCTTTTAAAGAAATGTTTTTTGTAATTTTTAATAGTTGAAACATATGCATTCATTTTATGTTTTATATATATACATTGGTGAATTTTATACTGTATCTATTATGTGTTTATTTATACATGTATGTATTCATTTATATTACAATATATTAATTTATTTGAAGTATACAACATATAGGAAATGTTGAGGTTTTATTAGATTTTATTTACACATGTTCAATTTTATTTTAATAATGTATTTTATAGTTATGTATTTATATGTATTATAGTGGGTAATATTTAAGATGATGAATGTTTTATGTGTGATTATCTGACATTATTAGATATAAATTGTAGGAATAGTCATTGCTCATGAATTATTCATGAACCCTGGATGTTGATTGGTTCAGTAATTAACTTTGTATTATAAATTTGCTGTCAGTTGGGGCATGCTTTGTCTTGATAAAGTCTCCAAATGGTTGGAGACGAAAGCGCTTGATTCACTGGATGTATCTGATTTATTTTTATTTTTATTTGTTAAATTAAAGTTCATTCTGTAAGCACTTCTTAGTTGCTTATTTGAAATTTTTTATCTTCCGTCATCTTGTTGCAACCGATGCCGATTTTTGGATTGTGGTTTGTTTTTTGACTTTCAAAAGTTTGAAGTTATTTGTGTTTCTTATGGCAACAGAGGCACAGGAGATGGAGGCTTCACAATCATTATATACACCACAGAGGAACAGTTCGATTGAGGATATCTTGCAGCATTTGGAAGGGATCACTCAAAGGTTAGACAGAATAGAGCATGCCTGTATGACGTCAGCTCCGAAAGGAGGACCAAACCAGGAAGTTGCTGGCTCTAGTAGAAGTCGTGGTGAGGAAACGAGTGCTGTTTCTCTTTTTTTAGACTCTGAAAACGCTGACATTAGACCTGGTAGAGACAGAAGTTTAAACAACAACGGCAACAACACCAGTAATGAGGAGCATTCAGGAAAAATTGCTGGTACGAGTTTAATGGATGGAGAGCAGCGTTCATCACAGAGCACAAATGTAAGAAGAAATGCTCGTGAAGATGTTCAAGTTAACTTTAATCCCATTAGCATGACTGACTGGTTAGGAGAGGAGATGGCTTTTTCTACACCTTCACCAGTAAGTACTGATTCTTACAACAACAGTTTGTACAAATTAGACCGCATTTTACTTAAAATTAAGAAGATTCATGTTGATAATGTATACTTTAAAGAATGTTTAAAGCTCAAACTTGTGCTTAAGGGTTTACACATGTGGCGCTTTCCCACAGGGCTAATAGCTGGTTCATGCTTCCATAAGGATTTGATTAGTATATTTGATAGACATGGCTTTGAGTACATGGAGCTAGTTATCAAACATAATGAACTAATTTTGAAAGATTTAATAAAAGAAGCAACTGAACTAGACAACAGGATTGTGCAAGATGTGGCTCATGACAACAATATTTTTGTAAAACCAAAAAATTAGCGACTGTAAGAAAATTGAAAGCAGCTACCAAGCCAGATGAATTTTAGCGCTTTCTTTCACTTTATTGTTATTGTGAACTTCCTCAGAAAACCAGGATGCCTCCCAACATCCTGGTTTTATGCTCGTAAACAGGAAATGATGTAAATCCAATGTTACAATAATAATAATTCTTTTTTTAAAAATATATAAACATTTAAACACATTAATCAAATCTAACATTTATACTTCATTATAAAAATTGTATCATTTAAATAAAAATCAATTTCTTGATTTGATAAGATATACATGACAAGATTGTGTGTGATTGTGAGTGTTTGTGTGAGTGTATGGTTTATTGTGGGAGATTTTTGGATGTTCCTGTCTTTGTTTTAAGGAGACACCAGTGGAGATTTTTCCACAGGAGCACCCTTTGACATAGACATGTCTGTCAGCACTTTTATTATTATTATTTTTTGCTATCATATTAATCATGGTTCACTATGCATCATGTATCATCAGTTTTAGTTGGAATTTATTATATTCCACATGGTTATACTTTTCAATAATTGACAGTGTTCAAGTATGTTTTCATTTTAAAGATTTTGATACATTGTCATATTACATTGATTTTTATTTAAATGACACAATTTTTATAATGAAGTATAAATGTTAGATTTGATTAATGTGTTTAAATGTTTATATATTTTTAAAAAAAGAATTATTATTATTGTAACATTGGATTTACATCATTTCCTGTTTACGAGCATAAAACCAGGATGTTGGGAGGCATCCTGGTTTTCTGAGGAAGTTCACGATAACAATAAAGTGAAAGAAAGCGCTAAAATTCATCTGGCTTGGTAGCTGCTTTCAATTTTCTTACAGTCGCTAATTTTTTGGTTTTACAAGAGTTTTGTTCGGGGTTCCGAAGTGTATTTCAGTTTGTTTTTACAGCAATATTTTTGACTACAACAGAATATTAAAATCTATTGAACAAGAAATGGTTTCAATTAAAGCTAGGAAGGTAAAGAAAATAGAGAGGGATAGGGCTCAATATTGTTCAAACACAGCTTATCCCCACCCTCCTCGGTCACAAGCTTGGAATATGGAGAACCATAACTATAATGATGGAGCCTCTGGGAATAATGAGGAACATTTTTTAAATCAAGACAACTTTCCCCCACTGAAGAGATCAGAAAGACTGACAGACAGAAACAACCAGAATGTGCAGAATCAAGGGACTTTTCCTGCAAACAGGGGTTGAGGGGGACAAATGTATTATCAGAGGGGGGAGGGAGGGGGGATATCGGGAATGGAATTGAATTCGAATGAGCATGTTGAATAATTGTGTTATTTTAAAGAATTCTAGAAATGATTTTAATGTATACAATTTTTTTTCCATGCATTTTTGATGTTAATGATTGTGATTTATTTTCTAGAGGTTTATCATTTATCCTAGCCAAAACTTTTAACATTGCACAAACATTAATTGATATCAGACATTTTGTTAGAAAGTTGAATTTAAATGTTCTTTTTAAATCTGTTGAATACGTAAGTAACACTTTGCACATTTCAAGTACGTTCAACCCACCTCTACACCCTGCGTTAACGATGTTTGATAAAATGTGTGAAATAGATGTTAGAAATATGCACAGAAATGCACGCTCACTTAATTTAAGTAAAAGTGAGATGGATGGTCTAAACAAACTTAGGTCTAATAGAGATGTGCGGATTCTAAAACCAGATAAAGGTGGTGGTATTGTCATTACGGACCTAGATGATTATAACACAAGAATGAACAATATTCTTTTGAGTGATGCATATAGAAAAATCTCTATTAATGAGTTAAATGGCATTTATAACAAAGTTAAAAATGAATTAATGGACCTCTTTATTGAAGGCTCAATTTCTATAGATGAGTACAATTACCTGTCAGTGCACCATCCAAAAACTCCTTGTATATTTGGATTGCCAAAACTACACAAGAATGTAGTTGATCCACCTATGTGCCCTATAGTGAATGGGCATGGTTCTATCACTTATCCCATAGCAAAATACTTGGATATTAATTTGAAATGTTTTGTTAGTGAAGAATCTATTATTTGTAAGGATTCATGGGATTTTTAGAAAGGGTTAATAATTTAGAATACAGTGAGACAGGTGTATTCATCACCATTGATTTGAAGGATTTGTACACCTCAATACCCCATGATACTATTATTGAATGGGCATGTGACTATTTATTGGAAAAAGGAATATCACAACCAAAAATTAATGTATACGAACAACTATTTGAACTTGTGTTGAAAAATAACTGTATATTTTTTAATGGTGAATTTTTTATCCAAGCAGTTGGTGCTGCTATGGGTTCTCCATGTGGTGGTTTGTACTCTAATTTGGTGATGCTACAATGGGAGAAAAAGTTTGTTATTAATTCAGTTTATTATCAATATTGTAAAATGTATGTGAGATTTTTGGATGATATTTTTATATTTTGGGATGGACCAAGTGAGATGATTAATGAATTTTTAACTCACATGAATAATTCAACAGCCTTTTTAAGGTTCACCCATAATATCGGTCCCAATGAAATCTCTTATCTGAATGTTAAACTGACAAAAAATACAGTCTTAAGGAATTCTGAGTCATGTATTTATAGGAAGGAAACGTATTCAAACAGTTTTTTACATTTTGAAAGTAGCCATCCCTTCAAGCAAAAAAGAACAGTTGTTAAGGGACAGTTTGTTAGAGCTGCTCGGATGGTGTCTAGTTTTGACTCTTTTTTGGATGAATGTGAACTGTTGAAAGATATGTTTCTTGAAAAAGAATACCCATTGGACTTAATTAACAACTTAATGTTGGAAGTAGTTAATGAGAGAGAGGGTTTTATCATGCTATATTGAATTCGGAGATGGTGCACTCTGGCAATGAAGGGAACAGTTATATGGTTTTAAATTTGAATGTTGGTTCCGTTAATACGGACAGCAATGTTAATGTGAATGTTATGACACCTGTTGAACAAGTGCAAGCAAATGGGAAGTTTCGTTCAGCTTTTATCACTTCTTATAATCTTGACAGTAAAGAAATGTTCAGGATTTTGGATAAAAATTGAATAATTTTGACCTCAAGCAATGACATTAGACAATGCATAAGTGAGAAGCCTATTGTGGTATATAGAAAGGGACAAACCTTAAAGAACATCTTTGAAAGGAGTTACCAGATTCGGAATGGGGGCCATATGAAGAAGTGTGGGGCATGCAATTATTGCCAACATATTAAGGAAGGGTCAACATTCAACATAAATGGTATAAAGGTCTATTTATAAAAAAAGTGCAGCTGTTATACTGAGAAGGTGGTTTATTGTGCTTTCTGTTCCAAATGTGCTTGTTTTTATATTGGAAAGACAGAAAGTAAACTTAAAAAACGTATTTATGAGCATTTGAGGGATATCAGACTGCAAAAAGAATCCAATGCCCTTGCAAAGCATTGTATGGAATGGCCCGGACATGATTTTTAATTCACTGTTATTGAACTTATTGAGCTAGACCCAAGAGGTGGACCTTGGACTTTATATTTGGAGAAAAGTGAGGCCATATGGCAGTTGAAAATGAATGCAACCCAATGGCCAGGCTTAAATGAATATGTTGCAATTACTTGCTTTTTTTTTTTTTTCCAATAATTCTTTTATTTTATTTTCAATAAAATGAAACAATGCATACAGCCATTGTAGTAATGAACATTAAAATGAGGCGTTGAATAATTACAGAATATAATACATAATCAAACAGTTTAAATATAGATATAAGTGAGAAAGAGTGTAAAACATAAGAAAAGCATTGTCATTAGTAAAACCAAACAAACTGTTATATACAATATTTACAACATGATGTAATGTAATGTAATGTGCTGCACTTCCACTACCATAATTATCATTGGATCTCCATAAGTTAACAAAGACAAGGGTAAATGATGTTTTGAATGTACCCCTGAGAAATTATTCACTAAGAACTAAATCTAAAAGTTTCTTCCATAGTTTACTAAAATAGGCTCTTTTTTTTGGACCTTTTATAATGAATTTATGTGCAGAAATATGTTTATGAGCCATTTCTTTGAATTTTCCCCAACTAAGTTTGGTGCGATCTAACCAATTGCTAGTGATGTATAGTTTAACAAGTGAACAAAGGATAATTAGAATGTGCAGTTGCATTTTTGATACTTTGGATGTAGGAATGTGAAGAATAGCTGTTTCCACGAGTGTGGAGGTGTAGTAACCCATTTTTCCAGGCGTACTTTCAGAGAGCACCAGAGTTTGTAAGAATGCTTGCAATACCACATAATGTGAAGCAAGTCCGCTTTGGACATGAACAACAGGTGCACGAGGGTGGAGTGTTGGCATTAAATTTATTAAGAGTTACAGGAGTATAATAAGCATTGTTGTTGAGCATCATTTGTGTATATAGGAGTTTTTTGAAAAGAGAGAGCTCTAGAGTAGATTTTATAGCTGATAATTTTTGATCCTCTGTAATGGAAGGTCCGATGGTATTCCAGTAGTTGGAGAAAAGACAGTTTGAATCGTAGATCATGTTAGTCAATAGCTTGTAAGAGGATGATATTGTTTTTTTAATGCTTGAGATTGCTGAGATAACTTCAACTAGTTTGTTTAATTCCTGAGTATTGGGAGACGTTAAAATGTTGTGCCATAATAATTTCTCTTAGTTGTCTAAGAATAACTGTGTATTTTTTATTAGTACCCAAGATTAACCGTAACTCGGGTAGAGTTTTAGACCTATGTTTGAGAATATCCCATACATTGAGATCTTTGATGAGAGGGAATTTAGTAAGGTCAATCATTAGATTGTTAATTTTAAGATTTGGGTTCTGATGCAACGGTTGTAGAAGGGATAGAGAATTTACCAGATTAATATCTTTAATAAGATTTTGGAAAAGCTTGATTTTATGTTTCAAAGATTGAGCTAGATTACAGTTGTTCAAAGAAGTAATAGATAGAAAGGGAATAGCCTGAGGGTTAATTTTGTTGGATATAACATGTTGATACCACATTTTAACCCAGGCTGGATAATGCATTTGTGTTTTGATGTTGAAATTTGAGATAGACCAAACTCTAATTGAGCAAATAATTTTATAGTATAATTGGAAGTTTGGTAGACTTAGCCCCCTTTTTCCTTAGGATAGGTTAATTTAAGGTAAGCAATTCTCACTGATTTAGGGAACCAAATGAAACCAGCTATTTCTTTGTTGATTTTGGAGAAAAAGTTATTATAGACTAATACATCCAAAGCATTAAGTTGAAATAGAAGCCTAGGTAAGATATTCATTTTCACAATAGCTGCTTTGGACAGGAAAGCTAAATTCATAAGTTTCCATCTTTGTAGATCTTGTTGTATGTTAGACCATGTTTTTAATAAATTATTTTGAAGAATAGAGGCTTGATTATGTTCAAAATGGATACCTAAATATTTAAGGCTATATGTTATTCGGAAGGAGGATTCAGGGAAATAAAAGGATTTATGGGAGTTAGGGTTTATAGGAAATATATGAGATTTTTTATTATTTATTTGATAATCTGATGCGATAGAGAATTTCTCTATGGCATCAAGAATTTTGGGTAAGTCTGTATTGGGTGACTGAAAATATAAATTAAGATCGTCAGCAAACGCTGATAGTGCAATCTGAGTGTTTAGTATTTTAGGTATATTGTGATAGGTATTCTGAGTAATATAAAGAAAGAAAGGCTCAATAAAAATATTAAAAGAAAAGGAGAGTGGGCACCCTTGCCTTGTTCCATTAGTGATCAGAATTGGCTCCGATCTCTGTTTGTTGATGTAAAGGTAGGTTTGGGAATTTGTATAAAGTGTTCTAATCATATCCGAAAACCACTTAGGCACACCAAAATGGGGCAATGAGGCAAACAGAAACTCCCAGTTAACTCTGTCGAAAGCTTTGGAGGCATCTAAAGTTAAGGCGATATTGGATTTCTTCCTTTTTGGTAAATTGTATAAGGGAATCAAGGGTTAATGTATTATCCCACGTGTGCCTATTGCTCATAAAACCAGCTTGATCAGGGGAGATTAAAGACGGGAGAACTTTTTTCAATCTACATGCTAATATGGCAGCGAATATCTTAATGTCGACATTTATTAACGAGATTGGTCTGTAGTTGTGAGGATCTGCTTTATCCTGTTTATTTTTTAATATTAAAATAGTTTTCGAGTTATTCCAATGTATATCAGTAATACCTTCTTTAATAATATAGTTAAAGACTTTCAATAGTATGGAGGAGGTATTTGTGTAGAAAACTTTGAAGAAGTTAGTAGTAAAGCCGTCAGGGCCCGGGGCTTTGCCTAATTTTAAATTTTTATGATGGCCTGGACTTCTTGAATGTCGAACGGGCAGATAGGAGGAGACTTGGTTAGTATTAAGAGAGGGAACTTAATTGAATTAAGAAAAGACTCCATCCGAGGTTTTTGATTATCACTTTTATGTCCGCTATAGATTTCTGAAAAGAGTTCAAAGAACAGGTGTATTATTTCAGAATCTGATTTGTATAATTTCCTTGGTAATGAAGGGTGGAAATTCTAGGAGCACTATTATTATTTTTAGTATTCTTGCTAAGGTTCTTGAGGGCATTTGTGCCCATTCAGAATATGTTGCAATGAATTTCTGTTCCTGAAAGGAATAGTTCTGTGAATAAAGTTCATATAAATCTTTGCGCGTCGCATTGATCAGTTCTATAGTTTGTGGGTCAGGGATAATCTCTGACTTTTTCCAGAGAAGAAAGTTTCAAGGATAAAGTATTTTCCTTTTTCATGTTTAGCTTTTTAAGAAAGGAAGCTTGGCTAATGAGAAAGCCCCTCATTTCAGCCTTGCATGCTGCCCAATGTATGTCCGGGGGGATTTGGGACTCTGTGATATTCAAATCAAGATCTATTAACATGTTGTTAATTTTTTTAATTATATCTTTATTATTTAGTAAATTATTGTTAAGTGTCCAGTTGGCAAAAGTAAAATCAGGCGGAGTGAACCTAATTATGAGAGAGATTTTGGCATGGTCAGAGAAGCATCTAGGCTCAATATTGAAAGTATTTTTAAATTTGGATAGAAGGTCTGAAATTAAGAAAAAGTCAAGACGTGACCATGATTTGTGACAATTGGAATAAAAGGTATAAAGATTTTCCTTAGTCGAGATATTACTAAATGTAATCGTGTCTATAAGATTAAAATCAGATATAAGCTCCTCTAACGCTATGGAAGCTTGAAGATTGTAAGAGGATGATTTGCTTGTGCGATCTAGACTGGGGTCTATAACCGCATTCCAGTCCCCACCTACAATGAATAAGTGATTTGGAAATGAGTTCAGTATATTATAAATTTCTAAAATAAAAGTCTGTTGTTGTGAGCAAGGACCATACAGATTTAAAAACATAACTGGTTTGTCGGAGTTAGGTAGGGTAGATGTAAAGTAACACCATCTGCCGTTTGTGTCAGATTTATATTCATTAATAATTTCCTGGAATTGTTTCTTAATTATGATGGCCACACCTTTCGAATTTGTGCTGTCACCTGCGCTTATTATAGACCTAATCCATTTTCTATTTTTACTTTTTCCCACTCAGAATTAGATAGGTGTGTTTCCTGTAGAAAACAAACTAGCATGAGATTTAAAGACAAGGTGTAATAGTAATTTTCTTTTTGCAAAGTTTTGTAAGCCATTTATATTCCAAGAATCAATGGACCAGCTCATGGGCGTTAAAACCAAAATAGGTATAGGCACATAATATATTTAGTGTAATTAAGATAATGTGTGGGTACATTACTTTTGTGTTGGGAATAGTCTACCCTAGTTTTGTTAGATAAAAGACGGAAAATGAAGAACCAATTCTGCTCTTTAAAAGCAACACAGTAAAATGTAATGGAAGATGCAGCATGATACTTCTTCTGAACTAACCCGGTGCCTACCCACCCGAACCCCTTAAGCGAAGAAGCATATAAACAAACCAAAAACAACATTAACAATTCTATACATATATACAAAGAAAATCTCATCCAAAAGATTATCAGACCAGAACTCACTTTGGTGCACATAGAGCCTCCACTTGTAAAGAGTACACCAATTTTTGTGTATAGTAAGCTTGACCTAAGGTATATAAATATAAATCTGTAAGCCTGGATTGTTAAAACACTGTGTATACAACTAAGAATCTCTAGGAATACTGTACATAACATATTTGTTACTAGAATTGGCATTTCTTGTGAGAATGTAATCACAACTGTAATACAGTCAGATTGGTATAGCATTAAAATAACATTTTTATAAAATTATCTAACAGTATAATGTGTTACTAGTGTTGAAACCCAACTAAGAGAGGTTGTGACTGTTTAGTTAATGAGCTGCATATTATAAATACTTATAAAGCATGTTAAACGAAGATAAGGTTACAATGAACATAATCCAATAATAACAGAACTATTTATAACCTAAGAGACTAGTTATATATGTGTAACCCACCCTTCAACTATATTAACCTTTTGCTAAATTTTTACAATTCAAGTTAATATTTAAATGATTTTAAAAATCTAATTGTAACTATCCCTAATCTAATAGAATGAAACTATAAAATACTTGTAGCAATCTACTATCAAACTAAGTAATCTAAATGTACCCATGAGTATTTTAAACATTACCTGCCTTAATACCCATTTATGTGTTAATGTTTATTAATGTTTATAAAAGCTAATATCTATAACTGTTACAGTAAAACTATTACAGTAATACTCTAAAACACTAAAGGAATTAATGCAAAAATCTCCCACCCCAGTGTCCTTTGTATTATGCATCCAAACATATGTTATTACAGAAAAAGAAAAAAAAACGAAAAAAAACTAAGCATTAATATGCTGAAAAAATCATTTAGTTGGTTAAAATGCATTGATCAGCTGCACTACATACAAAAAGTCAGTTTCTGACTTCCACTATGTGAGCGTTTAGCAGTTTGGTGTTTGTTTGTTATAGTGTGTGCTTATGTCTTTAAACTGCACCATTTTGTAAATACTGGGGCAAGGGACTCTGCCTGCTTAAAAAACTTCAGTAGCTCTAACAGCCAGAGCTGATCGCTAACCAAAGCCAAATAAATGAACTATATAAAAAAAAAAACAGTATGCAGAGTCTTTAATTTCTTTTTTTATACATAAAGCGCTGCAAGCGCGATCGATGGGGGAATAGGTTCACTGGCGCGCAGATTGTAGAGTCACAGCAAAGGATATCCCGCTGGGAACCTCACAACGAAGTAACGTTCCTTGTTGACATGTGGATCTATCTCTAAACGGAGATAAGGCTGTTTTAAGTACATTAAACAGTCCTGGACTTGCTAAAAACTTTTTTAAAATGCTGGAAAGCAAGTGGCTGAATAGCTGAAGCCTCCGGTGAGTAAATTCAAGTTGAGAAAAGTACAACTGTAGAAACGATCGTGCTGGAGTTATGTGAGTTCATGTTTGTTCAGGAATCCTGCTGAAAACTTTTTGAAATGTCTCTCTTGCTTCAATTAGGGATGATATAGAGTATTTAGTATCGTTTTGGTAGAAAATCAGTGTGCTTGGATAACGCATTTGAAACCTAATGTTTCTTTGATGAGGTCAGAGCAGAACGGGCTAATTTCTGTCTGTTTTCTTTAATGGAGACAGGTAAATCTTGTGTGAAGTTTATTTTATGCTTGTTCCACATAAAGTTTCTATTCTTTTTTGCTGCATAGAGGATCTGTTGAGTGGTTTGAAAGTTAAGTAATCTTGTGTAAACTTGGCGAGGGCTGTAGTATCTTGTCTTTTATGCAATGCGTGTGCTCTCTCAATTATAATAGTGTTACTGCCATCTTCTGAATGTAAAAGTGATTCAAATATTTGTTTTGTTATAGTAAGCAGGCCTTGGCTGTCATAGCTTTCAGGAGACCTCTTATTAAAATATTATTGCCTGCTCCTAGCTTCAAGATCTGTAAGTTTTGACTGTAAATCTGACAAGGAGGCTGTTTTGGCACGTAATTCTTCTGATATAGACTGTATTTGGAACTCATTAGATTGTGTTTTTTGTTCAAGTGTGTCAACTCTGTCCACTATTTGATTAATAGATTTTCCTATAGTTGAGAGTTGTTCCGAGAAGCTTTGTATAGCTGTGTGAATGGGCTGAAGGGCCTGTTTAAGTTCTTCCATGTGAAAGCCGGGATCTTCCTTGTTACTAGTGTCACTTTTGGAGGATTCAGTATTTTGTTTACTTGTTCTCTGCCTTTTTGAAAGAGCCTCCTTTTCAGGAGAGAAAATTACTGATGCTTTAGCTTTGATTGTTTGAGTATCCATAGTAATAGAGTCATTTGTTGTTTTAATCTGCCTAGCCATGAGGAGCCGGAGTTATTGCAGACAGCAGTAGGCCTTCCTGAATCACTTTGGGAAGATAAAAAGAAAGATGAAAAAAAACCACTGTGAGAGAGCCAGAGGGTGAAGATCTGTCATGCGTTTTTCCCACTTCCAAAGTAATGCAAGTTCCACAGAAATGAAGGAGAAGCAGCTCTTTTTGAAGTAAGTATTACTTAAGAAAGAAATTTGAGATGAGGAGCTCTGTGCTTAAGCTGTTTCCTAGTCGACCACCATTTTGGAATCAATTACTTGCTTTTTAAGATTAAAAGCTTTAGACAGATAATGCTTTTAAAGAAATGCTCTTGTAATTTTTAATAGTTGAAACATATGCATTCATTTTATGTTTTTTATATAAATATATATATATATATATATATATATATATATATATATATATATATATATATATATATACTATATATACATTGGTGAATTTTATACTGCATCTATTATGTGTTTATTTATACATGTATTTATTAATGTATATTAAAATATATTAGGGTTATTTGAAGTGTACAACATATAGGAAATGTTGAGGTTTCATTAGATTTTATTTACACATATTCAATTTTATTTTAATAATGTATTTTATAGTTATGTATTTATATGTATTATAGTGGGTAATATTTAGGATGATGAATGTTTTATGTGTGATTATCTGACATTATTAGATGTAAATTGTAGGAATAGTCATTGCTCATGAATTATTCATGAACCCTAGATGTTGATTGGTTCAGTAATTAACTTTGTATTATAAATTTGCTGCCAGTTGGGGCATGCTCTGTCTTGATAAAGTCTCCAAATGGTTGGAGACTAAAGCGCTTGATTCACTGGATGTATCTGATTTATTTTTATTTTTATTTGTTAAATGAGAGTTCTTTCTGTAAGTACTTCTTAGTTGCTTATTTGAAATGTTTTATCTTTCTTCATTTTGTTGCAACCGAGGCCAATTTTTGGATATTTATATACATGATAAAAAGTCAAACACATTTATCATTTTATTTTACTCCTGTCATAATAGCTTGAAATCAATCCAGAGCTGAAGTTTGAGAAAAAAGGTATATAATTCTATGCCAGTAATTTCTTATATTATCAAAAAGTAAAACAAAAATACATTGGACTTTATAAACATATTTTTAATGCCCTTGAAGTAAACTATATACAGAAATGGTCCAACCAAATGTCAGAATTTCTGTGTTAAGAAATATTTTCATTTGGTCATAGTTAAAATGTGTTAATCGATGAAGTCCAACTTAATTTGTGAAGGTCTTGAAAAATGTTATCCTTTGGTTTTGCTGTACAGGCTTAGCTGCAAGTCCAGTCTTCAGAAAATGCTTCAGATTGCCAGCATCTTTACTGCATATTCTTTATTGCCATTCTGGATATCAGTAAAGTTACTGTAAGCTTCCATGACCTTACATTTAGATAGTCCAGTTGCTGTACTTCTAAGCCACATTAATAATATGTTTACAATGCACAGCTGTCTTAATATGTGGGATACAATACATCAAGATCTTAGTAGTTTAATTCGTGTCAAATATAGGCAGCCTTTGGGAAGCAATTCAAGCAAACCCAAATTATTGTCTATCCTCCCTTCACTTTATATTGGAATATGTAGTATGTCCTCTTTTTTCTGAAAAACAACAGTCTCAGAATTAGCATATATAAATAGGAAAAGTGGGGTTGCAGCCCCCTGTAAAAATGTTTTAATTGCATTGCAGTGAGTTGAACTATTCACTGCATTTCTATGACATTCATACATGACTTTTTTTATTGTTCCACAACTTAACAATTACAGGCCTCACATTTTGATAGAGTGCCAAGTCTTCTCCTCTTTTTGTCTCTTCCTTTAACTCTAAGCCATGGCCATATTTACTCAGTGTCTTACCCATTTCCATAGTTTCTTTACTGTCTTAATTTGCTTTGAATCTGCTAACTTTTCCCTGACAATCTGCTCTATCAGTGCAGAATCCATTCTCCTAAACTCCCACAACCATCACATTTGTCAGTGAATTCCTAACATTCATTCTACCCTAGATCATGCAGCAGCATCATCATTGTTGGCTAAGTGTGCCTCAACCTGGACACCCATGGAACTCTGTGCACTGAATAGGACCACATCCAGAATTGTGTACCTCATAGCACAGTTCAGTGGGTCGATATCATTTTGTTGAAGCTCAAATGAGCATGCGTTCATTTGTTGAGCACCTATTCAGTGAAAATTCTATTCAACGAATGACATTTTTAGCAAAAGGTTTCCTAGGACAAACCAATGATTGGCCACCATATGGAATTTGCACTTTTCTATAGTGTAGTGCGATCTTGGAGTTGGTATATTTAGTTGGGGGGTAGGGGGATGTAGCCCCTCACCAGGGTAGTTGTTACATTTTATGGTTTTGTTTAAAGTTGCTATGGTCGCTAGGGCAGACTACTGTCAGTTTGCCTTAGGAAATTTTTGCTGAAAACGTCATTTGATGAATAATAATTTCACTGAATAAGTGTCTGACAAATGAGCATTCACTCATTTCAGTTTTGACAAAATGACATAGACCCCAGTTCAGCAGCAGTTTGCTGATACAACCCAAGATGTGAATCAACTCCTGCCGCTTTTAAACTGCTGATACAGGAGAAGATGATAATATTCTGTTTTATGAGGTACTGGAAAATAAACATCTAACAAATACAATGCGTCATACCCCAAATGGAATAGATGAAAACTGAAACTGATCTTGAGTTATCTGAAATCTGAGACATTTGTTGTGAGAAGGTTTCATTGCAGTATGAATAAGCTCCTCCAAGTGTCCAGAGTGGATATACATGCACTCTGATCTATATGAGGAAGTGCACTTTTTGGATTAACCATCTTGAACATGAAACTCTTTCAAAGATTTGAGGTTTTATTGCTCTACAAGTATTCTTGATATATTGTCCTTTCTTAATGGTCAGAAAGTCTGGACTAAGAACCTTGACTTCTTTTTACTTCCTCTTCCTCAGTCTTCAATTATAGCAAGCACATCCCTAATGTGTTCTGCTAATTGAAACTGTTGAAGAAGTGCTTGTTGAGAAACTACACTTGCTGGTTTTGAAGAAATTCTATAGAAAACCAGTGTTGAATTCTCTGGATTACCCAATAGTTTGAAGTAACTTTTTGCAGCATGGAAAAGTAACTAAAGTTTGCCTCCTTGATGTACTAGAATAGGAGAAGGTACGGGTATAGGGTAGCAGTCATATGGAACACATTTTTTCTTCCATATAAGAATATGGGTAGTTGTTGGACTAGTTTCCTTTATACTGTTTTTATTAAAGGTTTGACATGTAGGCCCTATCCTGTTATATAGATTCTTATTTGCAGCATAGCTTTTCAGAATTTGAGGAGCTGAAGTATGCACAAATCCTTAGACAAGTGTCTAGTTTTGCACTTTTTTGCTCAAGATCAGTAATTATATCATCTACTGGTTGATCAAACAAATAGTATTACAAAATCATTCAATGAAATTCTGATCAAATTTTCATTATAAGTTTCAGTTTTAAGCAATGCACTTTCCATTAACACAACTCCAAAGATAATAGCATATGCAGCAACATGAACCAGTTTCACTGTATAAACTCCTATTCTGCTGATGGAAGCAAACAGTTTCTCTATTAATTTAGGATTATTTCCTGTTTTAAAAGAGCACTATTATAGTATACTATAGCTACTAAATAATTGCATGTTCTGATAGCTACAATATAAGATGCAGACACCTTTTTTTCCCATACTTGGGTTATGATGATAAACTCTTATTTTATGGCAACATTGCTAAGGGTACATCTTTCAAAGACTTGTCAAAAGGACATAAAATTCAGTAGCAGGATTACCCATATGTGTAATATACAGAACTTGCTTCACTAACTGTGAATTGTAGGCATTCAGCATCCTTAGGGGTCACAGACTGTCCATCAGCAGTCTATTAGCTTTTAAATGTCCTTACATATTTAGTAAAGTGGGAGTACTGTCCACTTTGTATCAGGAAGCCTCATCAAGTCTTTCAGTCGCTCTTAAAAAGATATATAACATCATGGCAGTTTAAGAAGAAAAGCAACAGATAACTGTATGTTAACAAAGACTCTGATTTACTAGAAATTACTAGCTCTGAATATGACAGAAATATGCAAATCAATAACAAAACAAGGAACAAGGTCAAATTAATGCTGGGAATTTCTGGTTAAAGGCTTATTGTGCCTGATTATTTAAACTGTTTCTTTCTGAAATCAGTGCACCTTGTTTGTTGTAGCATAGACTAGATTCAGACATCCTGAATATAGCTTTGTTTGTATAACTTCAGCACTAATCCAGGCCATCTTTTTTGGAGAAGGTTCCCCTGCACCCTAGTGGCAGGAGTGTGCAGTTAGAACTTGTCTGATTGAAAACTGCTGAAACAGGGCTCAGTTTTGAGCTTTTTTACTGGTTAATTGGGTAATTTGTTTAAATCAGTTTGCTTGTTTTTTATTGTTATATTAAAAGAAATTGCATTTTATTCATCTGCTTTTACTGTATTTGTGTTACTTCCTACTTTATTACTTTATCTTGCTTTTGCTGCTTGTTCTTAAAAGTACTTAATTGGATTTATTCTGCTGCATTTATTCCTGCTTGTTAGTAGCCTGATTAAATTGTAACTGTTATTCTAAGCCTTTGGTTGAAGCACTTGGGCTTCAGACCAGTTGTTTTACATTAAGAAAGTTTGTGGTCTGCACTGTCATGGCAGGACAGGTAGTTTACATCCTTCTAAGTTGGGAGTTGCTGACTGAAGGCTTAGTGTCTGTTATTCTAAAAGTGTATTAGTTCTGGTTTAAGCACTTGGTCTTCAGACCAGTTATTTTACATTAAGGAGTTGTGGTCTGCACTCTTGTGGGAGGAGAGGGTAGATTCTGCCCTTCTGAGCTGGAAGTTTCTGGTTAAATGCTTATTGTGCCTGCTTATTTGAACTGTTTCTTTCTGAAACTGGTATGCCTTGTTTGCTGTAGCATAGACTAAATTCAGACCTGCTGAATCTAGCTTTGGTTGTATAACTTGAGCAATAATCCAGACCATCTTTTTTTGGAGAAGGTTCCCCAGCACCCTAGTAGCAGGAGTGTACAGTTAGAAATTGTCTGATTGAAGACTGCTGGAACAGGGATCAGTTTTTAGCTTTTTATTGGTTAATTTGTTTAAAACAGTTTGCTCATTTGCTACTGTTATATAAAAAAATACACTTTATGCATTGCCACTTAGCTAGGGATAAACTATTCCTGACACCATAAAGTCTGCTCTTTAAATTTTCCCTTAAAACTAGCCAGTTTTTTTAATTTAGCACTCAAATCTGTTTTTTTTTTAGCTCAGCACTTGTTCAAAACTTTTTGTAAGCACTAAATAAGCTATAAATTACTACAACACTTAATTTTCCTCACTTGTCTAGAGGAAAACACTTTTTAGTACTTAATAAATAAGTACCTATCCAAGTATGTCTAAGGGTCAGCTCCCGGTGTTTTCTCCTGTCTACCTGATGAATCCGGGCATCTTCAGGGCAATGCAGCAATTGCCTCATGTACACAGACAACCCTCTCCTCCTATGACCCAAAACTACAACCTGAGAGAGATGCACGTATATAGCCAAACTGGAAGCAAAGCTCTCTTCACCCAAGACTAGACTAGACAGTCAAGAGGAGAAGGTAAAGACTTGCACCACACTCATCACATAGTCGCCCAAAACCCTCACCATCAAAACAGACACATAGAAACACAAAACACACACCTACATTCGTGGAGGCTATCAATAAAAATCTGCTCAAGCAACAGAGACCTCCAAAGCTGAAAAGCAAACAACCTCCACCCCTCAACACAACCCAAATAACACATAGCTCACAAACTCAGTGTGCCACTCAACCACAGCCCATAAGGCATAACAACAAACCCAACACTCTAGTCATAGATGATTCAATAGTCAGGCACACTGATGTTCCACTCACCAGGCTAAACAAGGAGAAAGTTACTGTCAGCTACCTGTCAGGTGCCAGGATCTGCCACATAATGCAAGCACTCAGGTCACTCCACAACAAATACAAATATGACTCTGTCATTGTCCATGTTGGTGTGAATGACCTGAGATGTACCTCCTTGGACTACATGAAAAGAGACATGGAGGAGCTCTCCGATCTTGTAGCCTAGGCAGGTATGACCCTAGCCCTGACTAGCATCATACCATCACCCAGAATGATACCACAGTACAAGGACAAAATGATTGACTTCAAGCAATTGGCTAAGCTTCTGGTGTCATTCTAAGGGGATCCAGTATTTGTCTGCCTGGGATGACATGATCAACAGACCACGATGCTTTGCCAGAGATGCCCTGCACCTGTCGCCCTTGGGATTCCGGATAATGGCTAAGGGTCTTGCCTTTTTTATGCAAGGTTCAAATGACAAATTCCCCACCGTAACAGGTACAAGCAAGCAAAATCTGAGGGTAATGCTACTCAATGCTAGAAGTCTAAACCTCAAAATGCATTCACTCGAGGCACTCCTTAAAATGGAGAACACTGACATCTGTGCAGTGACAGAGACCTGGTTCAAGGCTCCAGCTCCAGGCTAGTTGCTGAGCATAATGCATCCGAGATTATCCAAGTGCAACTAACTCTGGGCAAGACCGCAATCCAAATTGTAACTTGCTACAGATCCTCCACCATGTGCCAGTATTCCCACTCCTCATTTCTCAATACATTGGAAAATATTAGGGTACAACCCAACTCCCTCATAATGGGCAATTTCAACTACCCCACCATTAACTGCGGAAAACGACTCATGTACCAACTATTTTGCAGAACGTTGTCTGGAATTCCTAAATTCCAACACCTTGGATCAACTTATCCGCATCCTCACCAGGGTCAGCAATAGCCCAGACCTGGTCAGGTCTGACCACAAGCTAATCACCTTAGACATCCACATCCCTCCCCCACCCTTTATTAGGGAAACCACCATAAAAAATTTCTCCAAAGCAAACTTCACGGTTCTTAAGACAGAAGTGGCAAACTTCACGACACCCATGGAGATGGACAGTAGAGGTACGACTGCTGAATCCTGCACAAATGGACTTTATAAGCACTTACACGAGTGCATGGATCGTGCTATCCCTAACAGAACCAAGATGCTATCCTCCAAAAAAAGGAAGCCAATCTGGTGGTCCCCTGTCATAAACAAATTCTACAACAGAAGAAAGAAACTGTTGCAAAAAAGAGTAAAATCCCATGATTGGAGGACCTCCCTGGTCAGCCTCAGTAAGAAGTTGAGATCCCTCATAAAATCCTCCAATGCTAGTTACAAAAACAAAATTGCCACTGATTCTAAAGACAACCACAAAGCATTCTATAGCTATGTCAAGAATCTCATTGGCAACACTGAGATCTGCTCTGAGTTACAGCACAATGGCACAAAATATACAGAACCAACTGATATTGCCAACATCCTGGCAGATATAGTCAGTGCTAACTTTACCCCTCTCTCACCCCCTAAAGGTCCAATCTCTATACCGGATGAATGCAAAGTTCCTGTAATCATGGCTGCACAGGTAAACAAAACACTCTCCAAAGCCAAGAACACATCATCCATGGGACCTGACAACATCCCAGGCTGCATTCTACATGAACTACAGAATGAACTGGCACCCCACCTAAGCACCATGTTCAATCACAGCCTCACCTCAGGCTTTGTGCCCACTGAATGCCACACAGTGATGGTTATCCCACTCCATCCACAAAGGGGGAGCCACCACAGACCCCAGGAATTACCGCCCCATTAGCCTAACGAGCCTAGTCTCAAGGCCATGGAACATATCATCATGGTGCTTATAAACAAAGACATTGGTAATCTCCAAACTCTGGACCCCACTCAGTTTGGGTTTGTAAAAGGAAGATCATGTCTCCTAAACCTGATAGACTTCATTGAAGCAGTCACCAAAGCCGTAGATCTAGACAAAGGTAAGGTGGTTCACACAGCCTATCTAGATCTCACCAAGGCTTTTGACACCATCCCCCACTCTGTAATTATAGATAAACTCACTAAACAAGGTATAAATCCCTGTATCACAAGATGGGTTACCAAATGGCTCACTGAAAGAACCCACACTGTGAAGGTAGCAGACTCCAAATCCGACTTCAGACCAGTGACAAGTGGAGTGCCACAGGGTTCAGTCCTGGGTCCTCTCCTGTTTGGTATCTACTTTTTTGAAGTACAGGCTAACACAGAAGGTCTTTGGCTAATGAAGTTTGCAGATGACTGCAAACTAGGAGCCATAACTGAAACTTCTAATGATGTGGACATCCTACAAAAGGGCCTCACTGATACAGATGCCTGGTGTCAAAGCCATGGACTCAAGCTCAATTCCAAAAAGTGCAATGTCATCCCCTTTGGTAAAATCTTGTACCCATGAGCTACCACATAGGTGGTAGTCTACTTAACACCGAAAGTGTGATAAGAGACCTCGTGACACAGGTGGACAGTAGTCTCTCATTTGATAATCACATCACCACAGTAGTCAGGAAATCCTTCTCTGTGGCACACCTCATCACAAAAGGTTTCTCATCTAGAAAAAAAGAGGTCATTGTTCCCTTATACTCATCACTCATTAGACCCATTATAGAGTACAATGCCCCTTTTGGTATGTGCCTCACAAGACATTTACAACAACTGGAAAGGCCACAGAAATACCTCACAAAGAGGATTACTGGCCTCAAACAGATGCCCTATGCAGACCATCTCAAAAAACTCCAGCTTTACTCTGTCACATATTGCCTACTCAGAGGCGATCTCTGCCTAACAAACAAAGCTATGTCAAACCCAGAGCTGTTGGACATGCTCCACTTAAAGAAATCCCAATCCCTCTGAGATACACGCTCTAGGGACCTAAACTTTGTCACCACAATAAACAGAACATGCCGGAGGGATAGATTCCTGTCCCAGAGACTTCCCATACACTGGAATAAACTACCTATCTATATCAAACAAAGCTCCTCATTAGCAATCTTCAAGAAAAATCTTGATGATTGGATGGAAAATAGGAAATTCACCCTGGGGATCAGCTCTGGGGCTCTGCTCAACAGGGGCACAGGAAAATTATTTTCTTGGGTGGCGAAAGCCAGGGTACCTTTTTTTGCTAGGCTTATAAAGGCTCTAGGGCCAATAGCCTATGAACCTATAAAGATGTCTTCAGGATTCTCTAAACACAAAAACAGAACTAAAGGTGGAAGCAGAAGAAAAATGACTGCTGTTGCCTGGTTTGAGTTGATCACTGCAGAGTTTGTGAAATAATTATAACATGGTTAGCTGACAGTTGCATGGACAGCAGTGGAAAGAGAAAGTGCTATTCCAGTCGCAGATATAAAAATTAAACAAAGTGATGTAATCAGGACATAACAAAATTAGAACAGGATCAAACAGGCAATGTAGAAGGACAGAACTGCATAAATCAATGACTATGCCATCACTGTATTTTAATTTAAAGGGACACAGAAAATCACTGTTTTTTGAACAAAAAGCTAAAAAAACTGCAGTTGCAGCATTATGTCAAGCGTGATTTTGTTACTGATTCCTCATTCAAGTCATCATAACTTGGTCAATATGCTTAGATCTTTTGATGAATTCAGAAATAGTTAAACTAGAAGTGCAGAAATCACATATATGCAACTGTAGTGAGGAGCTATATGTTGCTTTTGATAAGGAGTTGATACTTAAAGGTATATAACCAACCAAGTAACACAAACTGAGAAATCACAAAGCGGGCTGGTGTTACAAGAAACAAGGAAAAAATTTATTTTAAGCACTTTCGTCACAGATTACAGTTGACTTCTTCAGAAAACACAGAGTGCCTCCACCCCACTCCTTAAATACTCATTACAAACACATTCCAAACCAATTTGTAAAAAAACACCATAGGCATTTAAAGGTACAGACTCCCTATTTGCTCCACAATTATACATGCAAGATAAAAACAAACTAACTATAAAACATGATTCAACATGTACTTTAAACTTAGTATTTTGACAAAAATCATAAAGTGAACAATTGAATAAAAAATCAACAATTAGAGGAAAAAATCAACAATTAGATAAAAAAATAGATAAAAAAATCAGCTTTTAACCTCAAAAAGCTGGTTATTGAAATCATTTCATTCAACCCTGGAAAAATATTGGCGTTGACCCTTAATTGCCATAACAGTTCTTTGTATTCAAGCCAG
This sequence comes from Protopterus annectens, assembly GCF_019279795.1. Taxonomy (NCBI): domain Eukaryota; kingdom Metazoa; phylum Chordata; order Ceratodontiformes; family Protopteridae; genus Protopterus; species Protopterus annectens. The sequence goes on along the minus strand of NC_056742.1, from coordinate 56,491,132 downwards.
TAATCCATAGGACCTCCTCTCTCATCCATAGTCAGCTGTTCAAGAACTGTGAATTTAAAGTTGTGACCTGGGTGGGTATTGACATGGATGGCCAGTGAATTTTTTAGGTTCATTTTCCTAATGTCATACAAATGCTGGTGAATATGTGTATGAAAGGCATTTTTGGTCTTGCCTATATAAAAACAGGCACACTTCTAACAAATGCCAGCATATATGACATTCTTGCTGCTACAGTTGTACATATACTGAAATTTCACCCATCCATATCCGTTAAGAAAAACATTGTCACTGCTTGCATTTGGACATTCTCCCTAATGCTCCAGCCATATTGACACATTTCCTCCTCTCTAAGATATTTTTAACACTGGTGTCCTTTCTGTACAGTACCACAGGGGCTTCCCCTACTCTCTCTCTTATGGCATTGTCTCCTGCCAAATAAACCAGTTCTTGTAGACAATGTCCCAAATCAGTGGGAACTGAGGGGTGTAAGTTAATATAAAACCATGGTGAAAACGACCAGAGGATGAATCCATGCTCTCCAAAGGAGCACACAATCTGGAGATGTCAATCCCTAGTAAGGGATAAAAATGTCCCTCAAGTCTCTTCCTAGTCACTTCATCAAGAAGAGGTAACACAAATTGCTCAGGATAACCTCTTTGTACCAACATATTCAATAAAACTTCCCTTTCTGCATAAAAATCATTGATCCTGCTAGTCATGCAGGCCAACCTCACTCCCTGGCCCTTAACCAGGGAGTGTTTCTGGTTATTTTGGCAGGAGACAATGCCATAAGAGAGAAAGTAGGGGAAGCCCCTGTGGTAGTTTACAGAAAGGACACCAGTGTTAAAAATATCTTAGAGAGGAGGAAAGGTGTCAATACGACTGGAGCATTAGGGAGAATGTCCAAATGCCAGCAGTGTACTCACTGCAAGTATATTTTGGAAGGTGACAGTGTTTTTCTTAACGGATATGGATGGGTGAAATTTCAGTATATGTACAACTGTAGCAACAAGAATGTCATATATGCTGGTATTTGTCAGAAGTGTGCCTGTTTTTATATAGGCAAGACCAAAAATGCCTTTTGTACACATATTTACCAGAATTTATATGACATTAGGAAAATTAACCTAAAAAATTCACTGGCCAAGCATGTCAATACCCACCCAGGTCACAATTTTAAATTCACAGTTCTTGAACAGCTGACTATGGATGAGAGAGGAGGTCCTATGGATTACTGGCTTGAATACAAAGAACTGGTATAGCAATTAAGGGTCAACACCAATATTTTTCCAGGGTTGAATGAAATGGTTTCAATAACCAGCTTTTTGAGGTTAAAAGCTAATTTTTTTATCTAATTTTTTTATCTAATTGTTGATTTTTTTCCTCTAATTGTTGATTTTTTATTCAATTGTTCACTTTATGATTTTTGTCAAAATACTAAGTTTAAAGTACATGTTGAATCATGTTTTATAATTAGTTTGTTTTTATCTCGCATGTATAATTGTGGAGCAAATAGGGAGTGTGTACCTTTAAATGCCTATGGTGTTTTTTACAAATTGGTTTGGAATGTGTTTGTAATGAGTATTTAAGGAGTGGGGTGGAGGCACTCTGTTTTTTCTGAAGTCAACTGTAATCTGTGACGAAAGCGCTTAAGCATAAATGTTATCCTTGTTTCTTGTAACACCAGCCTGCTTTGTGATTTCTCAGTTTGTGTTACTTGGTTGAGTATTTAGTATGGATTCTTCCACGCAGAGTGGAGGTGGTACCAGGGACAAGCATGATGAACTCACTACAGCCATCAATAAATTGACTGAACTTATCGGTTCTTTTAACACTCACATATCGGGCCTGGGTCAGAAAATTGACCATTTGGTCAACGAAGTTGTTCCATCAAAACCAGCCCCAATTATTGGTTCCAAAGACTCCCTTTTTACTATTCCATTAGGGCAAGGAAGCCCTAACCAACGAGAAAATACCAGTACTATAGGAACATTTGCTGTTACGCAAGCAGGTACTTCCGTTTCTTCAGGGTTACAGCAACGGAGGACCCAGAAGGAGCAAAACCCTTGTTTGTTCAGTGATGCCATCCAAATGTCGAATTTATCAGAATGGATTAACTGTGACAGTATGGGCTTTGTTCATAACGGCAACCATCAGAATACCCAAGGTACTGTTGACTTTATGTTTAAAAATTTTGAAAAAGAATGTCTCAAGTTGAAAAAGATTCAAATTGAAAACCAATACTTGAGGGAATGTCTTAGGCATGAACAAGTGCCTAAAGGACTTAGATATTGGTGTTTTCCTAATGGCTTAACTTTCAACAGTGATTTACATAAAGATCTGGTTGTTTTATTCAATCACCAGGGATGTGAACTGTTACAATTGCTGGTTAATGACAATGAGAAAAAATTTCTTGTTTTACAAGATGTTGTGAACAAATTAGATGCTAGTATTAAGAATGATGTTAATATTTCTAACAAGCTCAATGAATACAATACTATTTTTGTAAATATTGACAAGGTTATAGACAAAATTAAAGAAAAGAAGAATAAGAAATTGTTAAGGGATGCTAAAGATTACGAAAGTGGTGTAGCTTATCCCTTAAGTGTAAATGGTCATGTCAACAATGGTACCACTAACTCTAACAACAATAATGATATTTTTATAGACAAGGGTATGGTTGAATCTGAGTATCAAGGTGACAATAACCCCGGTCCCATCCCTTTAGGCCCACCCCTGAGAAGGTCATAGAGAATTCAGCAGCAAAATCACCAGTTCAGGAGGCCTTCAAACATGATATACCAAGGCGAACAACATTCTCATCCCCCACAGTACCAACAAGGGGGTGGGAGAGGGAGGGGGAGATGGGAGAACTGGCACTGAATACCAGTTTGTCACCTGATAGTACGAATAGTGAAGTGGAAATCATTGAAAATGACCATCATGACTTCAAAATTTGCAATTTGAGCAGTACCCTGGTTACTAAAGAATGGGCCAACCTCTTTCAGAAGGGCCTTAATTTTGTGCCTTTGAGGAAATTTAATTTAGAAAAAACATTGCTTGACTTAATGCTGTTTACCAAGAAATTGAATTTTAATGTGACTCTGGGTGATGGCAATCAGGTACACAATACTGCTGAAGCATGTAGAAAAGCCAGTGTAGCAAATCCCCCTTTATGTCCTTCAATTCAGCTGTTTCAAAGTATATGCTCGAATGACATCAGAGACCTCGCTAGGAAAACATCTTGCACCATACCACATAACCTTACTCAGAAGGAAACCTCCTTACTTAATAGTATATCAAACAACAAAACCATCCGGGTCATGAAAGCGGACAAGGGAGGAGGATTAGTGGTTATGGACCAAGAGAGATACTCTGACAGTATGTTAAGTCACTTATTGGGGGAAGGGTACCAGCAGGTTTCCCAGAATGAACTCAATATTGCATACAGTCATGTTGATAGGGTCCTCATGGATTTACTTTTGAACAACCAAATTTCAGAAGTAGAATTCAACTACTGTACGCAAAAGCCCCCAAGGATTCCCACTATTTTTGGGATCCCTAAGATCCACAAGAATATCTCGCACCCACCCTTAAGTCCAATTGTGGATGCAAAAGGATCTAAGACTCTCCCAATAGCTAAGTTCTTAAACATACAGTTAAAGTACTGTTTAAGTTCTTTTTCACATATCATCAGGGACTCCTGGGATTGTCTCAAAAAAAATAAAACAGGAATACTTTGGCAATGACATTATTTTTTCCACTATAGACGTGAAGGATTTATTTAATGTAATACCTCACACAGAAGGAATGGATATGTTTTATTATTTTCTATGTCAGCATACCAATTGTTCACATACCAAAATTTTGACTCTGAGAACTTTGATGGAACTTGTTTTGGAGAATAGTTTTGTAATCTATGAGGGTCAAGTGTTCAAACAGAATACAGGTGTGGCTATGGGTGCAGCCTGTGCCCCAGTTTTTGTGAACATAGTTTTTCCATCTACAGGGATGTCATGGTGTAAGTTTTATGGACGTTACCTTGATGACATCCTGATTTTATGGAAAGGTAACCACGACCAGTTGGATGAAGTTTTGTTTTGTTCCTCAGTTCTAGCAGTACATTTCTGGAATTCACTATGGAAACTCATGTTGATTCCATCAGTTACCTGGACATCAGGATTAGCAAGGATTATACCTCCGCACAATTTTATTCTACCATATATCGAAAACCAACCTATTCGAACTCCCTTCTTCATTATGAGAGCGGGCATCCTGTACATTAGAAACACTCCCTGGTTAAGGGGCAGGGAGTGAGGTTGGCCCGCATGACTAGCAGAATCAATGATTTTTATGCAGAAAGGGAAGTTTTATTGAATATGTTGGTACAAAGAGGTTATCCTGGGTAATTTGTGTTACCTCTTCTTGATGATGTGACTAGGAAGAGACTTGAGGGACATCCAGATTGTGTGCTCCTTTGGAGAGCAGGGATTCATCCTCTGGTCATTTTCACCATGGTTTTATATTAACTTACACCCCTCAGTTCCCACTGATTTGGGACATTGTCTACAAGAACTGGAGACAATGCCATAAGAGAGAGTAGGGGAAGCCCCTGTAGTAGTGTACAGAAAGGACACCAGTGTTAAAAATATCTTAGAGAGGAGGAAAGGTGTCAATACGGCTGGAGAATTATGGAGAATGTCCAAATGCAATAAGTGTACTCACTGCAAGTATATTTTGGAAGGTGACAGTGTTTTTCTTAACAGATATTGATGGGTGAAATTTCAGTATAAGTACAACTGTAGCAGCAAGAATGTCATATATGGTGGTATCTGTCGGAAGTTTGCCTGTTTTTATATAGGCAAGACCAAAAATGCCTTTCGTACACGTATTTACCAGAATATATATGACATTAGGAAAATGAACCTAAAAAATTCACTGGCCAAGCATGTCAATACCCACCCAGGTCACAACTTTAAATTCACAGTTCTTGAACAGCTGACTATGGATGAGAGAGGAGGTCCTATGGATTATTGGCTTGAATACAAAGAACTGTTATGGCAATTAAGGGTCAACGCCAATATTTTTCCAGGGTTGAATGAAATGGTTTCAATAACCAGCTTTTTGAGGTTAAAAGCTGATTTTTTTATCTAATTTTTTTATCTAATTGTTGATTTTTTCCTCTAATTGTTGATTTTGTATTCAATTGTTCACTTTATGATTTTTGTCAAAATACTAAGTTGAAAGTACATGTTGAATCATGTTTTATAGTTAGTTTGTTTTTATCTTGCATGTATAATTGTGGAGCAAATAGGGAGTCTGTACCTTTAAATGCCTATGGTGTTTTTTACAAATTGGTTTGGAATGTGTTTGTAATGAGTATTTAAGGAGTGGGGTGGAGGCACTCTGTGTTTTCTGAAGAAGTCAACTGTAATGAAAGCGCTTAAGAATAAATTTTATCCTTGTTTCTTGTAACACCAGCCTGCTTTGTGACTTAAAGGTATATAAAATAATTCATGACTTTATGCTGCCTGGTTTTATAAATGTTGCTAATATAGTTATTTTTTCATTCTACAAAGTTTTCAGTAGACATAGAGTAGCCCAGACAAACTGACATACATAATGCATTTTTGTGGGAGGGGTATGACTGTACCATACAAGCTTTGTGTTATACATCTAAACACAAGGTCATTGCATCTCATGGAAGTATGATTTCAGACTTCTTTTAACTTTCTGTATCACTGACTCCTGCTCCACTAATGATTTACTGGTACTTCTCATAAACATCACTGAAAATGCCATCTTGAATTGCTAAATAAGTTGGTTGTATATTTTCTGAAAGTGCTACATTTCTATACCACACATTCTGCATGAGGAAACTTCTACATATGATATTTAAGTTGCATTTTCCATAAGTAACTATTGAAATAACTCTAACAGTGATCTGAAAGTAACAGGTTTAAATTCATTTTATTTTATTATATTGCAGTCAGTTTCATGAGGTATGCCCGGTAGTAGTCTTAAAAGTATTTTTAAGCATGCATGTCACACATTCCTGTTGGGGACTACAAATAAATATTAAAATTCATTGTATAATATGTTTATATGTACAATAACTCAATGATGGTGATAATATTTGTACCAAAGTAAGAAAAGCTTACTAAAGAATGTCATTACCCCCCCCCCCCCCGCTTTAAGTACTGCACTATATATTATTATATTTTGTTCATAAGAAAGGTACAATAACAGGAGAAAAATGACACAGTGATAGAGGACTGAAATATGCAAAAAAAAAAATCAAAATCTATATATAGCCAGAACTACCGACATATATGCTTATACGAAACATTACAGAAGAAGTCAAAACATCTCCTGACCTCATATAAGAAAATACGGTGTTTCTGTAATTTTTCACTATGTCATGTTGTAACAAATAATATGACTCATATTGCATCTTCAATAATGCATGATTTAATTACGCTAACAGCTGAAATAAAACTAAGGTTGTGATACCAATTACTTAAGTAAATGCATTTTGAAAATGTTAAGTAAGTTAATCTTTATTAACATCAAAGCTGTATTTAACAAAAGTAAGACTTACTATGGATTTTTGCCTCTATCCATATAAAAAAAAACTTTAAAGACAACAGTGTCTTTGAGCCTCTATCTCTGTGTATAACAATGTATTATTGATAGAATTTATGAAGCTTTTCAACAGGTAGCTCAATTTTCAGCTCATTGCCTCCCCTAGTATCTTGTATGTGCAGTTTATGTAGAAAATGCTTCTTTTATTTCATTGGTATGAAAGGTTATAGTGATGGTAGTGTTTTGAGTAAGTCTGCATTTTCCCATAGTTAAGCTAGACATGTGAAAAGTATGTAACTGTAATTCTATAATTCAGTCATTATACTTAATTGCATATGTTTGTCAAATCTGAAAGAGAGAAAGACTTCATGAGCACATGACTCATTAATAAAGATGATTAAACCATTCTTTCTCAAGCAGTACATGGGAAAATATGGGTCAGAAATATTAATAAAAACAGGATTGCATGTATTATATTGAAATAAAAAGAGAGTTGCATTAATTTCAATAAATATAAACAAAACAACTGATTGTAAGATAAAATACTAATTTAAATGCATTAAATTTAAAGTGAAATTTATCACTGGCTGAAATTAGCAAGCATCAGGAAGACTATAAATTTGAAATGTAACCTTTTCTGTATACATGGAGATAACAGCTTTAGAAAATAATTAGAAAAAATACTGAAACCAGGAATATTCATTACTAGTAAAATACACTGTATTTTAGATATATCTGTATGTATCACTATTCTGACAAAAAACATATAATACTGTTTGAGATTTCAAAAGGTTAGCTCCTGTGAACTTGACATCAATATAACCCAAAAATAACCCATTCAAGAAAAAAATAAGAAATAATTGCTGTTTTCTTTCTTTTTCTTCTTGGCTATACTGCTGCAACGATTCTGCATAACAAACTGAACAAAGTACTGTTGTGACAGGTGGTAGAAGCCAGCTAGTAAGCACAGAGACAGGGTTCAATTTAGTTTGTGAATCCTTTAATTGTTTTGCAGCTAATTAAAGAAGGTTCTTTACACTCACAAGTGTTTACCGTTGCTAGTATGCATACATGAAAAATTAAATTGTGCCTTGAAGGGCTGAGAACTATAGAGAAATCATAGCTGATGCAGCAACATGATTACTAGCTCAAAATAGTTTCATTTCACAAATGGAATTCATAAAAGTTTTGCTAAGCAAATATACAGCTAATTAGAGGTGTTCGTTAGGCCAATTAACATTCTTAAATAAATAAGCCATATTGTACATTTCACAGTCTTTATTTAATAATGCTCTCAAAATGCTTAAAAAGGCCTTTATAAGTATTTTATTCCAGTGATGCACGGGGAAAAATATCATATAATTCATTTAATTATATTCAACTTTATGTTAATTATTTAAACTATATATCACAAATATATATCACAATATATCACAAAACTGCACTAAATAATCCATTAAGTTCTAGTTAAGAATGTTTCAGTACTATTCAAAGTTATACATCACGTTGTGCCCTTGAGCTGGTGATTTCATTTACACCATAGCCTACTAAATTGTATAGATATATTTTTTGAGTTTATCTATATAAGAATATATTTTCTCGGAAACTCTTAAACTAGAGTATAATTTATTGTCCTTTGTGTTGTGCAGTACTTTACTTATTGTGTTGCTTATGCAGCATCTGCTTTGTTGTCAAATCTAATAAGAAGTGACTTATTGTGTAACTTATATAATTTCTGCTTTGCCACAAAAGCTAATAGGAATTATTTTAAATCTCATTTTTCATCAAATCTATACAGTTAGTAGTACAATAGTACGTGAATATGTATTGCATTATAGATAATAGCAGAACTGCCCTACTATCCCTTCATAACTCTACAATTTTGTATTCTGCAGACATAAGACAACATTAGACAATACCATGCAATTTATAATGTATTCATTGGAATTTCAAGTAGTTTCTGAGAACATATAGAACTGTACACAAAGTACAACATGTGAAATATATGCAGAGGTTTCAATAAACATTTATATACATTTGGAATCACAGTATCACAATAAGATGAAATAAAATTTCCTATTACTTATTTGTTTGAAATGGATAACATAAAACTTATTAATCAAGCAATTCCTTGCACCTGGGTTCTTGGGAAGGAGAACCAGGGAACCATAACCCAGATGGTTCATTAAAGAGAAGTATATAAAAAAAGGTGTGGAAACTGTCTGAATAAATAAAACAGCTGTATTTCAGGGAGTAATGCACACCACAGTGCCATAAGACCTGTTATGCATAGCTACACAGTCAGGTACCCATAGTGAATGCCACAACCACATTCATATGTTTAACTGACCTGCAGTTGGATAGTTTTTGGTTGTTCATATGCTACAAGGCAACTGCATCAGATATTTTCCCTCTTGCATTGCACAATGCACGATAAAAGACTGACTCATGAATTGTTGAAATGAAGACAGTGTCAGTTGTATATTAACAGAGTTTAAATTATGCTTATGAGAGTTACTACATCCAATGAGTAAACAAAAGGAGGAAGGAGAAGGTAACAAACCACTAAGAGTGAGAGTTAACTGGCCAGTAGACAACAGCACAGGTTTCCGGAACTTTCAGTGGGTAGCAAGGATGTTATAAGGCAGTATCTGAATTATCAAATAAGATGGAGGTATATAGAGTTTGCAAAGCAGATATAATGCTGGATGAACAAAGTTATGGAACATGAAAGTAATTCCTGCATTTGTTTTTCTTTTATACTGTCAAAGAAGCAGCATAAATTGTATACCACTGATAATGACATGAAATGTCAAGCAACATAAATAGCTATCATCAAAAATAAGGGCAAGTGTTTTAGAAAAAAGTTGCAACATCTGCATATCTTTCTGCATGTCTCTGTCTCTCTTTTTCAAACACACACACACACACACACACACACACACACACACACACACACACACACACACACACTCTTGCAGTCCATGCTCAACTACTCTGAATGGAGTTTATTATGATAAGCACAATTAAAGATAAGCAGCCTTACTACAAGTCTCTTCTCCTGAACATAACAACTTTAAGATGACTTTACATTAAAACAAAGGTTCAATGAGCAAAGCACACTTTTGACTGACATCAAAAGATATAAGCATCAAAGATTTAGGAATGTAACAATCAGCACAACTAATAATAGGCACTGCTGTTCCAGATTCTGTTGTTGATAAAAGAATGACACTGTGTCTCACATAAGTAATAAATCCACAATAGAATGAATACTACCACACGTGCTAGAACTCAAGTCTTATTTTGGTGACATATTTTCAATTATTTTTCTAATCTGCCTGATATCAGCAGCTGCTCTATAACATTTACCAGCAAATAACTGCTGATGTTTAAATGTCTGTACAGTGTTTTTGAGCCAGACTGCATCCACATCTAGGTTTCTGTATGTCTATACTATTATCATTAATGCACAAATTCAATTTTCTATGATGATATGGTGTATCAGTCACAAGGTGCAGCTATTTCACTTTACACAAGAGAAGGAAGTATTTTCTAAAAGTCAAACCATAGTCTGCAGTAGTGATACTGTAGACTTGGATATTAACATTAATTTTGGATCAACAAAGAATATTTTCTCGTATACATAATGATTACACGTGGACAAATGTGACTGCACCAGTGAGTAGAATACCTGAATTTTATTTGCCGAAAACATCTTGCCAAAAACACATTTTAAATGTTTTTTGCAGGAGGCAAGTGCCCCCTCCACCTCCTGAAGTGGGGAGCAAGCTCTCTCACCCCTGAACATATATACATATGTATGTATATATATATATATATATATATATATATATATATATATATATATATATATGTGTGTATAGCTATATATATATATATATATATATATATATATATATATATATATATATATATATATATATATATATCAACTTGACAGTCACACCATCTTGAAGAAGGGGGAAATTCCCTTAAAATTGGAATCAGTTCTGGTACAACTTGCTAAAAGTGATTTACTATGGAGGAACTCTGATCATCAGGGAGTTGAAGCTTAGGCAGTCGAAGCTCAAGTGTTCCAACGTTGTCCACAAGTAGGATAACTGACTGATTTGCTAAGTTTTATATATATATATATATATATATATATATATATATATATATACAACAAAGAAAGACAAAGAGATTTTTTTTCACCAGTAAGGCTACATGATTTTACAGTCTATTTAACATCTGTCAGACGACACTTCTATAGATTTACATTAAGTCCAACAAGCAAAGTACTTTTGGGGTGGAATATATGACTTATTTAGTTAACTATCAGTATTTACTGACTGGAAATGTCCATCTATAAATTACCAACTTTTATTAGTGACCTGGGAGGTGACTTGCACCACACCACACTCATCACATAGTCCCTCAAAACCTACACCACCAAAACACACACATAGAAATACAAAACACACACCTACATTCGCGGAGGCTCTCAATAAAAACCTGCCCAAGCATCAGGGACATCCAAAGCATAAAGGCAAGAAAACTCCACCCCCCAACAAAACCCAAATGACACACAGCCCACAAACTCAGTGTGCCACTCAACCACAGCCAGGATGGTAATGTGGTGGTGAGATAGGCCTTGGGATTATGATAGTGTGCATGAGGAGGTCAGTGGATAAAGGGAAGAGATTTGATTTTGTTGTTTTGTTTTGTTTTTTGTCTCTGCTTGTCAGACTGTGGGATATAGTTTTGTTGGAACTCTGGGCACAAGATTTGGTTTGTGCTGCTCATACAGTTTGCAGGGTGACCTCTGGCTCTTCTGGTTTGAGAATGCGTCACGTCACTTGTAGTGTGTCGAGGGCTGTGGCAGTAACGCTTTGCCTTGGGGGATTTCACTGAAGTTGGTTTAAAAGTAGCAGAGTTTGTCAGGCAGGGTTTCACTGTTAACCGGGCAGTTGTAGGGTTACCACCTGTCCCACTTTGCGAGGGACAGTCCCAAAAAATTGAAAAAATGGCAAATGTCCTGAAATTTTTAGGACAAAAATTTTCCTATATTTCCTTTAATAGTTGCATAAAACAGTTATTTTGTATCTGAAATGCCTAAATGTTTATAAGAACCAAAATAAGCAACTATAATGCTACAAGAATAAGCTTTTATTTTAGGCAAAAAAGTGAAGTTCTGTCTTTTGTACTGGCTGTGGGTATGTTTTGCCCTGCAAAATCTGATGTTTCTACAAAAAATGTCCCACTTCGGGCAACTGAAAAGGTGGTAACCCTAGGCAGTTGTGGTTTCAAGGTGGTTGGGCCAATGGTGCAGCTGTAGTGGCTTTGGTATGTTCAGATGAGACAGACTGTCGGAATGTTTTTTGCGGGCCTCTCGTGCAGTGGAGCTTTGGTTGATGTCATGAAATGTGGTGGAGAGCACTGGCTGTGGTTGTTGTGGGTGTTTTTGTGGACTGGGCCAGTTTTGATGGTTGTTGCCTGACATGAGTGGTGGCAGTGACGGAGGAATGTGGCCGTCATGTCTCTTGGCGGTGCAGATTTCCACAGATTTTCCAGGTTTTGAATCATACTGTGGGAGATTCCTCAAAATTGTGATTTGCTGAGGACTGATGTTGATAAAAGGCTAGTAGGTAGTGATTTTGTGATGTGCTGTGCTTGCAGATGCTAGAAACCCCTTTTCGTTCCATAACCTGGTGCTGTGATGTCCTGTAGCGCAGATGTAAAGGCCATCTTGAAGACCCTTCCCTTGCTCGTTGGTTGGTTTCTGCTCGTATACAGAAACTTTGGGAATTTCTGCTGCCTGCCTGTACTCGGGTGACTGCTGTGCATTTTGTCCTTGCTGTGCTGCTTGTTATTAAACAAGCTGGTAACTTTTTTTTTTTTTTTTGTGCACATCTTTTACTGCGGTGACTGCTAGATGATTTCTGGATGATGACTGTGTTTTTCCCAGGGGGATCAGTGCATTGCCTCAGTAAATTGCAAGTGGGTGGGCAAGTGATGAGTAAGGGCCAAACCATGTTTGATTCTCTGGGGTGAACCGCTGGGCAGGGGCTTTGCTGCAAAAGGTTGCTGCATGTCGTGGCAACAGACAAGGCAAATACTGAACATTTAAAGAGGTTCGTGTTGTGAAATACCCATGGAATGAGTTGAATATGAATTTCGTTTTCCATGGCCCACTTACCACCAGGTTCATGTTTCTTGGCTGTAACCAATTGCTGTGCAACATGTCTAGTGAGGACATTTTTTTTTTCCTGCAATGTGTCTCGGGAACCACTCAAATTACACTCATGCTGTTAGCAGCATTTGTTCATCCGGCTGGGTGCTTGCAGGTGAGGCTAAGCAATTCTGCCTGAACTAATTTGTTATCAAGATATTTAGAGATACATGAAATCCATGACAACATAGATATTACATGAACAATAATTAATATTTTGTTTCCTGCATTAGACATTGTGATTGAGAGATTGCCATTGTGGAGGCTTTGAGGTGAAATCTTTTAATGCTTTGTATGTAGCATGGGTTTAAAATTGGTTTGGTTTTCGGGTTGTTGCAGATAGTGGAGGGTGCATTTTGGTTTTTGAGTTTGTGCTTGGCTGTGGACACTGAACGCTTTGCCTGTTTGAAGAACTGCAATTTCTTTCGCAGGCTTTAGGCTCAGAGTGCGAAGTTCGCTTGAGGTAGTGTGGTAATTTGTGAGCTCGTGGGCTGGGTGGTGTGGATGTGAGGCTGCTTAAAATGTTGTTTGTGAGCTGACACTGTATATCCACCATACCTCTCAACTGTACAGATTAATTTGCAGGATGTCCAGATTCTGTCTCATATTTTGGTGTGTTCCTCCTGAAACAGGTACTTTTCTGGCAAATAGGGTTGAAGTCATTGAATAATGACAAACATTTAAGTTTGAGACTCCACATCCTTCAGAGGATTCATGCTAATGCAAAACCCATTATTTGGTGAATCTGCTAAGCTGCCAGGGGCAATGTTTAAAATCTGTCCCTATTTGTCCCCACATCATTTTAGGTTTTGTCCAGATTTTGGCTCTTAGAGGTTGAGCGGTATGATATCCACTATGGCATTTTTTCTGCAAGTCAGTTTTATTCATTTTGCAAGAACTTTGGAGTCAGCTTCATAAGCATTAAGTTAATTTATTAACTTTCAATTATATGCTGGCCTGATTACTGACATTCTGATTAGCCATCCTGAATATCCATGCTACCGCAACCTGTTCTATCAACCTTTTAAGTTTGTAAGAGGAATACTTAAAATAATACCTGATTGTATTTTGTAAGCTGCTAGTCAGCTATTATTAGGTTTGCTGCATTGTGTCCATTTGTTCCATACTATGTTGGTTAATGTGCCTCATTTGGAGATGGAAGATTAAGAGCTAGGTAGATGGCTTTACAATATAATTTAGCTTGGCGTGCACAGGGGTTAATGGAGCTGGTCTGGAATAGCAAGGTTACCTGGTTGTGGATATTTACTGGTCCATTCATGTGTAGGGTTTAGTTTTAAAATACTGCACTGATAGTTCAATTTATCTTGGTTATTTGACAAGGTCATTGGAAGCATAGCTTCACTTATGGCTGCTTTGTCATAGATGTGAGTGGCGGTGGTACATTCCTTTCTGGTTTGGCAGGATAGGTTGTCTTTGAAGATGTTTTGGAATGTGTGTTATGTATTTACATATCTTTTCTTTCTTACAGATGGGGTCTTGGAATGCTGTGGCTGTAATTTAGAATAGGTGGGAATAAGGTGGAGCCTTCTCTTCACATATTAGAGGATTTACTTTCTCCTTTTCTTTGTAGATGGTGGAGTGCTGAGTACCAGAGGTGGTGATACACAGTGAATTCGCAGATGATTGAAGCGGTGGTGAGCAAGGAGGCTACACATAGGGAGCAAACGTAGGCAACAGTTACTGATGGAAATTGCTAAAGTGCAGAAGGCATCATGCGGTGGATTGAAAGGTGATGTTTTAATAGGATGGATGTTCTTGTTACTGGAATGGGGCCTAAGGAGGGTTTGAGTAATCACCTTAGTAATGCATGTTAGAGCTCTGTTTAATTAGTGGGAGCTGATTATTGTGTTGGTATAGGGGGTAAGGAAGAGGTAGGTATGGGGGGCCAAGGGGCTGTTGGGGACAGTTTATGGGGAGTGTGGGGATCCCACGGTATGAGTATTGTCATAACATTCATAGGAGCACAGGAACCTATTAGACTACAGCCCTATGGCTCTTGCAAGCCAGTGAAGTTCAATCCTTGCTTTCTTGGAACCTTGGGGTGCTTGTATTCCTTCAACCAGTTGCTGAACCGTATGTGGAGGAATGGCCAATGAGGTGTTGGACAGGATGCTGGAGTTTGTTCCTAATGTGTAGTATCTTTGCGAGTGACAAAATTTGTCCCTTGAGTAGGTAGTGTTAATGTTGCACACGAGGTTAAGGTTTTCCAGAATAGACGAAAACACACCTTTTACAGAATAGTACAAGGATCATTTCACTTGGGGTCTGGGTGAATTTGTAGATAGGGTTTAGGAAGCATTATAGATAGGTGGCTGTACTGGGGTGGTTTTTGAAATTGGGTGTGTTACAGGGGAGTTAGAAGGTTTAAAGGAAGCTTGGTTGCAGGATAAGGCAGCTGTAGGACAAAGGGGGCTGGTTTTCTGCCAGCTAGGGTAGGACATTAAAGTTGGAGTTAGACTGTTCCCTAGAGTAATGGAGTTCTTGCACATATAGAACTGTGTAGTTGGAGGGCTAAGGTGATATGCTACAGTAAACAGGGTCTTGGGTGTGAGATTTGCTACTAGTTGTTTGACTGGGTGCCATCTTGAGTTCAAGGGGTTATAGTTTGTGTTTTTGTTTGTGGTTATAGGCTGTTAATACATTCAGGTTGAGCCATGATTTCAGCTTTGAAGGCAGAGTGCCAAAAGGGTATGTGTTCTTTTGGTGTGAATGTTCCAGTGTTACAACAGGGTCATGGTAATCCTACTTTATTTAGTTTCATTAGGGTGTGTTTCAGTGATGGCATGGCAAAGGGGCTTATGACGGGATTCTAAGGTGCTTTACAAATGATGGGTACACCAAATGATGTTTGGCTTGACACTTCCCTTTATGGGAAGTGGATTGAACAATTTTGGGTAGAAGGGAGGGGGATCAGCCTAGTTAGGCTGGTTGTCGGAGAAGAGGAATAGGCTTGCCCTCTTCTGTTCCCCCTCTGATGTCTGGATGTTCATTTCAAGGATCTGGGGAAAGGAAATGAGTAGTTGGAGGAAGCTTGCTGAATAGATAAGCAAGCTGAGGTAAGGATGGTGCCTGTTTGGTGGAAGGTAAATTCAATGGATGGGATATGAAGTGAGTTGGGACGCTGCTTAAGTAAAGTAAGCAAGCAGAGGTATGGACCATGCTTGTTGGGCAGGGTGATTAGGTACGCTGCCCTGATTAACATTACAATGAATGGTGCATGAAGTGAGATGGGATGCTGCTTCATAAGTAAAGTAAGTGAGCAGAGGTATGGACCCTGCTTGTTGGGCAGAGTGAGTAGGTTTGTTGCCCTGATTAACATTACAATGAATAGTGCATGAAGTGAGATGGGATGCTGCTTCATAAGTAAAGTAAGAGAGTGAACTTATGGACGCTGCTTACTGGGACAGGGTGAGTAGGTACGCTGCCCTGATTAACATTACAAGGATGTTATGCTGTATTTAGAATCAATTATATCATGAATAGCTGTAATTAATAAAGTTGGTGATCAAAGCTATGTTATGGAAATTTAATAAAGGTCGTCAAATGTCATTTGGTGTCATGTGTATTATTGAAGGGGACCGTGACAAATTTTGGCAACAAACTAAGTTGTCCCGGGACATCTTCATGTGGGGGGGGGGGGGTAGGTTAATATTAGGGGGAGTTAAGTGGGCTGGGGAGATGAAAGGGTTAAGTGGAGGAAGGGATGGTTGGAAGGAAATGAGATAATGATGGGGAGGGGCTTAAGAGGTTTAGGCTAGTGTAGTTGGGTCACGCAATCACATTTGGCACGAACATGCTACCCACCCAACCTCCCTCTTTTCCTTGGTGGGAGTAGGTTTATTTATCAGTGGGGGTAAGCAGAGAAGAGGGATAGCCTTGCCCTCTTCTGTTCCCCCTCTAATGTCTGGATGTTCATTTCAAGGATCTGGGGAAAGGAAATGAGTAGTTGGAAAAAGCTTGCTGACTAGATAAGCAAGATGAGGTAAGGATGGTGCCTGTTTGGTGTAAGGTAAATTCAATGGATGGTGTTTGAAGTGAGTTGGGATGCTGCTTCATAACTAAAGTAAGCGAGCAGAGGTATGGACCCTGCTTGTTGGTCAGGGTGAGTAGGTACGCTGCCCTGATTAACATTACAATGAATGGTGTATGAAGTGAGAAGAGACGCTGCTTCATAAGTAAAGTAAGTGAGTAGAGGTATGGACGCTGCTTAATGGGGCAGGGTGAGTAGGTACGCTGCCCTGATTAACATTACAAGGATGTTATGCTGTATTTAGTATCAATTATATCATGAATAGTTGTAATTAATAAAGTTGGTGATCAAAGCTATGTTATGGAAATCTAATAAAGGTCATCAAATGTCATTTAGTGTGATGTGTATTATTGAAGGGGACCGGGACAAGTACAGTTTAATACAATGCAGTGGATTTATGGAGTGTCCACAGGAGTTTTTATTTATTTTATTTTTTATGTTTTTTTTTTTTTATTTTTATGTACTTATTCCATTTGTAACAACTGTGATATGTTTAGATATTCCAGGGTACTGGTGGCATGGACAGTATAAGAAGTAATCATGCAGTTTTTCCCTTTACAATTTGCGACTACTGCTGAGGATGAGTCTAATTCTATGTCATTATCCACTGCAAGCACTATGTAATTGTATCTACCTATTTATCTCAACAGATAGATAGATAGATCAGAACTGACCACTTTGGGTGGGTCTACAGCTGATCATATGAGTTATTAACAGGAATAAAACACAAGAGTTTTGAAACAAACAAAAAACATAAAAACATTAAAAAACTTAATAAATAAACTTGATTCCTTAAGCCACTAAAGTATTTGACTGAAACTTGTTGGGATGTTGGATCAGACATTTGTACGATTTGTGCCACATTGTCATATGGTGATGTGGTCTAGGCTAGAAGGTTGACATGTTGTTAAGAAATGTTTAGAAAGGAGAGGGTAAGAAATGATGCCTTGAAATAGTTCTACAAGAACTGACTGACACTTAGAGATACAGTCAGACTATGTCACAGCATGAGATAAAGCATCAAGATAGTCTGTGTCCAGAACTGTGAGGACAGGCTGCAGCTGGTGACCAATTTGCAATAAGATGCTATGATTTATAACATTCTGGGCCCTTCAGTATTTCTCTAGACAATATACTCACACAACAGTTCTGCTGACCATCTTTGGAGGTACTGCTTGCAGCCTTACACAGCTGTTTACTGCTGTTTTATAATGTTTTTCTTGAAACGTGGTTACTTAAAATTCCATAGCAGCAGGTATCTTAGTTACTAAAACACATAATTATTTAAAAGACGGAAAAGCACTAATGATTTACTTTGATTTAACTTGCATTTAGATATATAGTGAATAGAAGAGTGCTCTTAAACGTATGCCTATGATGGAAGCAATGCTGGGACATGAAAGAACTTCAAGGTTATCAGGCAGATGCTGTACCAGCTGCGTTTTTGTATATTTTACCAGAATGCCAAACATACAGCAAAGAAGAGCAAGAGTTCAGAAATTATTGAAAGCTGAGTAGAAGCTACCTTTCCAAAGAAGAAAACAATAAAGGTTTCCACTGAGAAGGAACATGTTATTCAGAATAAATTAGGATATACTGCAGTATCTGCTGCCTTTTCCAAGTAATTTGAATTAGCCCCTAAGTACAGTGTCGAAGGCCAGAGGAGTTTAGGATATGTTCGGACATCAGAAGATGAACTAGAAAATAAAATACTGTAGAAGAGAATTTGGTGGTAGAAGACATCATTTAATAGAATGTTAGGTTTGGATGGTGTTGCATTAGCTGTCTGTTTGATATTCTGATACTCATAACTGTGGTATGTCACTTTACAATGACTAGTTTCTAAGTCAAGCTGATGTTCTAGCATGACATTTGGAATTTTGCAATGAACAGCCTACTGCATTTGAAAATAACTCAATTTTAAATAAACATAAATTTTGTTTTGTACTTGGCTTTTTTTTTGACTTAACAAAATACTCTGTAGATCCTCTCTGGAAGTACTGCTTTTTTAAATGTAATGATTATTTACTTTAAATTCCATATTCTACAGGTGTCTTAGTCATGTTTGTGTAATTATCATCTGCTACTGCATGTCACAGAAAAGGAATGTTCCTCAAATTTCACAGAGAAAATAATGAAAGAGAAAATAAACTGTAACATCTTTACAGCAGTATTGAATCAGGAGAATTTAAATATATAGACGGACACAGTTGTGGAGTAGTGAGTAATGCTGTCAACCTCACAAGAAAATATTCTCTGAGTCTTGAGTTCTCTATGGGTGCCCTGGATTCCCCCCACTGTCAAAGACACATAGTCTGTGAAATGGCATTTTGCAAATTGCCAATAGATGTCAATGTTGTATGTGAGTGACAAGTGTGCATTTTGCAATAAACTGTTATCCTAATCAAAGTGTATTTCAAAGCCTTTCACACACTGGCTGCTAGAATGGGCTATGGTGTTTCTGTGATCCTGTAAAATGTGATTATTGCAAAATGTACAAAATGGATGCCTATAATATACATTAAGTGGCTTAGTTATTTCCAGTGGAATATAATGTAAGAAGAAGTTAGACCTGCTTCATCCTATCACTGATCTAAAGTTCTATATCTCATGCATCTTTCTCAGTATAACATCAAGATGTCAGCTATGTTAAAGCATATAAACAAGGAGAATTAAGGCTGTAATCATAATCAAACATTAGCTAATAAAATGACAAGGAAGAAAAACATACAACAAATACATGTCACGAGTATACAAAAGTTTTATTCAACTGTTTGCTTAATTAATATAGGTGAGTATAGCAACAGGCTCACCTCAGTTATATACCTTTTATTCTTTCTACATAGGGAATCATTCTGAGATATGGTCTGGTAACATGTCATCTCCAACATTTAGGTAGAGAGGTGGAGACATTTGACATTTGATAAAACACCCTGACCTCATGTAGCAAACATGGGAGAAAGGGGAACTGAATGATGAGGATGTCTACACAGGCAAATTTAGAACTCATAATAATCGTGCCCCATTGTGTAGGGTCCATACTCATGCAGTAGAATGACACACCAAATCCATTCTGGATTCATAAAAAGAAATACACAATGGGGTAAAACCCTTTATGTGGTCCTCTCCGATCATATTGAACTCTGAGAAAGGAGTACATAAATGGCTCCCCCCTAACATGGCACTTGAGTCAAAGTGTAGTAAAAAAACATGCTTCAGCTGGTCTCATCCACATAACTTATGGGACCAGAACCACATATTAACTGTCATTTGAGACTGAGATGGATGATGGTTTCCTTTTAAACTAGCATGTTGCTCAGCAGCAGTATCATTCATAAAAGTATAAACCTATATAAAAATTCCACTTTTCCACTTTTCCTTCACAGAAAATCATCAACCACAATCTCTGTAGTGCAAACTAACATGCTTCCTCAACAGTATGAGGCTCCACCCTCAGCAATGATGCACTGATGCTACAGCCAATGTGAGCATTCACTGCACTGGATTCTCACAGCAGCATTTTGTGCTAACATATTTTTCCTTGCAGTCATTGAGGCTCCACCCTCAGCAATGATGCACTGATGCTACAACCAATGTGAGCATTCACTGCACTGGATTCTCACAGCAGCATTTTGTGTTAACAAATTTTTCCTTGCAGTCATTGTAACGGAGAACACAAATTGTAAAAATTGCTCCCCTACATAACAGGGAACACATTAGGCCTATCACTATTGCTCTGTATAGCTAGGCTATACTATAGAGAAACACTGTATGCAGTTTTTTAAATAGACTGTAGCTGTGGTGGTGCAGCGGTTAGCATTGTCACCTCACACCGGGTTCTCCAGTTGATTCTCCTCTGGAGTATCTTCTGTGCGGATTCTGCATGTCCTCCCCGCGGTCGAGTGAAGTTAAAGACATGCAGGTAGGTGTGTGCTTGAATGGGTGTGCTGCCTTTGAAGATTGGGCATCAGGCTGGCAACTCGGCACTGTAAAAATCCACTGCTAATCATTAGTGGACCAGAGTTCCACTGTAGCGAACCCTAACCTGGAAGAGCCAAAAGACATTACTATACACAATATCTTTGGTCTATAATCTGGACGAGGGTTGACAACTTTGGAATTTTCCATTCCTAGATGCTTAATGGCCATCTTCATCAATTCATCATGAAGGCTAATCAGGTTGTCTTACTGAACCTTACATTAGTTGATTATGCTCATTAAAATAGAGGGTATTGAAATGCTGAATGAATCAGATGATTTTGACAGCTTTGATGGTTTGACCTTGTGCTATTGACACAAAAATTGTCAAATATTATAGCACAAAATGGCAATTATGCATGAGTATACCAAAACATGTTACTTAAACTTTACATTATACAGGTTACAGGCTTACAGCAGTTTTTGACTAGTCAACACAAGTGATTAACCCAAATTGTGGTAACATCAATCACCAGTAAATTATTCAAATTCAATGTCCAGTGTTCATGTGAATACATAATCATTAATCACTGTTTAAATTTGTACTTTTGCTGAGAAGAGGCAGTTTTCAGTAGCTGGCACTGTGCATAAATTCACAGAAATTACTGCATGACATGCTGAAATTTATCTTCACCATTAACTCTGCTTTCACCAAGTCTGTGTTTAGTCTGTTTCTACTGTCGGACCAAAGTTCATTCATTATACTGAAAACTCCCTCGCAGAAAGCATTTGAGACCAGGATTGACAAAGTGTATGAAACAATATGAAGCAGGTGAATGTCATTTGTTGACAATACACTAAAAAACTTTACCTACCGCCGACCTGTGTCGTTGAATGTACAATGTCAATTCTAACTTTGAGGAATGCAAAATTCTTCATACAACTTGTCAGTATTAACAGTTATACTTTTAATATGTTCAAGTATTGTCAACATATCCTGCCACTGGATTTCATTGTCCAACATGAGAACATTAAAATACTTGAAAATGGACTCGTCATGCTTATATAGTTTCTGCAAATATGACAAACAGTGATCAAAAAAATGAGGTGCTTCCTGCTCAAATTTCCATTTAATTTCTGCAGTCACAGCATAAGAATGTAGTAGTTGATAAGCCAAAGAACAATAGAATTTGTTACTTTGATGTTGTTGCGGCTTGCACTTCACACTTTCCATAAAGTGCAATTCAGCAACTGTAGTTGCATTCGACTACAAGCATCAGATGGCATCATCAAAAACAGTCATAACACCGTGAATCACATAGAGTGAACACTAAGGTAGAATATCATCATTGTCGCAAGAAAACCCATCCCATAGCAATGTTACAACTTTGTCTTGACCTTGAGATGTAAAATAAGACTTTAGTGCTGGCCAACATAACAACAATATGTCAACAGTAAGCAGCAGGTTAAACCAACATGTGGGCACATGGCATAACAGTTCGCAGTATTCCATTTGCAAAAACCTGAAGAATTCCTTAAGTTTATCAGATTTGTTGGCCAACATGGAGAATGAATTGTAAGTTTTGGTAGCAAATGATTCTACAGCAAAACTGAATATCTTTAATCCAAACTTCACGTAGTAGTTGAGGATATGACATTTGCAATTTGCTTGAATCAAATTTTTGTTCTCAAGATTCAACTTCTGAAATACTGACACGTTTTCTGAAGTTTATGGATGAATTGTCTGCACTGTATGAGATGACCGAATATAAACACAGGCTGTTAGCTGTAATGATATCTTTAATTCTGTCAGCAATTGCTGTACTGGTTTCAACATTATCTTGATAAAAATCCACAAGTCTGTTCATCACACCTTCAGTTCTCGAAGTAGCGAATGGTCAATGGAAATAACTTCTAATTGCCTTTGTTCGAAGCATCTGATCCAATTTCAAAATAACAAGGAGATTTAACAACACTGATGCAAAATTCCTGCCCTTTCAGACCAGTATGCTTTTAGTGCAACTTGTTGCTTTTGTATGACCACATGAAATTTTAGAAGCTGTGGTTGAATCGGGAATAGTTTTGCCAGATATTTGTTGTCACAGTCCTGACTATTTTAGCTGTCATGATGCAAAACACCATGATATGTAATAGTTAGTTCTGCTGCAATAACACTATCTTCTTCCTGCATATTTTTTTGAACAAAAACACAAATTGCATGAGATCACTTTTGTGTCATTAATGCATTCTTGTGCTTAGATGACTCAGCATGTGTTATAATGTACTTCTTCCCCTATTATTTGACAGCAAAGGACTGTCAACAGAGTGTGCAGTTTGCCATGTGTTCATCAATTTTCAATAACCATGAAAAATCCACGGTGATCCACACTTTGAAAACACACATCCTTCTCTTCTGTCTCTTAGAACTGTCCATATTATGTGAATCAGAATTATCCAAATCTGACAGTGTTCACTAAATTTCAAACACATCACCATAATTAATAGGTACTAGCATCTAGTGAGGAGTAGACAAACAAATGTTTTTACTGCCAAAGATTATAAATAGACATTACTTACCAACCATCAGCAGCTGCAGCACCAAAGTCCCAAAGAATGTAAAACAAATTGACTGTGGTTTCTCCCTATAGATTTGGAAAACTACTAAAACTACTGAGCTGTATTTCATGCCAAATTTTTTAAGTTGTTTAAATTTTGATTAATATTTACTGCCAACCATGCCACCCGAATTGCATTAACTTGCAAGACTGTACTAATCGGGAGTACATGATTATGGAATATGATTCCATTGATATGATAGCAACGAATATATTAATTATGGCAATATAGAACCAATTCCCTAGACAAATCTCATCCTAACCTGGACGGCAATCGTCACTTCCTGGACTGTCTAGGTGAATCCTGGATGGTTGGCAACCCCAGTCTGGACAGTAGCATGATTTAAGGCCACAGATAAGCAACATCATGCAAGATCCCTTAAAGGGTTAGAATAATGTTTGTGAATAGTGCAGCCTACGCAGTATTTTGTACCATTTGATAGGTTTAAGTCATCAACTTGATGATATGTATGTGCAACCTTTTTGAACATTCTAAGGGAGTAGATAAGGGCGGTGACTTGCAATGCCTCATAAAAACGTTTGTAGCTGCAAGAGCTGAGCTATGACTCCTTAACGCTATCATCTGAAAACAGATGAACTTGTACTGTTTAATATGATATCAAAGATTTTCTGTCCCCTGAGACTCTGACAGGTCACTTCAATAGCTGCCTTAAACGAAGGTAACTGACAGCAGACCTAAAAATGTATGTTTCTATGTACTCTTTTCTCCAGTAGTTTGGGGAGGTCACAGAATTAACTGCAAGTAGGTCAGAAATATTCTAGGTTTCTATTTCCATGTAAAGAAATTCCATCATGAGAAAAATGTAGTTAGCGTAGATTATAAACGTTTTTAAGTTTTTTTCCTCATTTGTACTGGGTTGCCTACTCACTTCTTAGTAAATCTGCTTGATAATGTTTAAGGAGTATGTCACCTTAACAAACATATATTTAAAATATACTTGTGAAGAATTATATCTCCTGAATGAATACTGCATTAGCGGTGAAGGATACATATCATCCTTTCCAATTCTCTAATATTTCCTAAAAGAAGGTGCCAGGAAGAGTTGTCCATATGTGTAGATATATCTATTTTCTAGTTTGCAGAACGTTTGTAATGCTTTAGATGAAGTTATCCCTTATTTATTCACTAAATAATCACAAATTTGAATCACTCTGTTCAAGTCATTAATATATGGGAATCAGTTTTGTTGAACAGAAAATGTACCTAAGGCATCCAAGGGGAAAACCTGATAAAGCAAGCCATTTGAAATTTTGGACAATCTTTATCAGCATCATGATCAGATATTAAACTGCTTTTACATGCTGTAATAGGTCATGTAATAAATCTATGTCTATAATGCAGGCAGGTGGAGCAGTTATAATCATCAGCCAGATAACTACCTGCTGTGTGTCTATCTGGACCTAAGCTATTAGCTCTGGTGAAAAACTGAAGAAATTATTCCAAATGGTTTCAAGTAACCCTAATCCTTTAACTCTCAGTCACTGCATAATATCTCCACCTCTAATCACTTTTAGTCGCCATAAATCCAAACTACCAAACTCCAACTAACTCCCACTTGTTCTACCAGGTTATCATATTTACATTGCTCAAACTCATATACCTGTTCAAGCAGTAGCCAAGGCAACTGCCTACAAAAAGCGGGTTGCAGGACTGTGGTATGTGTGCAGCCTGGAGTCAAGCAAGTGAAGGAGACCCCAAAAGTTGTTATATAATGTTCCAGACCTCCCACCGGTACATCTGCAAGGTGTATATCTATTCCAGAGATGATAAAAATTCAGAAAATGCTTTCACTAAAGTAATGACTCCCTAACTGTTCCAGTTTTAAGTAAATGTTTAGACAGGGAGAAAGATCAAGACAACAGAGCAGTACTCATCTTATCTAAGAGGTGATACTAGGTCAAAATATTTTACTGCTCACCAGCTGACCTCTTAATTTTAGCAAAAAAATGACTGATGGCAGTCTTATTGCAGGCAGGATACTGAAGAGCAATAATGGCTTGTCACTAATGAATCCAGTATGCACATATTTAAAAGTTATGACAGGGCTGGTCAAAAGTGAAACAACAAAAGGATGAAATGCAGTGGAATCAAAGGCCCAGAAAAGCAGTGTATATGGGTAAAACAAGACCCAATATAGTGACAAAAGTAGTTATACTGAGTCTGGATCTAGCCCTTTAATTAGATTAATAAAATGCATAGCTAGCTACTGACAAGCAAAATAGAAAGGTTATTCATTATTATTATATTATTATAATCATATATAGATATATAGTTATGCTGCTATCAAGCAGAATAAAGGAAAGGTATGTTAGAAGTCAAACAGAGTTGTCACTGTACAGTAGAAGAGTGAAGGGGAAGTTTGGTACAAAGCACTCTGAGAGGGTGATGAGGAGGGAGCTTACAGGCTGTCTATAGAGAATTGCATGAGTCTGAGGTTTTAAGATGAAGTGGGAAGGTTGCTAGTCTCAATTCAAAATTAGCATTAATGTATGATATACGCCCTTAATGAGTGACTGCCAGTGCTTTACTTTTCTGCTTTTGCACAGTATCTGCCAGTGTAATAGTCATGTGGTCCCCTCCTTATTCTGTTGCCTCAAAATTGTCTGATTTACTATTAGCTTAAATGTAACATTGGTTTGTGATAGTCTCATTATTATTGCTGCCAGAAATTAGCTATTCTGATTTTGAACTGAATCTGATGATCATGATAATCATGTTTAGGTACAGTGTCCATGCAGGTACACAGGGTCAGGAAATATTTCATTTGGGGAAAGGGTGGCTTGGAATTTCAAAGAAGATGATGGTCTTCATACTCCCTTTATGAAAACTGAAACATGGAATTCCCATTGGAAAACAAACCCTACTGAAGGTTATATAAGCTCATAACTCAGTGTGAAGAAGGCATGGCTAAAATGTTCCTTGCAATACCTGAAGATATTTTTAAATGCCCCCCCCCCCACACACACACACACACACGAAAACCACATGTTGCTATAGATGATTGCCACTCTTCCATATTTTGACTTATTTTTGGACCTTGCAAAGTGCCTGACCTGTAGAAAGGAAAACATTAATTAGACCTTGAAAAGTATCTGACCCGTAGAAAAGGAAATGCAAAGAAGCTGAAAATAATCTGTAACAATCTCTAGCTTTCATACTGGAAGGCAGTTAGAAATGCTTGATCTGCCCATTGAAGACGGATACAATTTCAGGAACTTGCATAACAAGAACAACCCCCAGACCTATATAACACAAAGCTCTGCAGAAGTTTTTAATTCAAACAAACCTGTCAACTCATCAGAACTTTACTGAAAAAAAAACTTCATTTACAGATGTTCATTCATTGTGATCAGATCGGGAGCCATACCTGCCCAAAAATTGATACCTCAGATAGCCATGCTATGCCTGCAGTGATTAGTACTCTAACAGTCAGATTTGCTGGAAAGACAGAATAGTAAATGTCAGCTAGCATTGCATCATCAGAATGAAAATGTAGGCAGAATTTCATTTCTACCCACCTTAAACCATAGGTCCATGCAGTATTTATCAGTGCTAACAGATAGAATACCATACTGAAAGAGGTTAGACCACTCAAGATAGAATACCATACTGAAGGAGGTTAGACCACCCTGCTTGCAAGCTAAAATTTAATTCTGGTATAACAAGAAGGAATATTCCAGTATCTATAGCTTTAGCACTGTTAGTTTTAGGAAACCTTAGAGAAGACAATGTCTGTATGTGGCATGCATATTAAACATACAATGTGATCTGTCTGCAACATTTGAAACACTCAGGATCAGTAGCTGGGTGGCTGAGGTGGTCAAAGTCTTTGTCCTGAGGTAGTAAAATGAAGAACTGCTATTTACTCCATGAATAATAACTGAATGACATACTTTTGCAAACTTACAGTTGTACAATTGAAGAACAAATAAACACATAAAAAAAGAATCCAAACATTAAAAAGTTCTTACTTCACAAGCAGAATGAGACTTCAGAGATTGCCTAGTCCTTCTTGAGCCAAAGATGAACAACTCGCACCTTGGGTAATATCCCAGAATTCAACTTTGCTAGGTGGGACACCTCTCCACTGTAAAACAAACAAGATAAATGGGAATGCATGTAGAAAAATGAGCAAAGAAGTATGGATCACTTGGTAAACTGTGTGTGTATGTGTGTGCACATACATGTACGGCCAGCAATTTGTAAACCAACTGAACATAAATATAACCTACTGCTTACAGCCATCATCCATGAAAATTTTAAGAGGATGCTCATAATACAATTCCTAATGTCAGAGCCTCCTGCCCTTCAATGGATTGTTGACTTCTTGTTAATATATGCCATCTTAGTAAAGTCCCAAAAGAATCCTCTTCTGGCAATTATATAACTATATAGACATTTAGGGAATACATTCAGCACAGTTTCCAGCAAGGTTTCAGTAATGCCACAGTAATGCATACATACCAGTCATAAATAAAATCAGCTTTGCAAAAGATTGTTACATGGTAGATCTCTTTTTAGACCTTTAAAGAAATCATGAAGCATAAATTATGCATGTCAGTTCAACAGTTTTCAAAAACACGGCTTGGAGGTTAGTGAAGTGTCTTGGATTAAAAGCCACATCACAAGTAGGACATACAGAGTAATATCTTGTACCCAAACTTCATTTACATGCTGCTGTTATATCAAATGGAGGTCAGTTCTCAATTCTCTGCTCTTCTTGCAGTATTTCAACTCACTCCATAAAGACAGACCTAGCATATACTGCATAATGAATGCAATCACACTTATTCTACTCCCACCAATTTGATCCACTGGACTTACAACTGGACTTTCAAACCATCAGGATGTATAGTAAAATATACTAGCAATAAGCTGCTAAAAAACAAATGCTATTCCAAAGTAAAACTATACAGAAGAGTGCTCTGAATAATACTATACCTCCTCTACACAGCATAAGTAGATTGTTTCTCTGTACTTTAAAAAACAAAGCTTTAAATGAAGCCTGATGTCCATAAACTTTACGAAAAAGGCTGGAACAGGCATGGCCACTGGTAGTAGAGTTTGGCTTTACTGACATGAATGTATCTGTAATAACTTAAAAAATAAAAAGCCGCAGGCATTCAGAAGCCATGTAGATGAAACACTTTATATCATTAAGGGTCATTTGCATGTACCCGATGGGCCTCCATTACAGCAGGTCTGAGATATTCCATGGTGAAAACTAGCTTAGCTGAGTTTGTCTTGCAGTTGTACTGAATGATTTGTCAGTATGACAATTTTGTTTATTTGTGTGTGTGTGTCTCTCTCTCTCTCTCTCTATATATATATATATATACACACACACACACACACACACACACACACACACACACATATATATATATATATATATATATATATATATATATATATATATATAGAGAGAGAGAGACATCTGGTAGTGTACACCTTGACTCGAGATGATTGCCACTGTTGAAGTGACACCCCAACCCCATGTACAACAATGGGAAAAGAAGTACAGAATGGATGGATAGATGTGCTTGTGTATGTGTGTGTGTTTGTATGTGTGTTGTGTGTGTGTGTGTGTGTGTGTCTGTCTTTGTATCCTGTGCTCGAAAATATTCTTTCATACTTTTCTCAAAACATCCCCAATGAAAGATGTCAACATTAACTGGTTGACTCTCAGTAATCCAAACTTTAATACTCATATTAATTTATATGGCTTTACATAGCTAATCTCCCAACCTACCCATACAAACAACTCTCTCACATCTAGTATTCTTATTGACTGGGTACTTGTATCTAATCCTTCCAAATATCATAACCCTATAACCCTACCAAACACCCTGAGCAATCACTGCCTTATAAAAGTGCTTAGGTTCACTCTCCAATTCTCAAAACCTCCTAAATTTATCACTTGTAAACTCTATAACTTCCAACCAGAAACCTTTAATACCTTCCTCTCTAAAGTAAACTGAAAATTCCTTACCCAACTCCCACTAGAAGAAGCAGTCCTAGCTTTCAACTCCACCTTCCTTAGCATCTTAGACTCACTTTCTCCTCCTCACACATTCCAAATTAAGTCCACCATATCTTCGTGGCTTTCAAAAGCCACTCATACCCTTATGATAACTAGAAACAAATTATGGAAAAAATGGTCACAGACTAAGCTCTCTGCAGACTTACAAAAATATCAAGAACTCAGAAATCTGACAAAAAACACATAAAGATTAACAGGACTTCTATAATAAACCTCCCACAGCCCTAAAATCTAATCCAAAAAATTCTGGAACTCTATTAACCAAATATTACATCCTGGTAATCTTAGCTCCCCCAATCCATACCCAGACAAGACATTTGAAGAAACTACCACTATCTTCAATACCTATTTTATTGATTCAATATCTAAGCTACTAAACCCTAATCCAAACTCCTCTACTACTAACATCTCTAAATTTTCTGAACCTACTCCTAATACTATCTCCTCAAATACCTTATCCCTCAAACCTGTACCTAGTAGCTACATCAAAACTCTACTCTCTAAATTAAAACCATGCTCAGCATCAGCTGACAATATTCCTTCCACTTTTCTTCTACTCGCAGCTGACTCGCTTGCTCTCCCTGAATCTATCCTAATTAATCACGCTATCTCTGAATCTAAAGTCACTTCCATCTGGAAATAATGCTACACTCTACCTATACACAAAGGAGGTAACTTCTCTGATATCTCCAATTTTAGACCTATAGACCTATCGCTATCCTCTCCCCTCTCTCTAAAGTACTAGAAAAATGTTTTCATAAACAAGTTATGCAGTATCTAATACAGGAAAATCTGCTTACACCCACTCAACACGGCTTCAGACCCAAACATAGCACCACTAAAGCTCTATTATCCTAACTCAACACAGTCTCTATAGCCATGGACGACCATAAACTTATTTCTTGCCTATTCTTGGACCTCTCAAAAGATTTCAACACTGTCTCACACTCTCTTCTGCTGCACAAACTGCATAACCTCAGCTTCTCCTCTGATACTGTTGCATGGTTCTCCAGCTACATCACTAATAGTTCTCAGTCAGTGAGATGGCACTCTGCACTCTCCCCTCCTGTCCCTGTCAAAATGGGTGTACCTCAAGGGTCTATCCTAGGGCCTTTACTTTTTAATATCTTTACTAATCAGCTCTATACCTCCTGTCCTCAGTCATTTTTAGTGCAATACGCAGATGACTCTACAGTCATCACCACAGCCAACTCTCCCTCTAAGCTCTTCTCAGGCATCTTTTAACTTAGTTGAAACATGGCTCTCTAATGACCAGCTCATTCTTAACCCTAAAAAAAAAGCTGTTACTCTTCCTAACTAAAAAGTTCATAAATATTAAACCCTCCTTCTCCATACAGTCCCTTAATAACACTCCATTTCAGGTAGAATCCAGTAGTAACTTCTTAGGCGTAACCATCGGCAATCAGCTTAAATTTGACTTGCATGTTAATAACTGTATCAAAAAGACACATTCAAAACTAGGGCTCCTTTACCGTAACAAAAATTTCCTTATCTCTGAAGCCAAGATTACTCTCTTTGTTACCTACCTTCTACCCAGTCTAATGTACAGTTCTCAAATTCTCACAAATCTTAACTCAGCACTCCTGACCAAACTTGAATCTACCTACAACAAGGTAGCTAGATTTGCTGACTAACAAACCTACAAATTCCATCACTGTCTCTCTCTAAAACACCTAAACTGGTTTGAATTACCCCACCAGCTCCTTCCCTCTCAGCTCCAGATCATCCAGTCTATCCTATACCAGCCTTCCTACTGCCCAGCACTATCCCCTCTCATCTTCCATTATTCTCCCTCCAGACCTCTCTGAAGGTCTAACCAAGACCTACTACAAATCTACAAACCCAAGTCTAAATTTGGATGCAACATGTACAGCTATCACTGGGCTAGGCTCCCACTAGAAATTAGGACCCTTACACATCCTAAACAATTTAAGACAGCCACCAAAGAGCACTTTAAAAGTCACTGATCCTGCCACTGCACTCATAGATTCATAGCTTCATAGGTAAGTACTAGGCTATTAGCCCTAGGGCCTATATAAGCCTAGCCAAAAAGGTACCCTGGCTTTTGCCACCCAAGAAAATTATTTTTCTGTGCCCCTGACGAGCAGAGCCACAGAAGTGATCCCTGGGGTGAATTTCATATTTCCCATCCAATCATCAAAATTTTTCTTGAAGAGTGCTAATGAGGAGCTCTGTTTGACATAGATAAGTAGTCTGTTCCAGAGTATGGGAAGTCTCTGGGACAGGAAGCTATCCCTCCAGTATGTTCTGTTTATTGTGGTGACAAGGTTTAGGTCCCTAGAGTGTGTAGCTCGAAGGGATTTCTTTAAGTGGAGCATGTCCAACAGCTCTGGGTTTGACATAGCTTTGTATGTTAGGCAGCGATCTCCTCTGAGTAGGTGATATGCGACAGAGTAAAGCTGGAGTTTTTAAAGATGGTCTGCATAGGGCATCTGTTTGAGGCCAGTAATCCTCTTTGTGAGGTATTTCTGTGGCCTTTCCAGTTGTTGTAGATGTTTTGTGAGGTACATACCAAAAAGGGCATTGTACTCTATAATGGGTCTAATGAGTGATGAGTAGTGGGGAACAATGACCTCTTTTTTTCTGGATGAGAAACCTTTTGTGATGAGGTGAGACACATAGAAGGATTTCCTAACCACTGTGGCGATGTGATTATCAAAGGAGAGATTACTGTCCACATGTGTATCAAGGTCTCTTATCACAGTTACGGCATTAAGTAGACTAGCACTTATGTGGTAGTTCATGGGTACAAAGTTTTTACCAAAGGGGATGACAATACCCTTTTTGGCACTGAGCTTCAGGCCATGGCTTTGACACCAGGTATCTGTCCCAGTGAGGCCCTTTTGTAGTTTGTCCACATCATTAGGAGTTTTGATTATGGCTCCTAGTTTGCAGTCATCTGCAAACTTTGTTAGCCAAAGACCTTCTGTGTTAGCCTGTACTTCAGAGAAGTAGATAACAAACAGGAGAGGACCCAGGACTGAACCCTGTGGTACTCCACTTGTCGATGGTCTGAAGTTGGATTTGGAGTCTGCTACTTTCACAGTGTGGGCTCTTTCCATGAGCCAGTTGGCAACCCATCTTGTGACATAGGGATTTATACCTAGTTTAGTGAGCTTATCTATAATTCCAGAGTAGGGGATGGTGTCAAAAGCCTTGGCGAGATCTAGATAAGATGTGTGAACCACCTTACCCTCATCTATGGCTTTGGTGACTGCTTCAAATAAGTCAATCAGGCTTAGGAGACATGATCTGCCTTTTACAAACCCAAACCGGGTAGGGTCCAGAGTTTGGAGAATACCAACATCTTTGTTTATGAGTTCCATGATGATACGTTCCATAGCCTTGCAGACCAGGCTCATCAGGCTAATGGGGCGGTAGTTCCCAGGGTCCATCATGGCTCCCCTTTGTGGAGTGGGATAACAGTCATGGTGCACCATTCAGTAGGCACAAAGCCTGAGGTAAGGCTATGATTGAACATGGTACTTAGGTAGGGTGCCAGTTCATTCTCTAGTTCGTGTAGAATGCAGCCTGGGATATTGTCAGGTCCCATGGATGCTGTGTTCTTGGCTTTGGAGAGTGTGTTTTTTACCTGTGCAGCCATGATTACAGGAACTTTGCATTCTTCCGGTATAGAGATGGGCCCTCTAAGGGGAGAGAGGGGTGTAAAGTTAGCACTGAACCTATCTGCAAGGATGTTGGCAATATCAGTTGGTTGAGTATATTTAGTGCCATTGTGTTGTAACTCAGAGCAGATCTGTGTGTTGCCATTGAGATTCTTGACATAGCTATAGAATGCTTTGTGGCAGTCTTTAGAGTCAGTGGCAATTTTGTTTTCATAACTAGCTTTAGAGGATTTTATGAGGGATCTCAGCTTCTTACTGCGGTTGACCTGGGAGTTCCTCCAGTCATGGGATTTTACTCTTTTTTGCAACAGTTTCTTTCTTCTGTTGTAGAGTTTGTTTATGGCAGAGGACCACCAGATTGGCTTCCTTTTTTTGGAGGATAGCATCTTGGTTCTATTAGGGATAGCATGATCCATGCAGTCGTAAAAGTGCTTATAAAGTGCATTTGTGTAGGATTCAGCAGTCGTACCTCTATTGTCCGTCTTAATGGGTGTCATGAAGTTTGTCACTTCTGTCTTAAGAAGTGTGAAGTTGGCTTTGGAGAAGTTTTTTATTGTGGTTTCCCTAATTGGGAGTGGAGGCGGGATGTGTATGGCTAGGGTGATTAGCTTGTGGTTGGATCTGACCAACGAGGAAATGACCTCTGGTGTGGAACACCGGTTGCCCATGTTGGTAATGACTAGGTCTAGGATATTGCTGTCTCTGGTGGGGGTGTGAATAAGTTGATCCAAGGCATTGGAATTTATGAATTCCAGAAAACGTTGAGCAAAAGTGTTAGTACATGAGTAGTTTTTCCAGTTATTGGTGGGGTAGGTAAAATCACCTATTATTAGGGTGTTGGGTTGTACCCTAATATTTTCCAGTGTATCAAGAAATGAGGAGTGCAAATTCTGGGGCATGGTGGGGGGTCTGTAGCAAGCTACAGTTTGGATTACGGTCTAGCCCAGAGTTAGTTGCACTTGGATAATCTCGGATGCATTATGCTGTGCAACTAGACTGTTGGTGTGAATATCCTTAATGAATATGGACACACCTCCACCTTTAGTGCTTTGTTCTGGGTTAGGTGGCCGAAAGGTGTGGTATGAATTATAGCCTGGTAATGCAGGGGTGCTCTCTAGAGCTTTGAACCAGGTCTCTGTCACTGCACAGATGTCGATGTTCTCCATTTTAAGGAGTACCTCGAGTGAGTGCATTTTGAGGTTTAGACCTCTAGCATTGAGTAGCATTACCCTCAGATTTTGCTTGCTTGTACCTGTTATGGTGGTGAAGTTGTCATTTGAATTTTGCCTAAAAAAGGCACTATAGGGGTGGCAAGAGCCTTTGCAAGTATCTGGAATCCCAAGGGCGACAGGTGCAGGCCATCTCTGGAAAAGCATTGTGGTCTGTTGATCATGTCGTCCCAGACAGACAAATACTGGATCCCCTTAGAATGACACCAAAAACTTAGCCAACTGTTGAAGTTGATCATTTTGTCCTTGTACTGTGGTATCATTCTGGGTGATGGCAGGATGCTACTCAGGGCTAGGATTATACCTGCCTTGGCTACAAGATCAGAGAGCTCCTCCATGTCTCTTTTCATGTAGTCCAGGGAGGTACGTCTCAGGTCATTCACACCAACATGGACAATGACAGTGTCATATTTGTACTTGTTGAGGAGTGACCTGAGTGTGTGTGTTATGTGGTTGATTCTGGCACCTGACAGGAAGCTGACAGTAACTTTCTCCTTGCTTAGCCTGGTGAGTGGAACATCAGTGTGGCTGATTATAGTGTCACCTATGACTAGAGTGTTGAGTACGTTGTTATGCCTTACGGGCTGTGGTTGAGTGGCACACTGAGTTTGTGAGCTATGTGTCATTTGGGTTGTGTTGGGGGGTAGAGTTTGCTTGCGTTTCTGCTTTGGAAATCCCTGATTCTTGGGCTGGTTTTTATTGAGAGCCTCCGCGAATGTAGGTGTGTGTTTTGTGTTTCTATGTGTGTGTTTTGGTGGTGTAGGTTTTGAGGGACTATGTGATGAGTGTGGTCTGGTGCAAGTGTTTACCTTCTCCTCTTGACTGTCTAGTCCAGTCTTGGGTGAAGAGAGCTTTGCTTCCAGTGTGGCTAATCTCCCTCCTTAACATCCCCTACTTGTTATACCTTAATCTACTTTCTACCCTTAACTCACTCTTCTCACTAGCTCTCTCTAATCTTCCATGACTAATTTTTCTACAGTCTTCTAAAATCTATTAAGCAAATTGCCTCAGAGAAACATTCTATTGTAATTGTCTTGCCTTCATGCAACTACATCATGATAAAACAGTTTTTTTTAACCACTTACCCCCTAAAACTATACTCATCTTAATGACATATTTCTTTTTATACATCTTGAAATAGTTATATTATACTCATTATTATTGACACTGTATAACATTGTATTGCTACTTACTGCCTTGTAATAATCCTGTAACACTGCTGTTAAATGCTAATTTATAAAGAAAATTGTATAATATATATTGGAGCTTTTCTCCCTGGGCCACCACTGAAAAAGGGCTCTTCAGCTCAGTCGGACAATCCCGGTCAACAAATGTAAAATATATATATATATATATATATATATATATATATATATATATATATATATATGTATATGTATATAGATATATATATATATATATATATATATATATATATATATATATGTGTGTGTGTGTGTGTGTGTGTATATATAGACATTTATATCTTTAAAATATACCAGGTAGAAGGTAGATCCAAGAATTCAGCAAACTAAATGCACAAGCACCTCAACTTGCTTCACCAAGGAGACTTAACTGGAACACTTTTTAGTGGGTTTATTAGTACATGCTTTTGTTCAACAAACAATACAAGACTTCCTCATGCAAATAATTCCTTTCTCACATAAGAGGTAAAACAATCACATGACTTTAAACAACATGGCATAAAATGTTCAGACTTTACATTTCTTAAAACAACCACCAAAAAAAAAATAAATGAATAATCGCTCAAAAATGTTCAGACTTTACATTTCTTAAAACAACACATCTTAAACAATTACAAAAAAAGAAAAATAAAAAAATTGCTCAAAAACAGTTTAATATGTAGGTATCAGAGGTCATGGGTAGTGACACCCCAGAAAAAACTCACTTAAATCTATAACTTTTTAATTCGGGTTTTAAGCTGAACAATCCATTAAAGCCTGGGGGTGGGAGTAGAGAGGACAATAAAGTCATCTGTCAGTATAGTTCCCGCCTTTCTAGGGTCAGTTCCCCAGTACTAAAATACATAGTCATTTGATCCAACACATAAAAAACAAATTTATTATACTTCTCACAGGATACTGAATGTTTATGTAATGTTGCTGTATCCTGTAATGCAGTTTGTGTAATCTCCTGCCTACACAAAATTCCTGGCATGTGATGTGGCTAGGTAAACCACATTGCTATTGCTACAGTCAAAGCAATCTTTTACCCCCACAAATGTTACCTGTTCTTTCATGCAAATATACTGACTGTTGGCAATGAAGCAACAACTTCTACAGAATCCACAGGAGAAAGTTTTTCTCTTTCTTTTAACAACATTTTATTCAGTATTCAGACCATATGCTCTCTCTAAAATAGGTTTTATGTTCTCCCCTTTATATTAAAAAAAGAAGCTGCCTTCCTTTGCTGTGACAGGGTGACTTCTAAAAATCCTTCAAATCTGTCTTCAACCATCTGTTAATCCACTACTATCCATGCTAAAAATGGATGCCCAAACCAACACATCAGTCAACAGGAACTTAAATCTCATCTGTTCTATTACTACAATGGATATATTTTCTAGTACAATAAGTTTATACTTTCTAAATCTTTCTTCTTGTACTTATAAAATCTTTTCTAATTCGCCTTAGTATGACCTCTTTCCACTAATATGTTTTTATCACACCGATCTTATAAATAAAATCAAGTTCTCCACTTGCCAGTCTGAAGGCTCTCACAGCTTGCCATTTTACTTTTTGCAGTATTATCTGTTTATAGTATGCATTTTCAAGATGGACATAAGTATTGGTACTTAGGCCTTTCTGAATAATTGTGTCCAGTTTCCTTTCAAATTTTACTTTAAATGCCTCACTATCCAGAAACTGTATTATTTCTGTGGAATAATCTGCTGTGATTTGGGAGAAAAATAATGTTACATAGTTTAAATAAGTGAAAAAGTCTAAAAACATACTAAGACTACTCTTACAGAAGTTTGATGGCATTTCTTCTGTTAAAGATGAAAACGAAATGCTCTTTAAAATCCAGTCTAACATAAAAGCCACTAAATATAAATCATCCACTTGCATCCTCATCTCACCTTCTGGCACTGAAATGACCCATGTTACTCCCACATCCTGAAGTGACCTGGTACACTACATGCACATATAAAGTTACTATTAAAGAGCTCACATTTGTCTTGTACTTTGTTAACTTATTCACAAAGTCAAAAGTGGTCTTAATCTAAGAAAGAATATGCCTAACAAATGGATTCAACTTAATTTCCATAAAAATGGCCAAAGATTGTGCCTTCAAACAAGCATTGGGGACAAATAGATTATAGTAGGAGATACTCCACACTTTTATTCAACTTTAAAATGAAACAAAAAATGGAAGGATAGCATTAAAAATCAACCAGCAGTCAAATACTTTTGTGAAATTAAACCGATTGATACACTAACAACTCATTCATACAACTATAAGGTTTATTAACTCTGAAAACACTAACCATTTCTTAACAGCTATTGTCAGAGGAAATAATTTGTTTATTTTTGTAATCCTAATTCCTTTAAAATCTCTCATATAATGTTCAAAAATATGACATAGGCAATCTTACATTTATATAAATGAAAAACAAATAAAATGGCACCATTTTAGTTGAAAACATCATACATCACAGACACCATTGAAACAACTGTAGCAGCAAACATTATACGTCACTTATAATCTATCCAGTCATTGTCAGTTAAGCATTATATGGCTCATTCAAATCCTAAATCTTAAACCTTTTTCCTTCTCTGCGTATATTGTTCCCACAATTCCCATTTTTTTCTGTGCAATTTGCTCCTTCCCTTTCCTAAAGATCCCACTTCAAGTTGTTTTATCTCTGTTACTATATTCAAAAATGTTTGTTGAAAAAAAAAATATTGTCAAGCTTGAAATGTATTTTATCCCTAGAAACATTCTAACATTTTCCATAGCCAAGAAAATATTAAAGAAG
Organism: Protopterus annectens; assembly: GCF_019279795.1. Taxonomy (NCBI): domain Eukaryota; kingdom Metazoa; phylum Chordata; order Ceratodontiformes; family Protopteridae; genus Protopterus; species Protopterus annectens. Next base: position 56,452,766 of record NC_056742.1, on the reverse strand, counting down.
ATTTAAAAGTCTGACTGCAAACATTCAGTTATTCCTTTAATACTTGTACCATTAATGTTGATACAAGAAACATATATGCTTTGGAAATGTTTTTTTTTTTTTCTTTCCTCAAGAAAACTAAGCTTTCTACCATCTCAAAGCCTGAGTAATACTACAGGTTGCATATCTGAAGGTATATTAATCTGTTTCATTTCTATTTCACTTTCTGAATAAGCTAGTTAACTAAATGTGTACAAATATCACGTCATCGCATAGTCTTTATTTAAACTAGTGAAATGTTTGAACACCTTACAACATATCTTTCCAGCATTTTGTTAATGCACTCTTTAGATTAACTACAATTTCATTCCATAAATGTTATTTCTTCTTATTGCATCTCATGCATTCACTGTTTAGGAAATGAGCAACAACAGTCACATTTAGGATCTGTTGGGTAAATTTATTCCAAGCATGTGATATAGCAGGACTTTATGAAATAAAAACACCACTTAAGAACAGGGCAAAAGTACATTTATTACTTACCTTTTTCTCATTTTATATTAACGCTTCAAGCATGTTTTGCTTTTTATTATCAGTTCTGTGACATTGAAAACATTGCTCTACACTGGCAAGTTGCACACCACTCGTAGTATCTATAAAACAGGTAATCTAGCAGAGGAAATGGTGCACTTATTGCTTGACTCTTACTTATTCAGAACTTAATTCTTATATTGTGTATTGTCAGAAATTGAATACATCTCACAATGGTTGTATTCTTATATGGACTCATGTTTGCCACTATGTAATGCTGGTGTTGCGTTACTCCAGTTCTACTTGCCATATCAAAAGTGTTAAATGCTTGACAGCATTTTTCATTATATTTTATCTGTTTCCTTTCTGAGTAATGAAAATAGCAATTTTTTTATTTTCTTGATAATAACAATTTGAAATAGCTCTTTCATTTTATTCAGTACTGGTAGAATTTCCGTAGCTGACACTGTCCTCAGCAAAATAAGTAAATAATTAGGGAGATGCTTTCAAAATATTCTAAGCACTTTTCCAAACAAAATCAAAATATACGTGTGTGTGTGTGTGTGTGTGTGTGTGTGTGTGTGTGTGTGTGTGTGTGTGCGTGGCGTCTTGGCGTAAATGTGTGTGTGTGTGTGTATATATATGTGTGTATATATATATATATATATATATATATATATATATATATATTTAGTTGTAGCTCAGTTATAACAAAGGCAGCTGTGAGCTCTGTGTCAGATCAATTAAACTATCTGCGATATGAAACTTATATACCTTAAAGTACCATTTATTAAAAAAAATGAAGAAAGTAAAAAGATTGAAAACATAAAGAGAAATCTCTAAAACAGCTTGCTGGGTAAATACAGAGAAAATGCTGAATAAAAGAAACTATGACTAGCTTGCTCATGTTCAATAGCAGAAATATTAAGGAAGGCTCCTAATGCAGGGAAAAGACAGCCTGTCTGAAAGAGGAGTTAAGCACAGATTTAACATCAATGTAATCCTAATTTTTGACATTTTTATCATTCATTTACATTGTTTAGACTACTGTTATCTCCAATTTATAGTTTTAAAGTGTTTGCTGACAATGATGCCATAGATGATTTTGCATATTCATCGAGATGTATGAAATTTCCTTGCTCTTTACAGCTTTGGACTTTGTTTGCTGTTGTCAGTTGGACCTTTGTTTGGACAGAAGTGTTATAATAATCATGCTGGCTGCCATTGAGGTACCACGGATCACTTATTTTGGCTGTCACCTACTGATTTCCTTACCTGATCCATTTTATCCATTTGCCTCCTGCCTGCTGTTACAGTCTTTGTTTGAAGTTCAAAATTATTTGATAACCTGATATTTGAGTTATCATCAGCAAATAAGAGCTAGAAGTCTAAATGTCAATTCTTCATACTCTGTTTGATCTGTATGGCTGCTTATATTCCTGATTCCATTATAAAATGCTTATTAGAACTGATAACATTTGTCACTCCAGCCTTTATCTTTCACAACTAGACTTTACAGTTTATTGTAGTCTGCTGTGTGAGTGGAACAGCTTGTGGACTGCATTGGGACTATAATTTATTTTCCCTCCTTGTTGTGCTGTAGCCTATGTTTTAGACTAGAATGGCTTTCTGCTTGATCTTGCCATCTAGCTTAAATACTAGACTCTCAGATCTAAGCCTGAAGCAGCATACCAAGATAGCATGTCTCTAAGAAAATGTTTATTAGCTGCATGAATAGCATGTGTCTAAGAAAATGTTTATTAGATGCATGCATGACAATCACTTTCCATCTCATCTCTGTCTCCTTGTGTGGCATGGCCTCAGACTTTTGGTATGGACTCCCCTGTTGGCCAGATCCACTGAGGTCTTAACTCTATGAGTCTGCAAGTGCCATCTGTTGGATTTCAGCTGTTTCCAGTCTCCACTGGTTTGTGTTTAGAGACACTTGTTGAGGATTGAGTTATTGCAGTTAACAGCATGAGTAACTTTGGAAGGTTGTGTTTCCTCCCTTTTTTTGTCGATCATGTTGATTCTAATTAGAAATTTGATTGTTTTTATAGTGTGATCTTTTGTATTTATGTGAAACTAAATGAAGTATTAGCGAAGGGTAAGCATGATTGTAACAGTATGGGCTCAGCTGATTGCAAAGTCTGAATTATTTAGGTTTCCTAGCCCAAATGTTTAATTAAGAGCTAGTCCTTTGGCAGTGCTATGTCTTGTACTGTGAAGATTTTTCAGGTATGGTCAATGAGAGCCAAAGCAAAGTGAAGAAGTAAAATTTGAAGGGATGAAAATATAAAAGTCATTAAAAGCTATGAATGGGATATCATGGCTATAATTCACACTGGGGTACTATGTCAGTGGTTAAAATTTGAATATGTGCACTACAGCTTTACAGAAATGGTCTGTCACCATACAACAAATTGCACAGCAGATCACATTTTCCAGTTTATTTAAATGTTCTCAAACATATTTTTGTTTTCAATGGCAAAAAGTAGACACGTGAAGCAAAACTGTTGATTTGTGAGCTCTGTAAGGAGTCTGTGGGGTGTGCAGACAAAAGTGTGTTGAGTGCAGGCTTTGTGGAATATGAGTAATAGGAACGTGCAGAACGGTTTTCATTTAGTGACAGAACAAATTGTTCTAGCAGGTTAGGGTTTAAGTTCCATATTGTTTGTATTTTGTGCCTTATTTTCAAGAAAACATTGTTTTGTGATTCTCTGTGGAAATTACTTTCTGGTTTCTTTGTACGATCATACCTCTCAAAAAATCAAGTAGAAATCTATACAGAATTTTTTAGTTTACCTCTTTTCACTGGACTTCCTCTGACTGCTGTGCCATGTTCCACATTTTTCTGCTGAATATTTCCTCCTTTATTTTCTACTTGCTTCTGTTTCTCTTCTGCAGCTACTGTTGTGTACCATACTTTTACTGCGAACTTCCCATCTTTATTCTGTTCTTTTTCCACACTGACTGCAACCCTCATACAGAGTATATCCTTAAAGCCATCTATTGCACCAGCTAGAAATACTAAAAGCTTCTAGCTTAAAGAAAAACTAGAAATGCGCCCCTTCATTTCTCCCATTCTTCATTCCTCTTATCTGTGTTATAAGCTCTATTACCCTCCTCTCCTTCTTCTTCATCCCAAACTCTCAAATGCTGCACTCCATTGCATTACCTCACATTCTCCTAGCATTAATACCTGTGTTGCCAAGTCTCGTGAAGCACATTTTTAACTTTTCAGCTACTATTCTCCACAGAAACTGTTTTTCACCCACTACAGAGCTCTCCATGCTTACTGCAAATGATCTGTTGCCTTCCATCTCAGAGTAAACTGAAGTCCCAGCAGCAGCCCTCCAGTGGCACCTAGCAGCTCAAAAGAGTAGAGAAGGTCCCCTTATACCCAGGCCAAATTTCTCCTTGTTGAATAAATACCAGCTTGTATCTCTCCTGAAAACAGGCCATGGTCTAGTGCGACTAAGATAGTCTGCAGAGTATAAATAAAGTAAAAAAATTAAATAGATAAAAAATAAAATTGTAAGTTGGGAGTTCACACTTTGCCCCAAAATGCAGTGAGTACATGGTGATTGTCTTTCATCAGTTATTCTTAAACAGAGTGAAAATATTCTACAATAAATAATCAACATATTATTAAAGAGAGGAGTAACCAAAGCCTTCAGTTCTACCTAGATGAAGACAGTATGCTATGAAAAACTCCAAGCAAAAGGAGTCACTTATACAATAAAAACAGCAAAGGTTCATTCAAGGCAAAACTTGTCATCAAGACTGGTGACAATGATAAGGCCTAAAACCACATCTGAAAAATACAAGGGGAAAAACAGAACATTGTGTGCTTAGAAGAAAACAGCATTACCATAACAGAGCTAACAAATACAGCTAATAGATTGTCCTGCAGACTTGGAGACAATTTCAGGCCAAGGAGCTCCATCTAGTAGTATTCCTTGCTGCAGTATGATCCCATTTAAAATGGTAATATCTGCAATTAGCAAGATTGGAAATACTAATTCAGTTGCATCAGATGAGATTCCAGGAAGCCTAATTTGAGTAGTCAAAACAACCTAGTATATAACCCATTATCCACATTCTAAATATAGAATTAAAACTGACTATGTCTCTGATATCAGGAATTAAGCTATCGTGATTCCATTCTTGGAAGGATGTGCTTCTATGACCACAGCAATTATAGACTGATCAACCTCATGAACATAATTTGCAAGATGATAGAAAGAATCAGTATAAGTTCATAGGCTCATAGGTTTATACTAGGCCTAGGACCACTAGGGTCTTTGCAAGCCTAGCAATGCAACCTTACCTAGTTTTGACTCTGAGTCCCTTGGATGCCTATACAGTGGGGTATGGTAGTAAACAGAAAGCTAAGAGCTATGTGGCAAGGTATGTTATTTTCAGTTTAACTTACTGTTGACCTCTATCCATTAGAGGCATGGGGACCAAACCGGATTGAATTTGAAATTTCAGATCCAAGCTCACCCAGACTCTGCCCCAACTTGTGGTAAGAGAAAGGTTAGTTTGTTTTTGCTTTCTTGTATTTTGTATTGCTTCATCACCTTCTTCTGTTTCGCATATTGTGATTTATTTTCTTTACACTGTGTTTTACTAGTATTCTGCTTTTAATTGTATGTTTAAACTAGGAAAGATGTGTGTGAGTCACATAAAAATTAAGTTTTTCCCAACCCTCTTACCCTGCTGCTTTTGTATTTTTAAACTCAACTATCTTTCTAGTTGCCTGCCCCTTATTTTAATTCGACCACATATCTCCATCCCTCTTCTCTTTCATTGGCTGTTGTGAGTATGCACAAATTATCATTTTGTGAATTCACTCCCCTTTAGCTATTTAAATTTATTTGCCAGCCCACTGTATTCCATAGAAACAGGATACAAAGTGCCCATCCTCTTCCAATGTATATTGTTCTTTTAAAATTAGTGGCTCTCCATTTAGATAGTTAAAGGTTAATTTCTCCTTCTTTCAATTCACATCTAACAGCTTTGTGCACTATGTAGTTCTTCTGATATTAATCAATTTTTTCCATCTTAACTTTAAAATCTGCAACATCTACTCCAAGACCACCAATTACTGGAGAGCCCACATTCTGCATCTCAGTATTCATCTTGGGATTAATGCTTCTGTTTTGCTCCTGGTAACAGAAGGAGTATAGGGACATTATTTCATGGAGACTGTTGATCAGCAGAAAGCCTAACAACTGCGTTATAGGTGCCAGCTTGGAATGTGCGCTTATATTTTACTCTTGGTGAAAAAAGGAGCAGAGTGCAATGATTCCTGAATGTTTCTGATTAGTCAGTTAATGTCTGTGCTTCCTATCTTGGGATTGGTGATACTGCTTTACTTCTGGTAAGAGAAGAAGCAAAGTAGCATTGTATCCCAGCAGCATGAAGCTGTGGTGAGACCAGCACTTGTAGCAGCAAGGCAGTAGCCATTCATATGACTCTCCTCTTGTCATAATTCTTGGCAAGCTAATTCTTCTTTTTTAGTAAATACTTCTTGATTTCCTACTGACTCACCCAACTTCAGAATATCTGCCTAAATTCTTCATCCATAAATCATCAGGGTCTGCTTATTAGTTTCCCCCCAAGTATTTGGCAGTGCCCTGTATAGATGCAAACACATTGAGATGACATTTTCCTGTAAAAGCACAATTGAAATTTCACCAACACTTAGTTGCACACAGGGCAACTAGTTTGCAGTGATAAGCATCCAGAGTTGCAAATCTGATACTCTTGACATTACTTTATATTCTCAATCCAACTATCTAAGCAATAAAAGTGAGTTTGTTGCCATGGATATTAACTTTCCCACTATCTTTGTTAGCAGCTTGGTGAATATGGGCATCCTGAGCAATATAGAAATTGCCTCATGTTTACTGACAGTCAGCTAATTCTCAAACAAACTAATATGGTATGTGAGAGATGTATTTACACAATGTCACTGGAGGCAAAGCTCTCATATAAAAGCAGTATTAATGTCAGCAAGGTTGTCAGTAGTAGAAATGCTGCACTCATCATGCAAAATCCAAAGCAAATGCATAGGTTAACATATGCTGAGGCACTTAAATGTAACCTTCCTACACCCCAAAGAACTCCTAGCTGAAGGATACATAACAATCACCCTCAGCACCCCAAATGCACTCTTTCAAAATGACATCCTCATCAACACATACAGATACATCTCATGGAGCCTCTACTTCTAAGCCCATAAGGCAAGCCACGAGACAATCCAATATTCTGATCATTGGAGACTCCAGTGTGAAAAAACACTGATATCCTTCTCACCAGGCTGAGTAAGGAGACAGTCATGGACAGTTGCTTATCAGAGGCCATGATCCACCACATTACACATGCACTATTGGAGCAAAAGAACCAGTATGACTTAATCACAGTCCATGTGGGTGTAAACATCTGAGAAGTGCTCCCTGGATTATATGAAGACAGACATCATGGATTTCTTGGAATATGTGTCCTAGACAAGTATAAGCCTAGCACTGAGCAGCATTTATCTTCTCTAAGGATAATGCCACAATACAAACAAAAGATGACTGACTTTAATAATTGGCTTACTTTCTGATGTCATTCTAAAGGAGTGCAATATTTGTTAACATGGAAGGAGATGGTCAACAGACCATGCTGCTTTACCAAGGGTGGCCTGCACCTCTCCCATATATGCTTTCAAATACTAGCTAAAACATTGTCCTCCACATAATGCCTTTTTAGCAACACCAAACTGAAACTACTACCAGCATAGCAAATTAAAACCAAGAAAACATAAATGCTGTTGCTGCTCAATGCTAGGAATCTAAACAAAAAACTCCACTCCCTATAAGTCCTCTTCAATCTAGAGAATGCTGACATCTTGTTTGGTTACTAAGACATGGTTTAAAGCTGTGGAATGCACACAGACAGGGCAAGGTTATAATGCCTTCCACATATTTACACCAGCTACTACACAGACAGAGACTAAAGGTGGAGGTGTCTTGATTTAAATTAAAAATAAATATACCTCAAAGCTGGTCAAACAGGACAATGCACTTGAGCTTGTTCATGTTGAACTCACCACAGGTAAAATCCCAAACCACTTCCTTGCAAGCTATAGGCCCCCCTCTGTAACACAGGAAATGTATGAGACATATTTAAACTTATTGGAAACATTCACCATCCAACCCAATGACATATTAAATTACTCCATTATTAAGTTGGAATTACGTACTGCACCAAATGCACAGGCACAGAGATGCCTGGATTTTGTAAACATAAACTTCCTGGAACAGATTATCAATACATCAACCAGGGGTGCAACCATACTGGATCTGGTCCTCTCTAATATGGGAGAATGCTACACACCCCCTAGTGTGATGTCTTCTCTAGTAATGTAAGACCACAAAATGGTCTGCTTTGAAGTAAAAATAAAACCTGGAACCTCAGCTAACCCTGGACTATTCTGAAACTACTCTAAGGCTAACCTCCTACTATTAAGTTAAGTGAAACCTGGCAAAATTTCAAGCCCCCATAAACCCTGAGAACATGACTGCCGACATGTAACTGTTCACAGAAATGCATATACAAGCATGTTAATAGCTGTATACAGGCAGCTGTACCCATCAGGAAGAAGTACAGAACTAAATCAAAAATAAGTCATCCACGCTGGAATTAGAATATCAGTCTGCTGTATAACAGAAGGAAGAAATCATGGCAAAAATTAGGATGTGCAACACCCAGTGGATAAAAGCACTCTCATCAAACTAAACAAACAACTTGGAGGACAAATAAAGTCTACTAAAGCCACATTTGAGGTAAATTTCACATCCCAAGACAAGGACAACTACAAGGCATTCTTTGCCTATGTCCACAACTTCAAAGGCAATTCACAGTTTTGTGCAGAGCTCATAGTTAATGGAGCCACCTATACTGAGCCAGAAGGTATAGCAAACCCACTGGCCAACAAATTCAGCTCCAAGTATATTCCTCTCTCCCCCGCCTCAAACTTCCCTCAGGAAATACCATCAAATATAACTCCCTCTGCTATCACTAGGGAACAGGTTTATAATGCTATCTCTAAGGCAAAGAACACTGCATCAGTGGGTCCAGAGAATATCCCAGGATGCCTTCTATACAGCAATGAAACATGACCTTTAAAGCCGTCTGGCATTGCTATTTATCAGTAGCCTCCAAACAGGTTTTGTGCCTCATGAATGGAGAACAGCAACAGTCATCCCTCTGCACAAAGGTGAGTCATCTACAGACCCTGAAAACTATAGACCCAAAAGTCTTACTAGTCTCATATACAAAGCCATGGAAAGAATTATCAGGAAAATGATCAATAATGACATAGGAAACATCCAGACAATAAATACAACTCAATTTGTTTTGACAAGGGCAGGTCATGCCTACTGAACCTGGTAAACTTTTTTAAGAAGGTCACCAAAGCAATGGATGAGGGCAAAATGGTTCACACTGCCTACCTTGATCTGGCCAAGGCATTTAGCACTATATCCCACTCAGTTACTGTTGACAAACTCAACAGGTTATGTACAATTTCTTAGGTCACCCAGTGGATAGCCAGCTAGCTCACACATAGGACCCAGATAGTTAGAATTGGGGAGTCCACCTCTATAAAAAGGTCAGTCACAACTGGAGTCCCTCATGGATCTGTCCTGGGACTGCTCATTTTTAGCATTTACGTTTTTGAAATCAAGGCTAATGTCAATGGCCTCAGGTTGACTAAATTTGGAGATGATTGCGAATTAGGAGCTGTCACTGAATCTCACACTGACACAAATGTTCTTCAGGAAGGGCTGATACTGACAAATAATTGGTGTCAGAGCCATGGTTTATAACTAAATGCCAAAAAATGCATAATAGTATCCTTTATTAAGTCATTTACTCCTGGTAACTATCATATTAACAACACACTCCTAAGAGCTGACCCAATAGTCAGGGACTTGGGACATGCATAGACAGTAATCTAGCCTTTTCCCATCATGTGTCTATAGTAGTGAGGAAATATTTTATGCTGTGCAACTTATAAACAAAAGTATAGCATCTAGATCCAAGGAAGTCATTGTCCCACAGTTTTTGGCATTCATCAGAACTATCATTGAGTACAATGACCCCTTGGGTATGTACCTTGCCTTAGATATCCAACAGTTGGAATGTCTACAGATGTTCTTCACTAAAAGAATACAGGGAATATGTAACATATCCTATGCAGACTGTCTCAAGGCCCTATCCCTGTATTCTGTCTTCTACAGGCTGTTTAGGGAAGATCTATGCCTGGCATACAAGGCGTTGTCAGACCCTACTTTAATGGGCTTCTTGCATACACAAAAAAACGAACACCACCAGAATTATCAGTTCAAAATACTTAAAACTTGCTTATGATATAAGCAGGACCTACCTGCTGGAGACACAGGTATGTATCCCAAAGACCACCCCTTCTCTGTATCAAGCTCACCATCCATGTGAGGCAGAGTTCTTCCCTAACCCAATTCAAGTGTAATTTGGACAGCTGGATGGGGAACAGGAAATTCATCCCTGTTATGGCACCTATATCTCTAATGGACACAGGCAGCCTGTAAATGGTTTCGCTCCCAGGCCCCTGCTTGTGGATGTTTCATCTCCCAAGTCCCTGCTTACTCTTATGAAGGTTATGAGAACTTGCCATAGATTTTGGATGCATGTTTATGCTTAAAAGGGCACTTGTGGTTGTTAGCTTAGTAAACACCTAAGAATCTGTGAACCTATGAACCAATAATTATGGTTTCTTTTGAATAGGATCAGGATTGAACTCTGTTTCATATAGATGGGGGAGCTTACTCCATAGTGTGGGGATCCTTTGAGACACATATTGGCCTCCTCAGCATGTTCTATTTATGTCACAAGCAAAGTTCAGGTCCTTGTATCTTGTGATTCTGGTGCTGTTTGTTTTCTGGATGTGCAAAAGATCCATCAGACCTGGATCTGAGGATGCCTTATATGCTAGGCATAGATCACCTCTCGGTAACCTGTAGGAGACTGAGTAGAGAGATAGGACCTTACTGTGATCTGTGTAGGACAGGGTATTCATATCCTGGAGTCTCTTGGTGAGGAAACTTTGGGGGCATTACAACTCTGTTGTAAGTGTTTGGTTAGGTACATGCCAAAAGGTGCATTCTATTCAAGATGCATCAGATAAGGGCTTAGTGGAGTGGTACTACTACTTCCTTGGACATGGATGCCATACCCTTGAATATAAGTCGGGGACATGAAATGATTTTCTTACTGTCTTGGTTACATGTTGGACAAAGGCCAGATTACCGTCTACATATGATTCAGGATCTCTAGTACTAGGTAAAGTGTTTACTTGTCTTATGGGCTTTTCTATTGGGTGATCACTGGGTGTAGGCTTATGTATGGTGTTATATTTATTCATTTTACATTTGTTTACCGGGAAGGTCCAACTGGACTGAGCTGTCCATTTTCAGTGGAGGCCCGGGGAGAAAAGCTCCAGAACAATTGCTAACATACTATACATAAGATATTTACACATTCATTTATAAAAATATAGCAGACAATAACATATGATTACATAAAATATTTACATAAGCATAGTGGATTAGACATACAATTAAAAGTATAGCAGGTAGTAACATTTGATTGTTGTTTAGTAGAGATAATCTTGAAGATGTACTGAAGATAAGACAAGAAAGGAAAAACTATGATACTTCTGATCTGTCCTTTAGTGGTTGCTAAGGATAGGGGTTCTGTTTGATGGCTTAGGAGATCTTTGAGGTATGGAGATAATTTTATTAAGTGCCTCAGCATAAGAAGGTCTATGTGTGTGTACACCAGTATTTTCGAAAGATACCTTGTTTGTCAGTGAGAGTTTGCCTTCAAGGAAGTCATGTATGTACATTTCTCACATACTGTGTTAGTTTATTTAAGGATTAAAAGGTTGTCTGAGTACATGAGATAATTGCTACATTATCTCAGGATGCCCATATGCTATGAAGCTGGCCACAGAGATATCCATGTTGTTAGGACATGTATTAGGGTTGGGCTATTATGATTATGGACTTGGTTTTACGATCACCCGAGTAATGTCTATGGCTTGCTGTGATTAGATATTAGTATTGTATGATGTACTAGCTGTCCTATGCTTAGCTCCACCCAAAGCCTTTATGTGTTACACGTCTGCTACTATGTGGGGTACTACTAACCTCTACTGCTCAGTGATCATTTTTGTGATAAAATGCCTAATTTATAGCAGACAGAAAAAAGCTGAAAACTAACTCTCATGCCCTTTGGTCAATAAATGACTACAGTTTGAGCTCCCTGGAATGCTTCCTAACTCAGAGAGACTAGTTAAACACCTCCTGCCACAAGATGGTATCCCTAGAACTTTTTAATGTAAAAACACAGCAAAAGAAGCTTTCAAGTGCAGATTAACACTAAACCACTAAGTCCATAGAATGCCCTCTGCCTCATGAAACAATCTCACTTTAAGCCTCCCTGTGTGTTTTCCAACTCAGACTGGCTAGGCATATTTACTACTGCCACTAGAATAGCAGTCGTAGTCTTCTTAATTTAAGAACACATTTTTGTTATCCAAAAATGAAAAGGTAACAAAGAGCTACAAGTAATTGTTCCTTTAAGCACCGATGCGTGTTTCCCAGCTTGGACAGGCCTGGCTACTTTTCTACTCCCATAAGAATTGCTATCCCAGTCTTCGTAATGTAAAATCACACTTTAGTTAGCCAAAAGTGAAACAGTATCAAAAACAAATCAAACTACATCAAGTAAGTGTCATTTAGGTCTACCTGTGTGTATCCCAACTCAGTCAGACCAGACTAACTTTATTCTGCCACTACAATTCAGTCCAAGTCTTTTTAATTTAAAAATACACTTTACTTAGCTAGAAGTGAAAAGATAATAACTATCTACAGGTAATTACAAGGCAGTTCAAAGGCAGACAAGCCAGCAATTTGCAGCACACACACACTAAGGCAAATTCAAAGTACACTAACACTCTAAGGAAGAGCCATCCCAGTTTCTTCTATCAGTAACCAGTAAGATAAGCAGTGGAGATAAGATTGTGAGGAGCTTCTAGGGTCAGGTATACAGAAGGTGAGACTGGGAGGAGCTTCCAACGCCTGATATACAGTAGCGGCAGGCAACTCAAAATCCTCCAAGTATAAGAGCTAGTACAAGTGCAATAAAATGAAATGAGGGCCCAGTCAGAACACTTAGGTCCAGCACAGAAACTAAAAAAGTACTGCAGACTATAAAAGTTCATTAAATTAATAGCTTTAACTTCTGATAAAGAGTAAAAACAGCACACAAAATTGATTTAAAAGGTAAGATACATGCAATATTGTAAATGTAGTTTGAGTTTACTTTCCTGGATGCAAAATGTAGTCTAAATGCTTTGTTTTCAAGCTTCCAAGCTTCTTCCAGCAGTCAGAAAAATAAGCTGGCTGACTGCTTGTATAATTATACAACATAACAGATACAAGAATCCTCATCTATATTCTATCTTAGTATGGTTTTAGCAAAGATAGAACATGTATATTTAACATCATCATTTTTTGATAGTGTGACAGCATATCTTGATGAAGGTTTATCAGTTCATTAAACTTACTTCAATCTGGCATTCAATACTGTATCCCATGACAATATCATATATAAGTTCAGGGATTTCAGAGTAAATGAAGCCATAATATTTTTTCCCTGCAACTGGCTAAAAGATTGCATGCAGCAGGTAAGATAGGGGTGGGGGTGGTCAGGAGTCCTCTCCTCACTATCACACGTCAAAGGTGAAGTCCCTTGAGGCACTGTGCTACAGCCATACCTCTTTTAGTATCTTTATCTCAGATGACAAAACTGACCAAGTGTCTGGCTCATTAAATATGCAGACTACTGCAAACCTGAGAGCATCGTCATTAACCCTGCTACTATACACTCCCTTGACAAATGGTCTTTCCTTCAGTCTCCAAAAATGCAGCATTCTAGCATCTAGCATTTGGCTAAAACTCTAAGACAGCTTTATACATTACATATTAGCAAGCAAAAGGGAGACAAAATAGTAAAAGACCCTGGACTCCTTACTATTCTATACAAACCATAACAAGTTGCCCATTTAATCCTTTGGGAGGTTGATAGCTCTAGCAGAAAAGAAACTGTCCACCTTTATACAGCTCTGATTAGATAAATTATAGAATACTGTATCTTCTTCTATAATCTAGTTACACATAATATGGTCAAAATGGGGAATGTACAAATATCCTCATAAAGAGAATCAAGTGGTTCAATGTTAATCTTTTAGTAAAAAACTGCAGGAAGTCTCTTTCTTTTCTCTGTATCTGATCACCCTCGTACAGAAGACCAATGTACAGAGAATTGAAGAGCCCCTTACCGTTTGAAACCATTGACTTTGAATACCTCCATTGTGACCTCAATACAAGAAGAAAGGCAGCTTCACAAGAAATTAATATTAGCCATATCATGAAATCTGACAGCTTAGTATCAGCTTTATTTATTTATTTATTTATTTATTTATCATTTGTTGACCGGGAAAGTCCGACTAGGTTCCACAGAGCCTGTTTTCAACGGAGGCCCGGGGAGAAATGCTCCAGATGCATGTCTTTGGAATGTGGGAGGAAACCGGAGTACCCGGAGGAAACCCATGCGAACACAGGGAGAACATGCAAACTCCACACAGAAGGCACCCCAGCCGAGAATCGAACCGGAGAACCTCTTGCTGTGAGGCAACAATGTTAACCGCTGCACCACTGTGCCGCCCATTGACTTTAGCTATGGAAATATATATCCTATCTCAATTAAACTCAGTCTATTAGCTCACACCTTTAAAAAGGAAACAATAACATCATGGAAGATTAGACATCATGTTCCTTAATGGCCAGTGGATTTTTGGCTTAACCTATGAACCTACAATGGCTTTAATCCCCTAATTCTTTTAACACCTTTAGTGAGGATTCTGAACAAGTGCTGGTTTAGTGAAATATACAAAAGCTGTTTCTTAACATTATCTGTGAAGGGTTGCATTTCGAGCCATGCATGACTTCTTAAGACAATGAAATATGCTGAATTCCTTAATTTAACTTTAATGGTGTGATTTTACAACCAACAATATATGCTATTATTGTCATCTCAATGTGGCGATTTAAAATTATCTCACTGAAGTGAACCTCAACAGTGTCTTGACTCAGGCAACCAATCCATTTCAGAATTTCTCCCTAATGTTATTTTATCTGGGTCTGGCAGTTTATATCTTTGATTCCCATGGTGGTAGTTGCATATAGACCCACTTATCAAATCTGTCAATGTCTCCTTTTTCCATTACCTGGTACAGTGCTATCAACTGCTTTTTTAGACCCCTCATGAACAACTAGATCATTCAAAGCAAGGGCAGCTACATGAGTTGCATAAAAACATCCGTTATGCTCCTTTATCTTGTTATATTTTTGATGACTGTGAATCAGACTCCTGGGACAGAAAAACAATGTAAATCTTCAAAGGAAGGCATAATAAATACAATTTCTTTTTTAGTGAGTGATAATTTCCCAGTATGCAACTAAAATGACATTTCACCACTTTAGTACCACTGAAAGAGACATCACCTGGGAAGGTCAGAAGGGAGAGGAATATCAACCTTAGAGCCATTAACAGTATCAAAGGTGGATATATTTTCTGGTGTGTATAAGCTCAGGTCTGTTCATCTTACTATGAGTTATGAGGAGGTAGAGGGAATGATGGAAGCATTTTGGCTTTTTCCTAACAATAGCAATTTCCGATGTTGAAGACAGAAGGAGCTACTGTAGATTGGGTAGCTTCTTGGAAAACAGTACTTAGGCAAGTTTAACATAATCTGTAGAATCCATGACATAGTACAGAACATCCAGTGGTCCATCTTCCAATCACCAGATGTCCAACAGCTTTCCAGGTATTAGAGGTCTGTTCCCCTGAAGGAAAATCAGCTGTAAAATAGGCATAAGACACATCAATGCTTTGTCATTTCATCCAGAAATCTCTATAATAATAGATGAGAAATCACCAGCAAAACAGAAGAATCATTAGGAGTCACTGTAGTGACAAAAATGGAATCAAACCAATCTCACCTCCCAAGCAAGACGTCTGGGAGCCAACATACAGTGATGATTTTACATCTTCAAAAATAAGTTTCCAGTGCACAACTGGAAAAGAAGCTACATGCTTTTGTTTTGCTTGCAAGATGCAGCGGACAGCAGACTTGACACAATTGATTTTAGCCTCTCAAGCTGAAGAATGAATCCTGGCTACACAATCTGGTAGAAGTGTAGCCTCACTCAGTGCAATATGAAGATCCTACTGCAGGTGCCGCAGTTCCTAGCTTTTTAAGTTTATTACTAGAGTTCTCACTTTACTGTTTTTTCCCTTTCTTTCCCTTAAACATGTTTTTATTTAACCATTTTGTGTTAATTCCAAATGTCTGAGTAAGTGAAGGAAAAAGTGAAGAGGAACACGCAGGACTAAGACTAGCTAACTTTTTTAATTCTCTATAGTTATATACTCCTTGTTTGCTTAGCATTTTTTTTTCAATTTAGCATTGTCCTTAGAGTAGGCAGAAGTGTGACTCTCCTAAAAAAAGTTACAGCCTCGGAGAAATCTGATGCACATAAAAGCATTTCTTTGGAAAGAACAATAAACCTTTAGGTGAAACAAAGAAAATAATATTATTCTCAGCACTGCCAATGACTGAGGGAATGAGCGAGAGACAGACTACTTTAGCACAACTGATTAACCATTCACTTCAATGGGTCAGAAAAAAAAAAAAGTTTCTTTTGTTCTGGATTTCGAGATACCACTCATACACTTCTGCAGAAGTCCAAATGCGAAAACATCAGGCATTGGTCCTAGGCTTCTTAAAGAGCATCCATCATTTTATGAATTCCTGCACCTCCATTCTAAACAATGAACATCAAATGGTCGTTTGCTGCCATCACATTCTATGTGATATGTTTGTGCTACATTGTAAACCAGACTTACATCTCTAAACAGGACTATTGTGCTGTAAATCTATTAATTTCCTAAATTCAACAATTACATATATAATATAACAGTCTATAACACAGTATGCATCATTTTGTAATACTTTACACACTTGTCTTTTTCTGGTAGGAAGGTTATCTGTCCCCAGTCAAACCCCCTTTCTAGAATAACCTGAAATATGGTGACACAGATGAATAAGGAGCATGTGCCTACCCTAATCTGTACTTAAATAAGGAGACTTTCATTATTCCAGCACAGAAAAAAATAAAAAAATGAAAAGCATAAGCACTCCCTGAAATAATAACAATATGATCCTATAAAAATGAAAGTAACAAAACTGAGCTTTGATTTTAATTAAAGTTTGAAGTTATGCTGCCTCTTTGTAATTCGATGTTGATTAGAGAAGCTGGTAATGCTACTACTTGTAATCAACAGTCAAGCAAATCTATCCTGTCCATGTTAGGAAGTCTGACACTTTGGCAATATAATAGAAAAGCTTTTTGACCCATGGGCAGTACCCTCGAGGTACATCTTTTAATCTGCCTGCCCCCAACAATCTCTTTGGCTCTCAACTTGTTTATAGATTATCCTCATGGCCTGGCACAGCTTTTCCTCAGCATCTGATTAAGTTAACAATGTGCTGCTATTTGCATGCAGATTTGCCAGGCCTTTTCTCTACAGCTGCTACTAAAGGCTTGGTCTTTCTCTGTAATCTGATAGCGCAGCAGTCAGTAAATGCAATCTTTGTCAAACCCAGGTGTGCTCTTGATTTAGTTCTCATTCGGTTCCAAACAAGTCTTTTTTTATTCTGCAGCATTATAAAGATCTATTATACCTACATCTGGCGATAACATTCTTTTTTAAAATTATATACATTTATTGGTGTGCCTACATTTGAAAAGATTGTTGTGTAATTTTCTATTGTCATCATTTTTAAATGTCAGAATGGCACAATGTTCATAATTCAGAGAAACACAAACCACTATTTCTCATCTTAGAGTATTTTCTGAGTGTCTGAAAGGCTATTTAAATTCAGGCTTTACTGCTTGTTTTCAGGGTTAGAAATAGAGACCTGGTTTTAGCATTTTTTAGAACTGTAAAACACAGACTGCAGTTATCTCTTTTGAGTTATACATTATTAAAATGATTTTCTGCTAAGAAAACAATATAACTTGCAGCCAATAGCAACGACTGTTATTTCAGTAAAAACAAAATGCGATAGCTCAAATGAGAAATGTTCATTTACTTAACCATGGAATGTTCCAGCAACCGGTATGTGAGACAATAAGGAGAAGCAGAAGTCATCTTTTATAACTTTTATACCAGAAAACAACATATTCTGTCATGATACTGATAAACAGTCACATCTGTGTTGATGCCTTTATCTGAATATTTATCTCTGTGCACAAATCTGTATATGTATTCCTGTGTCTATAAATGTAGAGCTGGTCTGCTACATGAACTGCATAATGCTAGCACCTTACTCTATTAGGATAAGTAATATAATACACTGGTGACATGTATGCCATGATAACCTTTAAAATTATAGAAAATCTACAGAATGATGTTGAAAAACAGACAGACAGTGAGACAATCAGCAAAGGAAATTTATAACTAAGGGGGGAGGAAGTCAGAGTCAGACTTACATTATTTTGGCAATTCATATAGTTCAGAAGATAAATGATTTTGTTTGTTCTTACCTAAACTAATTATTTTTAATCAGTTATAAAGAAATGAATAGAAAAAACATGTATGTGCTACTATTTTTTGAAACATAACCATTTAATTTGTGCTATTACGTGAGGTTCCAGTATTCGTTTAAAGGTGGTTGTAAGCCACAGAGCAGACACTGATGCCCTTGTTTTGACTGTACATATGAGTTGCGATCTAGAAATAAGGTTTAATCAGCCATGAATGACTACCTGATAAAAAATAAATAAGTTTGTATGCCCTGTCTGTGTCTACATGCCAATACGTGAACTGGTGATCCTCTGAATGTCCTCTAGTTTCTGTGTGTGTGTGTGTGTGTGTGTCTGTGTGTGTGTGTGTGTGTGTGTGTGTTCTGCAGTGGACTAGCATCCAATTCATTTCTGGTTCTACACCTTATTTCTAATTGTTTGCCAGAATGATCTGTGGAACTCAAATGACTCAAAATGATGTAAAGATGGACTGAAAATCTAATTCACACATGATCACATGAAAAGCAAAACACACATACATATACATGGACATACATAGAGACACATTTTACTTCAATCTGAACTTCATCTAATTTTTTTCTTTCATTAAGCGCCACTAGATGAAAAAAAATCCCTTTTAAATAGTAAGTTTATTATGTTCCCACAGAGATGGTGAAAGTAAAATATAGTTGTTCATCTATATAGGTATGACATATGTAATAATTTTTAATAGGATCATAGGAAGTTACTTGGCTATTGGCCCTGAGCCCCTTACAAGCTTAGCCAAGAACTTAGCCCATGTTCTGACAAGTCAGCACCCAATACCCCTGTCCACCAGAGATACAGGTGGAATCCCAGGTGTGTATTTTCTGTCCCCATCCAGTTATCCAGGTTGCACTTAAAAAGGGCTAATAAGGTACTCTGCTTGATGTGGAAAAGGTGTCTTTTCCACAGAAGATGGAGTCTCTGGGACACAAATCTGTCCTGCCAACAAGTCCTACTGAGGTCACAGACCAGGTTGAGGTTGCTTGTGTGGGTTACTCAAGTGGAGCTTCACTTGTGGATATGTAACAGTTCCATCAAGGCAGAGTATGAGATTGCTTTGTATGCCAGACACAGGTCACCTCTAAGAAGTCTGCATGAGACTAGGTACAGGGACAGGGCCTGGATTCTCCTGGTGAGGAACCTCTGTAGTCTCTTCAGCTGCTGCATGTGTTTTGTGAGATATATGTCGAAAGGTACATTGTACTCAATAATGGGTCTTATAAGGGGAGAATACAAGGATGTTATGGCCTCCTTGACCCTGGATGAGATGCCCATACTAATGAGGTAGGCCATGCAGAAAGCTTTCCATACAATGGAGGCAATATAGTGGTCAAAAGTCAGCTTGCTATCAACCTGGGTGCCCAGGTCCCTCATGACTGATTGTGTGGTTAGGACCTTGTTGTTAATGGGATAATTTGTGGGGATGTCAATCTCCCCAAAGGGGATGATGATGATGCATCCTATGGCATTCAGTTTGCAGCCATTCTTCTGGCACCAATCATTTGTTTGGGTGAGACCCTCTTGGAGGATGACTACATCACTACGGGAATTGATGACAGTGCCCAGCTTTCAGTCATCTGAAAACTTGGTTATCCATAGGCAATGGTTTTGGTCTGTACTTCAGAAAAGTATATTCCAAACAATAAAGGCTCCAAGACCAATCCCTGGGTACAGCGCTTGTTAAGAGTGTATTGCTTGAGGTGGCTTCCCCTATTTTGAGGTGGCTTCCCCTATTTTAAGTAGGTGACTTCTGTCAGAGAGCCAGTTTGCTACCCATCTGGTAACATACAGATTGATGCCCAGTTGAGAGAGTTTATCTATTATACTTGAGTGGGGAATAGTATCGAAGACTTTGGCCAGGACAAGATAGGTGGTGTGCACCATCTTCCCCTCCTCCATGGCTTTGGTGACTGTCTCAAAGAAGTTGACCAAGTTTAACAGGCATGACCTCCCCTTGATGAAAAAAAACTGTGTGGGATCGAGTGTTAGGAGGTTGCCGATGTCCTTGTTAATGGGGTCCATGATAATCTGCTCCATGGCCTTGCTGATCAGGCTAGTTAGTCTGATGGGTATATAATTTCCTGGATCAGTGGACGCTCCACCTTTGCGCAAAGGGATGATCGTGGCTGTCCTCCAATTCAGCTGGTATGAAGCCAGTACTCAGGCTTTGGTTGAATAGAGTGCCTAATGTGCTGCAAGATCCTGCCTGAGCTCATGTAGGATGCAGCGTGGGATGTTATCAGGTCCCATGGAGGCTGTATTTGTTGCCATTGAGAGGGCAGTGATGACCGTATTTGTTAAGTGGGCCAACAAGGCACAAGTGCCTCTCTTCACTGGCAACCTAACAGCATTGTCAGAATAAGAGGCGTGCTGTGGTATGTACAGTATATATATGAAGAATGAGGGAATCAAACCAAGAAGCAACATGAATGTTGTTAGCATATGTTACAGGCTCGCAACCTTGATCCTATTTATTTAAATGTCAGACCGATAAACACAGACACTATAAACTGAACAGCAAAGTCAGTAGAGTTCTGCACCTGAACAGCAAAGTTAGTAAGGAGCTATGCACCTAAACAGCAAAGTTGGTTAGGAGCATTGCAACTGAACAGCAAAGTTAGCAAGGAGCTCTACACCTGAACAGCAAAGATAGTAAGCAGCACTGCACCTAAACAGCAGAGTTAGTAAGTAGTACTACAACTGAACAGTGGAGTTAGTAAGGAGCATTGCACCTGAACAGCAGAGTTGGTAAGCAGCTGTACACCTGAACTGCAAAGTTAGTAAGGAGCTCTGCACCTGAACAGCAAAGATAGTATGCAGCTATGCACCTGAACAACACAGGTGGTTAGGAGCATTGCAACTGAACAGCAAAGTTAGCAAGGAGCTCTACACCTGAGCAGCAAAGATAGCAAGCAGCACTGCACCTAAACAGCAGAGTTAGTAAGTAGTACCACAACTGAACAGTGGAGTTAGTAAGGAGCATTGCACCTGAACATCAGAGTTGGTAAGCAGCTGTACACCTGAACTGCAAAGTTAGTAAGGAGCTCTGCACCTGAACAGCAAAGATAGTAAGCAGCACTGCACCTAAACAGCAGAGTTAGTAAGTAGTACCACAACTGAACAGTGGAGTTAGTAAGGAGCATTGCACCTGAACAGCAGAGGTGGTAAGCAGCTGTACACCTGAACTGCAAAGTTAGTAAGGAGCTCTGCACCTGAACAGCAAAGATAGTAAGCAGCACTGCACCTAAACAGCAGAGTTAGTAAGTAGTACCACAACTGAACAGTGGAGTTAGTAAGGAGCATTGCACCTGAACAACAGAGCTGGTAAGCAGCTGTACACCTGAACTGCAAAGTTAGTAAGGAGCTCTGCACCTGAACAGCAAAGATAGTAAGCAGCTATGCACCTGAACAACAAAGTTGGTTAGGAGCATTGCAACTGAACAGCAGAGATGGTAAGCAGCTGTACACCTGAACTGCAAAGTTAGTAAGGAGCTCTGCACCTGAACAGCAAAGATAGTAAGCAGCACTGCACCTAAACAGCAGAGTTAGTAAGTAGTACCACAACTGAACAGTGGAGTTAGTAAGGAGCATTGCACCTGAACAGCAGAGTTGGTAAGCAGCTGTACACCTGAACTGCAAAGTTAGTAAGGAGCTCTGCACCTGAACAGCAAAGATAGTAAGCAGCTATGCACCTGAACAGCAAAGTTGGTTAGGAGCATTGCAACTGAACAGCAAAGTTAGCAAGGAGCTCTACACCTGAGTAGCAAAGATAGCAAGCAGCACTGCACCTAAACAGCAGAGTTAGTAAGTAGTACCACAACTGAACAGTGGAGTTAGTAAGGAGCATTGCACCTGAACAGCAGAGCTGGTAAGCAGCTCTACACCTGAACTGCAAAGTTAGTAAGGAGCTCTGCACCTGAACAGCAAAGATAGTAAGCAGCACTGCACCTAAACAGCAGAGTTAGTAAGTAGTACCACAACTGAACAGTGGAGTTAGTAAGGAGCATTGCACATGAACAGCAGAGCTGGTAAGCAGCTGTACACCTGAACTGCAAAGTTAGTAAGGAGCTCTGCACCTGAACAGCAAAGATAGTAAGCAGCACTGCACCTAAACAGCAGAGTTAGTAAGTAGTACCACAACTGAACAGTAGAGTTAGTAAGGAGCATTGCACCTGAACAGCAGAGCTGGTAAGCAGCTC